>NC_134311.1:11269581-11589581 GCF_949628215.1 Phalacrocorax aristotelis | reverse complement strand
TTCTCTACCAGCAGACTCATGTCAGTTAATGTTGGCAATTGTAGGATAGAACCCTCATAATGCAAGCATTACTAATTGCTAATTACTAATACATCAGGACCAACAATTTTTTTTCCAATGACTACATTAAAAAAAAAACAAACCAAACCTGCAAACAACTTTTGAGTACAGCAAGAACTTGCCGTGATATTTACTAAATAACAATAAAGAAACATTTTTCACGATCAATGGGGCAGAGTCTGGATGGAGGCCTGTCACCAGTGGTGTTCCCCAGGGGTCTGAGCTGGGTACAGCCCTGTTTAATACATTCACCAATGACCTGGATGATGGGATAGATTGTACCCTCAGCAAGTTTGCTGATGATACCAAGCTGGGAGGAGGGGCTGATACACCAGAAGGCTGTGCTGCCATCCAACGAGACCTGGACAGGCTGGAGAGCTGGGCCCAGGAGACCTCATGAAATTCAACAAGAGCAAGTGCAAGGTCCTGCACCTGGGGAGGAACAACCCCACACACCAGTACAGACTGGGGGCTGAACTACTGGAAAGCGGCTCTGTTGAGAAGGACGTCGGAGTGCTGGTGGACAACAAGCTGACCGTGAGCCAGCACTGTGCCCTTGTGGCCAAGAAAGCCAACGGTATCCTGGGATGCATTAAAAGGAGTGTGTCCAGCAGATCGAGGGAGGTTATCCTCCCCCTCTGCTCTGCCCTAGTGAGACCACTTTGGAGTACTGTGTCCAGTTTTGGGCTCCCTAGTTTAAGAAGGATGTGGAACTGCTTGAGCAAGTCCAGCGGAGAGCTACCAAGATGATCAGGGGACTGGAGCATCTCCCTTATGAGGAAAGGCTGAGAGACCTGGGTTTGTTCAGCCTGGAGAAGAGAAGACTGAGGGGGGAGTCTCATAAATACCTATAAATATCTGAAGGGTGGGTGTCAGGATGATGGGACTAGGCTCTTTTCAATAGTGCTCAATGACAGGCCAAGGGGCAATGGGCACGAGTTGGAACAGAGGAAGTTCCACTTAAAGATGAGAAAAAACTCCTTTCCTGTGAGGGTGACAGAGCAGTGGCACAGGGTGCCCAGGGAGGCTGTGGAGTCTCCTTCCCTGGAGACATTCAAAACCCTCCTAGATGCAATCCTGTGCCCCCTGCTCTGGGTGTGCCTGCTCAAGCAGGGGGGTTGGTTGAGATGGTCTCCAGAGGTCCCTTCCAACCCCTGCCATTCTGTGATTCTGTGATTTTGTGCAACACTAAGTAATAATATGAAAAGAATATCAGCTTCCCACAACTGGCCATCCTCCCAACGGATGAAGACACTTTGCAATATTTGCACTTAAATCAGAAAATGCTGAAGCTGAGAAAGAATGTAACAGGGATGTGTACTTCAAATAATTGTGCACCTTCTCCTTCACTAATCTATTTAGTGCTCAGTCAGCTGAGTAGGTATCCCATTTTCAAGAAAAAAAAAAAAAAGGAAATCACAGATGAGGAAGATTGCAGTGCCCATTAGTTACTTATTGTGAAAATGTTTGTCAGAGAAATTGTCAGTGCCAAATTTTGGCTTCCTGTTCTCAGCTATGTTTACATCTGTAACACTTTCCATGCTTTTACTGTTTTTGCTCAGATTTAAGAAAATTAAAAAAAGAAAACCAACAAGCAAAGACAGAAAATGGAAATTTATGCTGAATACCTTTTGGGAAGTTAGAGGCAACATAAAGCTGAGTTGCATGCAGCTTTAACTGCAGTGACGTCTCTTACAATATAAAAAGAATGCATTTTAAAACCATGTTAAAACGTCACGGAGGTGGCAGACAAAAAGCATTCAAAATTAAGAAAATTTCAAGGTTAAGTTTTGTTATTATAACCTCGGTTTGATACTCTCTTGAGTGCTTTTTCCACTGAGCCCTTGAAAATTTACAAGGTTTTTTAAACACTTACATGTTTAACCTAGCAGCAATTATATTCTTGCAGTTCAAATTTATATGATTGTGATTTTAAACAAAATCAGGCCTTTACATTGACAATATTCTCAAATATACAATTTTAACTCTGGCACATTGTGCACAAGTATCAGTCCTCAGCCCCATTACTGCTGAACACAGAGACTTTATAATATGTATTATATAATATATCTTCCCCTTACCCTACATGTAACATCTTTTTTTGTTCAGGAAAGTACTTCAAAACTTTGTGTAATCTTCATTATGTTCGGGGGTTTTTTTTAATGCTCTGAAAAGATTTTTAGTTCTGATAAACAAAATAAGAATGCACATAGTATTTCCTAGTCACTCAAGGTACGAAAGACTGTTCAGATTAATAGCTAAAACATTTTCAGAGAAAGTACTCAGAGGTACAGGTTTTTAAGGCTGATTTCCTTGTGAATATTTACAAAATCCACCCTAGTATTTGTTGTCTGGCTGGCCTCCTGGGTTGATGTTGACTTGGATTTTTGAAGAAGAAATAATTTTTTGATGTTTCGATTTATCCAGCAAAGCTCCTTAAGGAAATAGTTGTTCTAGAGAAATGATCTGACAACACATGATCATATTTTCCATGGATTTTCCATGCATTTTGTGCAGGGAATAAAATCAGCAGGGACAGTTCAAGAACACAAGTAATCTGTATTGTTTTGATCTATGTGTTTCTGGGGATATACAACCCTATATTTGCAAGCCTAAGACAATGCCGTCTTGTAAAGAGGTGAAGTCAATTTCAGAGAGTACTATGTTACTACAGTGCAGTAGGACCTTTACATAAAGGTTTCTTTCCTCATTTGTTGCTAAGAAAGCCCTTAAGCAGCAGCAAACATTCAGGACAAATTTGCTAAGCATTGCTCTTTTACCCAGCATCTCCACAAATACCATCATGTGAATAACTCAACTCTGACATATTTTCATTAGTCTGCTTACAAAAGGTAATATGTTATTGGGTCTCAGAGTACACAAACCAGTACTGCTCATACATATCGATAGCTAATATTGATACCGAAGTTTCAATCTCTTCCCGTATTAGACTAACATTGCAAGTCCTGGTTGTTGTTTTGTGATACCCTTCATACCTGTCTCATCTGTTTTTTCATGTGCATGTGCTATCTTGTTTATAGCTCTTGCCATGTTACTCTTTCAATCATTTGATTACTTAAAGGTCAGGTACCATTGTGGTGTTAAAATATCCATCTGTGCAGATTTTAACTCATGAAAGGCAAGTTCTGTTTTCCACTAATTTTACAATATTTTTAAATGAAAAAATTTATGATTCAGGTATTCCGAAAAAGGCACAATCCTTCCTATCCAGTTCACTACATTTTTTTCCTCAAATTTATTGAGCTTCTTAAAACTTCAACATATTTAATAACAGTGCAGTAAGTATGTATTTGGCAAATGAAGGAAATCATGGTGGCTTGTCTAAAAAGGCTACAAAATATCTTTAGAATTAGATCTTAAATACAGTATATATTTATGTGAAGGTTTGATTTTTTTTTCCCAAAGGTTTTCTGGTTTTTACTAGTTTCTTCCAAGGTTATTCTGGTTTTACCTGCTTTTTGGAGGACTGAGCTCACAAGCTTCAAAATATATTGCTTAAAGAAACAAGAATAACCTGCTTTTAATTATGGCTAGATGTAAAGATCTCATTTAGGTGAGGATTAGTAAGGAAAATAAACAAGATTCATTATTTGGTTTCTTGCATGTTACAAACCTGCAATTTATTTATGATGTGCTTCATTGAAGAACACTCTTAGAATGAATGTATTGGGTTCCACTTAACAATAAGGAAAAAACACACATGCAATCATTTACAAAAAAAAAAAACACCAATAAACAAACACACAAACAAAAAAACCACTTCAGTTTGGCAATTAACAATTCTCAGTGCTGCAGGAGATGCCTGCACACCACTGCCATTTACTGCAGTCCTTGCTTGTGTGCTCATGCACCATTTAAAAGATAGAACCTTTATGTTCTTAGGCATTCCTCAGCTTTACAACAGTTGGCCTGCTGTTGCTGCTAGCTTTAGGGCAGAACTGAGTGACTATCCACCTTCAGTAGATCTCCTCCCACAGGTGGTGGGAATTTGCATCCTGCAAGCTTTCACTGCTGAGTGTGCACAACAGTTATGGAAACCAAGTGTAATGTAATGAGAAGTTAATTGGAAACAAGAAACTGAAGAAATTAGGTCAACACAAGTCGATTACCAAAATATCGTCTTCAGACTGAGAAAGATACAGGGTAAAAGTGAAGGAAGGGACTTTGCAAGTACTTTTCATGCCATTTTGAAGAATAGGGTTAAAGCCAGACCTTGCAAGTATGCTGGGTTTTTTTCACTTGTAATATGTGAATTAAAAATTTAAAGGCAAACTGAACAAACATTATGCTGCAACTAAAGTTCTTATGCTGTCTTCTAGTCAACATTTAATGATTTGTTTCATTCTGTCAGCTTCTAGATTTTGTGCAATAGCAAGCCAAGTTATTAAAAGGAGAATAACGCGAGGAACAATACTGACAAAAAATGTGAGCTTATTTCCAATCAATGAATCAAGGCTTGTACTTTAATTGGTGTCTAAATATTTCTCAGAGAAAACAGGTAATCAAGCAGCAGTACTTAGTAAATTAAGACTGATGGCATACATACAACGAATAAGAAGCATAAGATATTTAATAAAGTGATATACTACAAAATGGGTACTATTGTAACTGAAAAATATTAGTGGAACAAAAGAACAGATAGGGAGAAATATATTATGAGAAAGTAAACCCCCCTAAAAATGGCTAACGTAGAGAAGGCTGTTCAAAATCAAGTCTATGAGGAGGCAGGGAAAGTTTAATCTGGACATCAAAGGAAGGGATAGGGATGAAAAACAGATGTTCTTTGGCAAGATTAAGTGGAAGATATTGCTAGAGAAAGTAGAAAGTAGCACCACTCTAAAAGCCTGGAGCACTTCAGCACTGTTTGTATTTTGGACAAAGCAGAGCTAGAGCATGACATACCAACTTCTGAGGCCTGTTTCAAGGATTACAGCATACGTAACTTTGTGTAGACAAAGGGTCCAAGGGTCCAAGCCATTTCTCACTGCACTACACCTCAGCAGGCTCAGCCATGCAACTTAGACATTCTTGGAATATTTCTTAAATGCTTGAGTAAGGACATTAACTCGTTACAGCTGTCTTACCAATAGTCTCTGGTGGCACTGAAGTAACTTTGGCAACAATATCAGCAAGCACCAGCGTTATGATTCATATGCCAGAGAGTTAAAACAGTAAGCAGTTTCTCACCATACCTTATTTGCAGCTGTATTGACATCAATTTATCTTTTTTATTTTATCCTAATTGGACTTTGCTTCAGCCTTAACCCTGTAAATCAGACAACTCAGTTTTTTTCCTTTCCATCAAATTTGTAAACAAGAGGAAAGCAACACAACTCCTTATTGGATCAATGCTAATGTTGGTGAAATTTTTGACATGGCTCTCTGAGATAATAACTGTATTTTTTTCTTTTCTTTGCAACATCTTTCTTCTGTTTGACCACAGCTGGGCTATGGTTTTTAACCTGAAATACTTGGTATGATAAAGGGAGTACAGCCTCTTGTCTTTCAAGGTTATTTTCACTTGTAACAGGCACATACAATCCAAGGCAAGAACAGCCAAGCAACATGATTTAAGAAATTTTTCTTTCCTTCATGATACACAGCAAAAAACTATTTTCCTTCAAGCAAAATAAAACATTGTGGAGTTCTGTTTCATTTAGACTCAATATCAAACAGAGTACAATTGATAATTAAAGTACTAAGTAAAAAGTACGAACAATGGAGTTCAAAAGGATATGAGTATTGAACCTACACCAGCTGGTGACAGTAGGAAGCTTTTTGTTCATTTTAATGGAAATAAGATTAGACTTGTGAGGGTGAGGTTTTTTGAGGTACTTTTTGTCATTTTTATCTTTCTTCCTCTAAATACCCACCATTTTAAACTGTGTCCAAAATTCCTGTCTCAATTTATCTTCGTTTCAGGCATCGTTTAGGAGACACAGTAGTGTTGGGTTGGCAGTTGGACATGAGGATCCTAGAGGTCTTTTCCACCATTAGTGATTCTATGATTCTATGATTCATTACTGGAAATAGACTTTTTCTTTTACAAAACGAACAAACAAAAAAAATTGAATAAATATATGAAGTTGAACTTCATTATTAATTCTTTCTGTCCCAGAACTCTTAGGCAATGTCCAGTCAAATACAGGAGCTCTAAATCTAGTTCCAAGTCTAGTTACCTGTCCTGGACTCCTTAAACACATTACTGGGAAAAATTCTGAACAGTGGAAAAGCTAAGAACAGGCATCTGCTCCAAATTTTATAGCTAGGTCACAATTATAAAATGAATCTAGAAAGTCTATTTCATTAGCCAACCCTGCATTTTGAAGTAGTTACTTGAAATGTGAAGGGGAGTTTCAGCTGGCAAATTGCCCTTGGTCTCTGAATGTCAGGAGCCACTGTACTTTAAATGAGAAAACAGTGTTGGAGTTTTAAAGAGCAAAAGCCTTATAAGGGTTACATTTTGATTGACGAGTAACATTATGACTGTTATTATAGCAGAGACCTGGAAAACTGTAATAATTAGCCTGTCAGCTCAATTGTTACTCTTCATTAAAAATTAATATGAAGGAGCAATTAATCTCACATCTTTAGCATCATTTGGCCATTCTGTTACTGCAGTTGTGTGCAGTTCAATACGTCAATTAATCTTCAAAAAAGTATTATTTTCTAATTTAAGGCTTCGCTTTCCTTATTTTGATTATGTACTCAAAGAGTAACATTTAAGTTTGAACATATCCCAGACAAAATAAAATTGTTGATATGGAATGAAGGTTGGAAATACCATCTGAGAGTGTAAGATTTAACTTGGAGGTCATGATTATCTCTCAAATCAGGCCTTGCATAGCTTACTTCACTACAGGGACTAAAAATGCCAGAAGGTTATTGGTAATGTAGGTTACCAATAGGGTAACACAAGTGAAGGAACAACTCGGCTACTATGTATCTTCCTCTGCTTTCCTTACGTTTAACGTTGTAGTTGAACCAAGGGTGGTGGAGGAAATCTTGCAAACTAGAAAACTCAAGCATGAAGTTCCAAATATGCTGAGATGAAAATTAACACAGCTCTGACACTAAACTTATGTGTGTCCTGTAATGACTACAGAATATTGTTGATTAAATTGATTAATCTAATCATGCACTGGAATTAATTGATAATTTATAAGCAGTTTTTTTATATATGTATCTTCCTGAACCAGAGAAAAATATCTTTGTTTTGTGATTCCCAGAGACAAGCTGTCCCTAAGATCTTATTTAAGGAAATTACCCTGGTCATTGTTAGTGACAGGACCTAGGGCTAGCTGAACTACATACCAGTATCTAATGGCAATTGTTTCAAGAAATTAAGATATACATTAAAAATTTTATTCTAAATACCTGCATAAATAAGGACCAAGTCTTCAATTGATTTTGAACTCTTACAAACTCAGTGAAAGTCTACCAACTAGTTTAGGAAGAGAGAACCTCTTTTCATCTTGTTGTCATTCTAAGTAATTGAAAAAATTATGAAATACTCCGGTCTGTATGCAGTATAGACTGACCAAACAAGGCACATTTCAGAAGTATGTTTCTGGAGAATTACTTACACCAAAAAGAATCCCTAAACCAGAAGCCCCACCAAGTTTTGATTAAAGAATAATTTTGAACAACTTAAAAAGAAATGAATGGTTTTTAAAATACCTTAATCTTTAAAATTCATTCAGTTCAGGAGCCCATTCTGACTTTAGCTCTTCAGAAAGTTAAGAAATCTATTCACCTTTTCTGTCAGCTAAAGAAATATCTACAAAGAAGCTAACTGGAATTGTTTCCTGTGTTCAACAGATGCTACCTTCCACGTGGGTAATGCCTGAATTAGCTAAAGAGGTGCTGAAGAACAGAAAAGGTTCTGCTATGACTGCATACATTAGCCTTTTGTTTCTGGTGTCTACCTACAAAGTGAACTGATTAAAACAGCAGCCGAATAAACCTTTCTTTGGCAGAATTGCAAAACACTTCAAGTTCACTGTCATCCAGATGACACACCAGATAGGTTTTAACCTATCAAGAGCAAGAGCTGTCTAGGACCACTTTTTTCACTAAACCACATTAAAAAAAAAAAAAAATTTCTTTGGGAAAGGTAGTCTCAAATGTGTATGCATGTCTTTTTCAGGAAAAAGAATTAATCTATACAATAGAAGTATTAGTATTCATCCAAAAGTTTTCAGAGTGTTGTATTGCCATTAACAGATACAGATGGTCCAAGTTAGATTTCTTAAATGAAGAATTTGTATTTCTCTGTTCACTGAAAACAGAGACAGAACAAAATTAATTTTCCCATTAAGATCAGTTAGAAGGGGTATGATCAGGAAATATAGAAAATTTTATTAGATTAACTATAATAGCTCTTCTTTTAAGGAATTTTAAAGAAAAACTACTTAATAAATGTTTGCGAAAACAAGATAATCTGTAGAGGTCCCTTGCTTTCTATGAACCACGTACCTTACCCTGCAGAAGGACCTGGGAATCCTCAGCCTTTATAAAGTTGATTTCAAAGTCTGCTGGGTACCACTGTCACTAGAACTAATTTACAAGCAGAGATATGGCATCTAAACACAATGAACTTTTTCAATATTGTAAACCAAATCTTATGCCAAAGGTTCTAGAAAAATATCTTCTTACCTGCAGGTGGCCACAGTTGCATAGTGACTGCAGATGTGGTCTCGCTCCCCAGGCTCTTCACTTCTGTCAACTATTCACATCCAAGTCCGCTGGTTGCCTCATTGCCTAGCTCTCACATGAGCTTTATCATACCCAATGTACTCTATGGGTTAAATGAGGGGAAGATTGGAGCAAGACTGAAAACCAAAACGTTTGGTATCTGAAAATGTCTTGTGTCAGGCAGTAGACTGCGTATGGAGCATGACTAAGCCTCAGATTGAAATTGCCTGATGGGCTTCCCTTTGTAGAGGAGTTTTGGCTCTCTGTGGAACAAGGGGTAGTTCTCTGAGAAAGTTTGTGTTTGGTAAGATCAATTGGAGTCAAGAAAATACTACAATTAGAGAAATTTTATTAACTTGAGGTTGTAATCCTCGCCCCTAATGTTCAGGTGAAGAGGTCACAACAGTCAAAGGAAGCCTGAGTTAAATCCAGCTTTCAACGACTTAAAATTCCTGATGAAACAGAAAATACACAAAGTCAGCCTCAGTGATCAACACTTCCAGAAGTAAATGGAAGACAGTGTTGTTTCATATTTACAAAGAAGGAAGGTACTGAGCTTGCAGAGAAGAAAGGTCAAGTTTGTGAAACTGGCAACATGTTAGTCTTTCTCAGCTGAGAATTACTGGAATCGCATCACAGTACCTGCAGATACAGGGCAAGTACATACAAACACCGTAGGAGGCGTGGTGGCATGATAATGTAGATAATGATAGTTAACACAGAAATGCTGATTTTTTTCCCCATGTGCATTTAGGGACTGAGAGTCAACATGGTAACGCGGGAGAGTATGTAATTCATAACATCTAGGTCATATTTCACAGTGAACCAAAAGCTAAAGAAGTGACTGTTGATATTGATGCCTGATATTGAAAGAATGCTAATGGATATGAAAGTAATAAAGAACTGAAAATTATCCTTTTACTTTTTTCTTTCTCTGATGATGCAGTCAACAGCTCCATGCAGCTGGGTTTGAAATGGCTTTTTATCTGGGTAAAAAACAAATACTGTTATAGATGACTGATTTTGAAAACAAAGTACAGAAATCAAAATATAAAGACACAAATGAATACTTTTTGCTTACTTAAAAATAGAAATGTAAATTGCAATTCTCCACCTCATAGTTAGTGACTACACAAGATTATACACGTTGTGCAGCTTATTTAGGATCAAAGTAGTAGGAGGCTGATTTTTCAGAAAGGAATCACAGGTTATTTTCTTTGACATGTATTTTTAGACTGAATAACATGCATATTTATTGAATGTGACTATTGTTTGTCTTTGAATCAGGGCTGAATTAAATATAGACTTCATAAAAAAATCCTCATTTTTAAGCCATTTTTTAAAGTAAGCAAACAATTGCTGTTAAGAATGAAGAGTCAAAATGGAGCCAGGTAAAGATTATGCTAAACTGTATATTCTTTACAGCACTTAGGTATTGTATTATTGTCCATTCCTACTTCAAGTCAGAGGCATATCCCTTTATATAATTCAAGATAATCCTTACCGAGCAAGAAAATCCAGTGTCCAGTTTAGTGTTATGTAAGCCATTTTCAACACAGTTGAAATTTGAGCAAATGGAGATATGGATGATGTCTTTGTACTTGAAGAATTTTTTAGTCTTTATATTGTTCCAGGTGGATTCAGGCTTTCTCTCACTTACCTTCCCCAGGTGTCCTGTATACAGAGGACATTTTAAGGAGTGCATCCTTAACAAGTAAGGAGAACCTTACTTTCTAAGAGTAGGAAAAGAAAAAAATAAATAATATTACCCACGTTATTCTTGATTTTTTACAGAACTGATGCAGAGGTGTGAGGATTTTATGGAAAATAAAAGTAATTCTTTCTTTTGTGTTAGTTTACTATGCATCAACCTCCTGCCCTGTGCTGGGGGTGCACTACAGAGGATTATTCTTGATGGGCCTGCCAAATGACAAGGAATTCCACATGAAAGGCTTGGCAACCAGTGAAATCTCTTTGCATGCAATGTCAAATAAGTATAAAAATCCAAGCTGATAATGGAAGTGGTTATATCTCAACAACAAGTTAACTGAAAGTCAAATCCTTCATAATGCTGTAGTGATGCAGATGGGTACTACGTAAGAGTTAACATTAACAACAGACACCTCATTGCTCTCACATTTACTTGTAATTCCCAGTACAGGAAGAAATTCACTATTGAGACTAGATGTGTATAGGAATTATGTTTTAAATACTTACTTTTAAATAATGTGCCAGTATTACTTTGTAATGTTCCCTTCTATTGAAATTTTTGTCTGTTTGCTTGTTTTTAAGCACTAAGATATACATAACAATAAAATTATTCTGTGTACTTGCCTGGTTAGTAAAATTGAGACCAAAATGAATAAATCTTGGATTCTCTGTGCTAATAAATACTGCAATGCCATTTGCTGACCAACAGAGACAGGATTACAGTTTTTGCTTTATTAGAACAGGACCATTCAAGCTTTGCAATGTACAGTTATGGGATTTGTCAGTTTAATATCAAATACACAGTATGAGTCAACAGTGCATGGAATGGAGATTTTAAAATAAGGCAGGAATTAGGAATAGATTTACCCATTCTATACAATTGTTTTTATAATTACATGTACTGCTTCATTTAAAAGACAACAGATGTGGTCTAATCTGGGAGTTTTCCTCTCAATTTAGTAATTCACATGTAGGTTAATATTGATTCTGAGACAGAGTCTCTGATGCAGAATGATGCTGACAGTGCCATTGCTGAAGTAATTCTTTAAAGTGAAATAAAATCAGGTTTGCTCCTCAGAAAATCTAGAGAACTCTCAAAGGCTCTGTTTGGTTTTGTTTTGATTTTTCTTGTTATAGTAGCATACAAGTTAATAGTAGCTTGTCTCTGATATCAAGGCATTTGTCCAGTGATTAAGCACACTTTTTAAATGTTATCTTTTCCTCAGTCAGAAGCAAGGGCTTGCATGTCCTCTGAGGCAACTAAGGCAGTTACCCAAGGAAAGAATTATGGAAGGGTGAAAGAAGAAAAGTTCATAAAAGAGAGAAAGAACACTTTGGACTTAATAGGGGAAGGGAAGTGGGAGGAGCAATAAGAAGAATAATGGGAATTGAAATGGAGAAATACGAATTGAAAGGAGCAAAAAGAAGTTTTGGAATTGAGATAAATTAAATTTTGCAATACAAATATGTCTTGAAAAAGATGTGGATGAAAGAAGGGAAATCTGAAGAGGTGGGATGCTAGGAACCAGCAAAGAAGAAAGGAAGTTTATGAGGAAAGGAACTAATGGGATTTGTACTGGCAAACCTAGGGAGTAAATTGGAGAAAGTTAGTGAAAGTCAATCGATCAAGAATGATTAAAAGCAAAGTGGGGAAATTCTTAATGAAAAATACTGTATGGAGATCCTAATGTTTGACTAAGGGATCTTCTATCTTCCAAAAGGGCAAACTGAAGTAGAATTAGCTGTGGTTATTTTCCACAAAATGAAGCCTTAATAGGAAGCATGTCTTTGTCAAACAACAGAAACTTCATTTGGCTGAATTTGTTTTCCCTCATAAGTGTCATGAAGCTTTTTTTGCAGTTGATTTGAGGCCCTTAGATATATGTGTTCCTCAACAGGCCAGCCAGAGACAGCCAGGATGAAAGTGGAGCTCATCTTTGGGTGCTTGTGTATTTACAGAAGTTACACTGCTACTTTTTTCCAAAATGAACTCATCCTTATTTCTTCCCATTTTTGAGTAACATATGTTTGGAAAGAGCTGTTTAAATTTCTAAATTATGATAAAGACTGTGCCTGGAAAACTTTGTGTATAATAACTCCTCTGCTTTCTCTCTTTTTTTGGTGTGTTTTTATTTCATCAGGAGGATATATGTGTTGCCATCAGCCACAGGCATTGGGACTGATTGGTAGAATAGCTTTCAATGCTTTCTTTGGTTTGTGAATATCATTTGATTCATAACATTCATCCTTATTACTACTAACTAATACTATAATTACATAATGATCTAAAGATGCTACCGAGTTCTAAGACATTAGCTAAGATTTAAAAACACAAGGTAACAGTGGTCATTGCTGCTAAAATGATAAAATTACTGTTTTCTAGATACCTGCGTATATTGCTTGGTATCTTGCATATATTGCATAAATTGCAATATAAATTTGTCACACTCTGGAGATCCAATCTGAGGTGCATGAAAAACGTAAATGTCTCTTGAATCCTTTGAATGCTACCTATATAAATTAATGAGGGAAGAGTTTGTTTAAAACAAAAACAAATAACAATAAGTCCCTGAAAAACTATGA
This sequence comes from Phalacrocorax aristotelis, assembly GCF_949628215.1. NCBI lineage: Eukaryota > Metazoa > Chordata > Aves > Suliformes > Phalacrocoracidae > Phalacrocorax > Phalacrocorax aristotelis. The sequence continues at coordinate 11,576,510 of NC_134311.1, read as the reverse complement.
CAAGTTACATATTTATCTGAGGAACTGATATATTTTTTATATTCTAATATTTAGTTTCATTTTAATGGCTATTTTTCAATTTATAAACAAGTTTTCCTAAAGAAGATGGATTAAGCTTTATTTAATAGAAGTACTTTATTTCCTCAGATAATAAAACATGCATTTTGGATTATTTTTTTAAAACCTGGAATTCATTTAAAAAAAAATCTTATTCTGAAACACAGTAATATATTAAACAGCTAGTGAGAGATTTTTGCAGGTGTACAGCCTTATTTTACTTAGCTTGTGCTCAGGACAGCTTTGGGACGTAACAAAATGTATTTACAAGTTAAGATGTATTTATGAGTAAGATCCATTAAAAAGAATCCTAAGAAACTATCTGAGGAATTAAATAATACTCTAGTAAACTAGAGAGTGGCTTAGTTGTATCCATTGCTCTTATTTTTATAACAACATTTAAAAAAAAATATTTCATTAGATTCACAAAAGGAAAACTAATAAAGAATCCACTTCTGCTGTATACCTAAAGTTTTTTATTTAGAGCCTCATTTCTTAAAAAAATTCCACTTCCTCCAAGCTTCCACAGTAGTGGCTTTTACTGCAACTTCATTCCAAAATTTCCTTCTACCTCCCTTTTGCTATGTCATACACTTCTTATGAGCTTTCAACTTTTACTTGCCCTATTTCAAAGGGTCTGCTAGGGCAGTAACTGTTTATTCCCGGTGTTTCTCTTTGATGTACCATTTGCTTGTGGGCTCAGTAGTTCTTCTCAGGTGGCAAAATCTCCCTTTGTGTTTTAAGGTTTCATTTAATCAAATAAAACTGGAGTATCATTGGTCTTGAATTTTGGGAGGGACTGTTTCTGTGTAAACTGAAATACAAAAGCAAAACTAAAAGCAAATCTGGTGCAGCAAGGAAAGGAGACAGATTATTCCTGATTATGACAGTCTTCCACTTTTCTCCCATTTTTCATAATTTTCAGTAAAATGGGCTCTTTTTTCTCAAATATACGCATAAAATACGTTGACCTTCAATAAGAACTAAATGCTCATCCCTAACGTTCTTGAGAGTGGAATGTGACTTGTCTAGGCTGTCAATATATAACGATAAAATGGTTCCTAGACCATGTGAGACAAAAAGCCCTGCAGACACCAAGGTCAGTGAAGAAGGAGGAGGAGGAGGTGCTCCAGGCACCAGAGCAGAGATTCCCCTGCAGCCCCTGGTGAAGACCATGGTGAGGCAGGCTGTGACCCTGAAACCCATGGAGGCCCATGGTGGAGTAGATATCCACCTGCAGCCCATGGAAGGACCTACGCTGGAGAAGTTAATGAAGGACTGTATCCCATGGGAGGAACCCCACACTGGAGCAGGGGAAGAGTGTGAGGAGGAAGGACTGGCAGAGACAAAGCATTATGAACTGAAAACGACTCCTATTTCCCATTCCCCTTCACTGCTCGGGGAGGAGGTAAAAGTCTGGAATGAAGTTGACCCTGGGAAGAAGGGAGGCATGAGGAAAAGGCTGTTTTAGTTTTGTTCTTATTTCTTATTGTACTACTCTGTTACAACTAATTGGCAATAAATTAAATTATTTTGCCAAAGTCGAGTCTGTTTTGCATGTGAGAGTAATTGGTAAGGGATGTCCTTGTTTCTATATTGCATCAAAAGCTTTTAATTGTATTTTCTTTCCTGTGGGGAGTAGTAATGGAGCAGCTTGGTGGGCACCTGGTGGACAGCCAAGGTCAACCTACCAAAACTTAATATTTATCTGAGTCTTTTTCAGTAGGTTTATATTATCCTTTCTGATATTAGAATAAAGCTGAGGAGTGCACTCATATGCTGTCTTGAATATTTTAATAATTAAAATTTCATAATTAAAAAGTCATAATCAATTAGCCTGCATTTTTTTAAAAAAGCCAAATGGAAGTAAATGGCAACAGTATGCAGAAGTGCTCTTAACACCAAAGAAGCTGAAATTAAGATTAACAACAAAAGGTAATAGTTTGATAAAACAAAACATGGAGACTGTGCAGTTTGCAGGTGGGGATTTTTCACTGAGATGACCTTTAAGAAGAGCTGGTAGACGGAAAATGCTGCCCAGTAAGTGCTATGGCCATCTTACATCAAAATACTTGTAAGCATGCCAACAACAGGGAAGAGAAAGTTCTTGATAGCTTCTGTTTTAAACAAACAGGGAAACAGATGGACATATGCCCTGGAATTTTGGTTGAAATAGATGAATGTGGGCTTATAGACAAAAACAAGCTCTTGCAAAAGCTGATGTGCTATAGTTATGCTCAGAAATGGAGCAGAGTCTCCAACATGCAGAGAAGTATGTGTGTTGCCCAGTTTCTATATGAAATATTGCAAGAACTTGAAAGAATAGATGAAGAAGACTTGGAACAGCCCTCATAACCTGTGGCTTTTCTCCCTTCCACTGAATATTTGTGGAGCAGCCAAGCTTGTGTGTCCAGCTATGGAGAAGAGAAAAGAAGGAATTGAGTTAAATATTAATAAACATTTTTCTTTTTCTTGGTGAATACATGTAGAAAAAAACCTCTTTTAGACATATAAAATGGAATGTCAACAATGTTTGTGTACTTTTACTTTAGCTTTTACTCCTGAAAATATTTATTTAACTCTGCCTAATTCTTGTACCTCTTTCTCTTCTTCTTTAACACCCTTTAGAATCAATAGTGTAGGTTAGGATCCCAAAGTACTTCCTCCCTCCTCTTATTCCCAAATTTACATGACAGTTAAACAGCAAAACCTTAGAGCACACCCTTTCAGTCCCTGAAACTCTACTTTTTATAGCTGCCCACGGACACTAGACAAGGACAGTAATCTCTCATGGTTTTCCCTCTCTAAAAATTTTTATAAGAGCATGCTAGCTGGTACAATTATTTGTAGGTTTGTTTCAGTTTTTAAGTAAAAGAAAATAAAGAAAATTTAAAACATCATTTTTGTCATTCTTATGCAAATCAAAATTATAATCGGTTATCTATGCAGTGAAAAAAAAATAATAGCTTAACTGTTACTCAAATAAGCATCTTAAAATGCAAAAACACTGTGGTCTTGTTTAAACCCTAAGCATAGATATATATCTAAACCTCTGGGGAGAGGGGTGAGTTCTAATGAGTCCTGTCTTCTGGACAGAGCTGGCATTCAAACAGCATGCTGAACCACAGTAGCAAGGAGGATGGTCTCCTGATAAGGCTTAATTCATGCAGAAGGGCTCTTGGGGCAGTAACCCAGGTAGGTAGTGTTCTTCTTCCTCCAGCCCCTAAACATGACTTCATCACCTTGACAGAGCCCCAGATCATGAGAGGTAGTTTCTCACAAGGAGCTAGCAAAAATATTAGTAACCCACACAGCTTCATGCACCCTGAACTTACATTCTGTGACAAAGCTCTAGGCTCCACTTTTGTCTTTTCATTCTGAGTACTTAATTTAAAATGCTTTCTCTACATTTTATCTCTTTACTTTAGAAAGACCATGAGCAATAAATCACTTAAGTGATTTATTGAAAATATAGAAACGGGAAGGAAAGGGGTCAAGAGCAGAATGATGAGTTATGAACTGATTCCTTTAGGTTATTGCCTGGATAGCTCAATGTGCCTTAAGATTCAGGAGGCATATCCAGATATGTTGTACAACACTAAGAACTCAAGCTCAGTTACCTAAAGGTATGTCCTTACGGACATACTTGATGAATGTCATCATTCTAGTGTGTTGAAAATTGACTTGAATCATTAAAAGTCCCTTCCAACTTCTTATTTGGCTGTCTTGCTGAAATGTGAGATAGCCCTTGTACTCAACAGTCACTTGCTGAGAAGTGTTCAAGATTGTCAAAATTTAACTTGTGACAAGTGCATTTACAAGCAATCTGCATCTCTTACAGTAAAATTCTGCCCTTAATGTCAAAATCTACATATTCATTGATTTCTATGCATTTGTCAAGACGCTTAGGCAGGACTTCTCTTGTCAAAGAGTTAAATGCATTTACCAAAGACAGAACAAAACCTAATAATGTAAAAAACTATTGCAAGATTTCTTTGTGTCATTACTGCATCACGGGAGAGATCTGTCACTGATGACCTGGAGAGCCTCCGGGGTTTTTTTCATTTGGGGACATTTTTTCTTTTTAGGTAGAGATGAATCACTTTATGGTAATTCCAGATGTGGCTCTTGGTTGCAACTTAGATGAGGCCCTAGTGTAGTGATTTAGATAAGAGAAATCTGCTGAGGTCTCTTCCCGCTTTGACATAACCCTATTATAAAGGTAGGCATAGATTGATGACTGGTACTGACAAAGAGTGGGGAAAATCTGATGCTGGCACCTGAGAGGGCTAAGCTGGGAAGGCAGTTATGTGACCACAGAAAAGTTGTTTTTCCAACACCTCACTGCAAAGCACTGGAATGCTTGGCTAGTGGGATATAAAAAAAGTCTTTCCTGAGTGATGGCCAGGGTGAAATTTATTCCCTGCACTGCTTTTTCAGGTATACATGAGTTTCCTTCCTAGCTTGCCCAAACCCCTAATTTATCCCTGAACGGCGGAGGAGAAATACACTGACTACGTATAAACATCATTGGTGGGATGTGAATGCTCTGTGTGTGTGTGACAGTTTAAAACACAAGATATGCAGCAGACTTTAAGTTCCCTAAAACTGAGCAACAAGATTGTTAACACCATTTAACTTTTTTCCATTTCACTTATTTTCTTTAACATATTCTATTTTGTTTGAGAACAAGGCCACCTGAATGCTGGCTGATCTATCTTCTCTGACAATTTGCTAGTTATGACCATGTCCAGCTTTATGGAACTTTTAATCTACACAGCTCTGTCACATTGTGAAGAACTTACACTCCTGATTTGAATACAGAATACAGCATTAGCAATGAAACCAGCCTGAGAAACTTGGGAAAAGAAAAAGAAACTGTATGAAGCAGTGAGCTCAGGTACCAGAAAGAACTGACAATAACAGCAACTTGATCTTGCCTGAGGATTACTAAAGTTGTAGAAAATTTTGTCAAAGACAAGTAATAGTTTTGATCCTTTAAAATTATAATTTTCTATGAAGCTGCATACCTCCAAAAACCAAAAAATGAAGAAACTGAATAGCAAAATTAGTTAAGTTAGTTTGGCAGCATACTATAATTTTAGGTATTTTGTGTAACACGAGATTTAAAGGAAACACTCATATATTGGTTTTATCCTGAGACTTTTTTAGCTCTTTGAAATATCAGTGTTGAAGGCTCTGTGTAACTAAAATATAGCCTGAAAATATCACAGGACATAACGCAGATTAAAGACTCACAGAAGCTTCTTGCTACAAACTTGTAAATTCTCAATGAGTTTCCTTGCAGTGCAAAATTTTGGAGAACTTGTGTGCTATTTTTTAAAAGGTATTATATTAATGGAACAAAAGGCAATTAAAGAGCTGTTATATCGTTCATTATTTGCCTTTGCAGCCTGGCTCCCTGAAATCTGGAGCACAGCGCAGCCTTCCAGTGACAGCTACCAAACAACAGAGTAGAACTTTATTCCTCACACAAGAAAGGGGAAACTGAACTAAAATTAAATAACCCTTAGGGCTGCCATTAAGTTAGTTCATACCCACTTCTCTTTACAACTCCTTTTACTGAGAGCATCTTTCTTGATGATATTTTGTCTGTCATAATGCTCAAGAGTGAAGGATTTTTTTCTCTTTCCCAACATTTGTTTGAGCAGCTGGCTTCTAAGCTTGATGCAGGCAGATATTAAATGGCCATTTAGGACTGTATCTGAAGATGCCTGTTACATATTTCTGTTTTGCAGAAATTGCATTCCCATTCCATTTTTACCTTAATTTTTCTGCCATCTTCACTATGGAGGCTGAAAGCAGAAATTACTTCTCCTTCAGTAATAATGCTCTGCATTCTATTGGAACCACCAACATTCCCAAAATACACACTTTTAATTTCTGAAGTCCCGGACTGATTCTTCCTGAAGCATCCAAACAATGAAATTTTAGTTTACTGTCACTCTGTTAACATTTTTAGTCCATTTAAACTAATAATTTTCCTTTTCCTCCTCCACCGTGTGCATGCATTTCTACTGTGCAAAATACATTTGAAATGGCTTGCATGAAACCCCACTATCTTCACAGTGTGTCTTTGCACTTAGATACTGACAATAAGATTTATTTCTGTGCATCTTTGCTTACCAAAGAGGTCTGTTCTGTGCAGTGACAGTATTCTGAGAAAATATGAAGGCGGTCAATCATATTTGATTTTAAATGCCTCAGCAGTCATTGTTTCCCAACCCTTTCAGAAACCTGTGGCTGAATCTTTGCACTATCAAAGTAGTACTGTGGTTTTGGCTATTCTGTGCACTTCTTCATACTTGGTAGATTGTAAAAACAGAATGGGATTTTATTTAGGCTTTGTGTAGCTTTGTTAGATTCGGGGGATCATTTTACATATGGAGAACACACCACCACTGCAGAAAGCATATTTTTTACTTACAGTTCAACTTCGCTCACTTGACATTTAATAAAATGGGGCTATATATCAAAGTAGCCATGTTAGTCTGTTTTTTAATCAGAGAAATACCTCTGCAAGGTACAAAACAGTACAATATAATTTTGACAATAGTGATTCATAAAGGAATTTGATAAGGAATAAAATAGTGACAACCTCATAAAGATCAGTTTGTAGAAATCTTAGACAGCAGAGGCATTGCTTGTATACTATTAAAAAAAAAAAAAAAGAAAAAAAGAAAAAAAAAAGAAGAAGACTGATATTCCAGAGCAAATTCATTTTTTTCTTATGCTCCTGTGTCTTGGGGCAACCTTATTGGGGAGTGCTCTGTTGATGACCCAGACTGCCTTTGTTCCTGAGGAGGTGGATAGCAGAACTAAATACTTGTGATTAAGTACTCACCTTGAAAGTCTCTCTGCCCAGTATATCCTTCTAGCAGCTTGTATTGCCATAGCAGGTCTATGGCTTTGCTCCATAATATGCAAAATACATAAATTCCCAGAACTCCGTTTGCACATGAGAATAAAATGTTTGTTAATGTCTTAAAAAAGGCAAAATGGAAATAGTATAAAAATGTGCAAAAATTGTTGCTACTTCAACAAGATCTATTAATTGATATGCAATGATAAGAATTGTTCATGTTTTACATTTAAGCAAATAATTCCCTAGTGTCCTTTCTGTCATTCATTCATCCACAGCACTAACTCAGCGTATTAGCTGTGGTCTGCCTCCTTCTTTTTTTCTTTGCGGTTTTCTCCGCATAACTTTCATAAACAAATATTGTTATTCATGTTATTATTAAAAATCAGTATTTCTTCATATCACCAGAAAAATGGTTAAGTAGGGAAATAAAAGAAAAAAGAAAAAAATTGTCGCATAACTTAGGAGACTTTTAGTCAAAGGAGATTATTCTCAAGTAGTTTTCAATATTTTGTATATGGGGTTACATTCATTAAAAAAACCTCTTATTTTCATGCTGTCACACTGAAAGAAAAGAAGCAGCAGGTGTTTTCCAAGTCATCCAGCTTGTTTCTGGTTTAGCAATATTGTAGACAAAATTAAGTGTGAAATTTTAAGGTTTAGAGAACTCACAATGAACAGACAACATCTCATCACAGTGAAGATGGTCAGAGAATATCCAATACATAGAAATAACCTCAGATCAGGGAATACGCTACATTCTCACCTATTCTAGGATAACACATATAGTTTGTGACATACAGTTACTATTCTTTAAGCTAAATCAATTTAATTACACTTAACATAATTTCAGAAGTTTCTACACCTAGAGTGATTTAACCTCCTCAGCTGTCATGGAAAATCACTTATTTGGATGTGTGAGTAAGAAGTTAATTACAAATATTGTTGCAGTTAAACAGTAAATTTTCACTTCAGTCAAGACTGAATCTTAATAAAATCTTCATATGTTTTTCAAAAGTAATTTGAAATTGATTTATTGCTAACTTTTGGAAAAGTGGGAAGTGATAAGCTAAATCTTCAGCCATTGGCATGGTTAAACATTAATGGTGTGAGCCATTGTGTCTTGACAAGAATTCCACTTCCATGTAAGTAAGGAAACAGAATAGTATATTTCATTTGGTAGTTCTATCCCAAATTTTAAAACCACAGCTGTAATGTCCTTCACAGTGTGCAGTCTACTGATGTATGTATGGTGGTTTGTATCATGGAAAGTGTTTATTATATAATTGTACTACTGAGTAATCTGTAAAAACAATGACACACTATTGAATTGCAAAACACTCTTCCCAAAACAAATGAATGTTCAGTCTTTGTTGATGGATATAAATTTGACAAATTACATAGCATTTTAATGACTGCAATTATTAGTATTCACTTTGTTAACAGTGCCAGAAGAGGTTTCTGGTATTATGATTTCAGATTGTCTGCAGCTGATGCTATATGTAAGTGATACATAGACATGTTTTAGTTCTGCTTTCAAAATATCGTATCAAATACATGCACCAAAGACTGTATTGTCCTGAATATAATCCTAATTCACTTCAAAATTTTGTTTTGCCATATTAAATTCAGTTTGGAGTTCACCCATCAAAAAATGGCTCTGAAGATTAAACTGCCATTTTTATGCATTTTGGGAAGATATTCAGGCATCTTTTTTCAGTCATGTATTTACTATAATAATTAAGATGTTCATAGTTTAACACTAATTTTGTTCATTTTTCTTTAGCTTTCTCTTTACTTTTGAAAGACTTTGTTGCATGACTGCATGCTTCTATGGAATTAAATCCTGAGTTAAATGTTCATATTTATGATTTTTGTTTATAATTTAAAACAACCTCTGACACTTAAAAATTATACTTTTTCTTCTGAACACAACTCCTCTATCATATCAGCTATTATCTTATACAGCCTAAGGAACTGAGACAGGAAGAAAGGGAGTGAATAACTAGTCTCCAAACTGCATTTCACACTTTATTGAAAGATTTGGACAAACACAGATTGAAGAACCAAGTTTAAGAGAGTAGAATATGACTCCTCAGAGCAGTAACTTCAGTGAGAAGATTGTGAAAATGAAGTTGCCTTTGAGTGGTTTGGGATTATTTTTTTTTTTCAAATTTATTTATTGTTCTGTTTTTAACTTGTTTTACAGTTTTGACATGCACATTATAAACCATTTAATTTTAATACTCAGGACTTCGTCATACAACTTAACTGTAAAGAACCTTGCAAAAACGTGAAAATTTATCATCATCCATAGCTTAAAAATATAGTTTCCTTTTGACTGGTGTCTCTTTCAGTGTAGAAGATATCTAAGTAAATATGCACGGATGCTTGCAGTTAGCAAATCAATATCAGTTTTTAATGCACAGTAATGGAAGGAAATGACACTAATTCAGACTGTTCAAACTACTATTACGTTCTTACTGAGGACAGAAAGTCCTGTCACAGTACACCCAGCCTAAGCACTTGCTGCAGGTATGTTGATTTCAAAAAAAAGAGAGCAGTTAAAGACACTAGAGAAGAAGCAGAAATTGAACCATTAATAGAGCATAGGTCTTCTGAGTCCCAGCCAAATGTTTCATTTCTTGAGCTACACAAAGCTGTGGCTTCCACACTAGTCAATAATAATCACACCTGGAGATAAGCCAAGTGAGCAAAATGTGAAATTTAGTATAGATAAAGTTATGCAGGCAATAAAAACTCAGCTTTTGAATGTGATGTAGCCTATAATAATTATGACTGCAAAAAGTATTTGTCTTTGATTTACACAGCCTTTTCCAGACAAAATCTGTGTTTAGCATCCCCAAGTTTAATAAAGATCACGTAAGTAGCAAATATACTAGCAAAATTTTTTTAAAAAAAGTCTATCTCACCTTTCAAGGTCCTTTCACAGGTTTTATAACAAATGACAAAGGAAATAGAGTCAGACAACTGCTGTAACAGATAGGAAATTCACAAATGTTCCCAGCCTTTTTCAAACTCATTTTAACCATGAGCTACATGATTTATTTCAGAGTTACAGGATTAGTGAATATCGTTTTATTGGCAGATGCAAAAAAAAACCCTCCATAAACCCATTTGTCACTCCTAGGTGGCAACTGTAAAATTATCTGCGATAGGAAAACAGCCTATGGAGTAGTGGATGAACATGATACAGAAATATATTTAGCCAAGTATTATATCTGCATCAATGCTCTTCTGACAATAAGAACACTGAACACAGAGCCTTTGAGCTTAGAACAGCTTAGACACCTGGCCTGTGATTTCTGTAGCATATGATTCAGTATGGCTGATCCTCTGATATAGTTACAGTACAGGAATCTTTTAAATGGAAGCAGTTCAAGACAAACCACTAATGGAAAAGCTTGCTTTCATCAACATTTTTATTTTCCTCCCGCATAAGGTTTGTCTATCAGCAGTGAAGCATAAAGATACATGGGCAAGCTGCATATAACGCTAACTCAGGTCTTGCAAACAGCCTAGGTAAAGCAGCACTGTCCTCCAGAGGATCTTTTGTCCTGCGATAGCTGTTTTTCTCCTAAGCCTTTGGCAAGCAGTAAAGAAACCCAGCTGAAACATTTCTAACTTACTAGTCAGTGCAGACATATTCAAATGGAAGAGCAGAGGATGCTAAATTACACTGGGTCCTCTTCCACAGTCTCTTTGACTGTGTCAGTGTCTGCAAGAGGAGACAGCAATGTGTATCTGCATTGCAGTCAGCAAGGACCCATCAAATCTCTCCCTACTGTTTGCAGTTCCATCTCAACACCCGAGGTGAGGAAAAGCTCTGCAGCCTCTGTCTGTAACACAGTGGTACAGGCAGGGAACAACCATGTTACCAGATTTTAAAACTAACAGTAATGTTAGGAATCATGCAAGGGAAGAAATAAATTTAGTTACTTAGCATCTGAGCAACATGCCTTATTGAAATTGAAAATGTTCCCATCTTTAAAATTGTATATCTATAAAACCTATTTTAAGCAAATTTTAAAATACCATGGAATTCATTTTTTCTAAGAAGACTTATTAGGGTCTTTGGTTGCATCTCTGTGTAACCTTTCCCCTGCCTAGCTTTCTGTAAGGGAGGGACCTTTTCCTGAGAAAGCTGTGCTTGAAATTACCTTAACTGCAAGAGCAGGCTCAAATCTTTCCAACTTCTTTACCATCTGTCATTTCAGAGAAGAGTCTCCTTCCTACTCCCTCACACTACCCTTGATGAGATGCATTATAGGAGGCTAGTAAGCCATTGAAAAGGATGTGACTTCTTTTCTCTATGGCTTATTTAGAGCAAAAAAAAGCTTTGCTATTGAATTGGCTTTCTAGAGAGGCATTGATAATTTTAGTTCTAAATTTATCAATTTTAGTACCATTTAATGCATTAAAAAATCATTAAAAATGTGTTGCATTTTCTAAAGATCTTTGCTGTTTATAAATAGAGATATTAAAGTATACTTGCTTTTGCCACAATTTTCGGTTTGATTTTTAAGGGCTATGATAATTTGGCCAGCTCTTTTTTTCTAAAACTGTTGATATGAAAAAAAAATTTCCATCAAGCGTGTAAATTAAAAAAATCCAGCTGAACTTGTCTTTATTTAAAAACATAACCCAAACATATTAACATGTATATTTTTTTTTATTTTCAGAGATTTCCCTCCAAAAAGTAAACTAACAATTTGGTGAGCATATACTTCATATAGTGGTTTAGCTAAATGGCGCTAAAGGTTTTAATTGTGGTTTCTTTACAGGAATAGTTCAATTTTTAATAATTTATTTACTTGTATTTCCCCTTCCATATATTCTTTGACTTCCAAATCCACATGAGGACCTATTTGTAGCTATATTTTAAAATAAGGGACATTTTTAAGAGTAATTTTCTGAAAATGTTATTAACTAAGAAACAAGTGAATAGAGACGTTCATAGCCAGAACATTTATATGCAATTTTATAGGCATTTGGAAGAAATATTGAAAATGGTGAGAAAGGAAGGAGGAGGAATCATATTTCTTTGTGAAACAAGTTTATGGTATATTTAAGTAGTGTAATATCTCAGAATTCATGTCTAACTACATCTTTTTGATTGAAGTGGCAGATTTAGATTTTCGAACTTTTGGTTATAACATGACAATACTGGAAATTGTTTCGGTTTTTTTTCCCCCTGACAAATAATGAGACCAGACTTTCATATTGCATAAGCCACACCGTAATTCTTAAGATACATAGTATTCTTAATTATCAATGGGACACAAAGAGACTTTCAATCACAGTATGGCATCAGATTGTTCTGTTGCGGAAAAGCTTCATTGTTACATTGTTCCATGTTCACCTCATTACAGAAAGGCACTGAAACATTGTTCATTTTGGCAGCTAAGAGTTACTATTTTCCCATTCCATGTTTCCCATCTTCTCTCTTTGTCAATGAGTGAGAGAGAATTGTAAGTGTTCACACACTTAGTATTTGACTAGCTGGACCATACATCATGAAATTTCTGGGAATATGAGCACATTTGTTACAGAAAAACCTCTCTCCATGCTACTGCTTGGCCACATGTACTAAATGTTGCTTCTGTCCATTTCTGCACTAAAAGAGAAACACTGTTTCCTAGGAAAGATTCTTCATTGGTGAGATGATCTGGAAAAGTGGAGAAGGAAGTTCTTGATCATTACATAAACAAGAAACACTGAATTAAGATGCCACTCTGTGATGTTGCCCCTGTCTGATACTAGAAGTGGTGTGCATGTCTCTCTGATTTGGCATAAAGTGGTAGAGGAAAGAAAAGGCCGCTCATTTCAATATCCTGAAATTGAGGGTCTTTAACTGTGTTTTGGGACTGCTGAGACAGATATTTTCCTGTCAAGTACTAAAATAGAGCAAAGTAATGTGCAAGGACTATAAGGGAAATGCAAGGGGTCATTCCTCTGGAGAAATAACCTCAAGCTTTTCTCATATATATTGTAATTTATATGGGCATACATCAACCTTTACTGTGTCACAGAATGACTTGGTGCATAAAACTGAGGCGAGAGATGCAAAAGCATAGGTTACAAACCCTTGATCTGAAACATTGGTTTGGCTTTAAGTTCTAGTGGCATTCAAACAATAAAAATCAATAGTTCCTATCCCAGACACTTCTCCCTGGTATTCCTGGCACAACCTAGTCTTCTTATTTAGAATAACTTCTCATTAGTTGTTTTGTTTTGTTTTGTTTTGTTTTGTTTTGTTTTGTTTTGTTTTGTTTTGTTTTGTTTTTAACCATAACACTATGGGGCAAACAAATACCTTTATTTGAAACATGGCACTTAGTGTGGTGCAGTGGGGGGAAAACAAACTGCGAATAAGTTCACATAGACTGAAGCAAGGAGAAAATGAGCTTTCTGATTTGTTAACAGGTGAAGATCAGATGCCTTCCTTACCAATAACTGATCCTGAAATTACTTCTCTTGGTAGTGTGAAGTCCAGCAGAGAGACAAGGCCAGTGCTTTCACATGATTGAAACCTATAAATATATTAGGTAATATTATTAGGTCTATACTGCTCCTAATTCCTCAGATTACTGCTCCTGTTAATCAGTAGCACGTGTAAAGTAACAATTGGAACAAAAACATGAAATCACTGCTATTGCTACCTTCTGACTTTTCTCAGTAGAAAAGGTCAAGTAAGGTGATATTGATGCCCAAGTGACATTAGAATGAAGCGGGACACAACTCCCTTGGTTATACCTGCTGGACCCTGAAAAGTAGACCCTGCCTTGTGTTATTTAATATTTCATACATAGTCCTACCACCCCTGGGCATTTACTGAAACTATGATTCACAAGTTGCTATGTTAAAAGCCAAGCTGATGACAGATTTATTAAGCAGCCCCAAATCTATATGGAAATAGAAGGCCGCAACCTTGTTTGTTGCACGACACAATAAATTCATTGGTTAAAAAAAAAGAAAATACTATGTATCTTTACCCTGTTAAGATAGAGACCAAAGGCTAATACTTCGCTCTTCATAGCATTTAGTTCAGTGGTTATAATCTCATATTTCATGAAAAGGTCAATCAATGACGACAAGGAAACAAATGCAAGGGATGTAAGGTTTGAACTAACACTTGAGAAATAAAAGTAATTCTTAATAAAGCCACAGTGTGCACTGATTTGGAAAACAGTGACGGAAGTTTTATAACACATTAGAACAGTGGTACAGGTTAGACCAAAGAGCTGAGTAGGTCAGCATCTTTCTCTGTAACAATATTTAAGCGCAGATGCCTACACAGAGTAGCAAGGAAAGAGTGAGCACCATAACAACTTTCTCTTGATCTATCTCCCAACCTCTGACAATGTGTGACAGGGACTTCCTGGGTCTGAGGTGACTTCCATGTACTCCATTATTCTCAGTGGGTTCTTTCTCCTATATAAAAATTGCTAGCATTTTAATGATGAATAGTTGAGCTTGCCAAAACTCAGGATTAATTTTCCATGCCAAAGACTGTTCTTGTTTTAAGAAGAGTCTGTTCTTGTTCTTGTTGGTTGAATCAGAAAAAAATGGAAGGAATAAGTTCTTTGATACTGATGTCCAAAATGGTAATGATTGTTAAATTTTAATAATCACCATAGAAAAAATAAGTGTAAGTTTCATCACAGTATTTTCAGTGTAAACATTTGAAACAAAAGTACTGAAATACTTAATCTAAGGTATAACAAGAACACTTGGATAATAATTATGATAACAGGTATCCTGTTTGGTATTATTATTATTATTAGTAGTAGTAGTAGTAGTACTACTACTACTACTACTATAGTCATTATTATTATCTTGTGAGAAACAGATTGATTTGGAACAGGTTTGATTTAGAAATTTTGGCAATTTCTAGTAAAATAATAACAGAAATTTTCATAGTCTGAAGTGAACAGCTTTTCTCCTTGATCTTATTTTCCCTTATTTTATCTAAACAGTAGTTACTGCTTCATTTTTGCTTTCCCATTAATAAAACCTTTCTTTTTTAAGCATGTAAATATACTACAGGCAAACGGATGTTTTTTTTTTCCTTTCCAGTGCCAGTGTATTGCCTCAGCTTTAAGAACTAAGAGGCTCCTGTACCCATTGATTCTGCCTTTAGGCAAGCACTATTTCAAACTTGACTATAATTTAGTTGAAGTTTGAATGAGGGCTAGAGATCTCAAAGGTGCTTCCTTTTCACTGCGCGATTGAAAAAGGAAAAGGAAACCAAATTATTGTCCAATGAGGAAAAGAGTGACACATGAGCTCCATCATATTATCAGACAACAGAGACTCCTCCTGAGGAAGAAGGAAAGAGAAACCAAGACTTTACACGTGTCAATAACAGGACAAGACTGTATTCTGTTCTGGCTGAAATTAAACTGTCTTCATTTTCTTGTTGGGTGGCTGGCATTTTATGCCTCAGCAGTACCTAGCTAAAACAGGTTTTTTCTCTACTGAGTGTAAACCAAATACTCTTGCACTTCACTGTTCTGTTAACTCATACGTTTGAGACAACAACAACAAAAAGTTTTTTTCCCTGTACTGTTATTTTAAATATTTATTCTTAATTGTTAAGACATCAACTTTCTGATCAATCACTGTCAAATATGATTTTTTTCTCCAGTTTAGTTAATACATAAGGCCAGTAACCAAAATTTGTATAACTCAAACTTCATTTTTTATGTAGGTTAATTTACTCTCTATTCTTTATTTTAAGCCTTTCCTCTTTTATGGTGATAATATCTTCAATACTACTACTACACTTCTATTACTGCTACAAGTTGTTGCTAATATAGTGGCAAAAGCATGGTTATCTCAGGACAAATTAAAATTTCAAACACAAAAGCAAGCATATTAAAAAAAATTTAACGGTGTGATTAATAACTAGTACAAATTATTAGAAGAAGACCTGGTTTTCAGTTCAAATTTGGGCAGTTTTAAGCATAAAAAGGGTTTCGTGGGAATAACTGTGCAAAGGCTTAATGGTTCATAACATACAGAGTCATAATAGCAACAGCATTTGGTCACAGCCATTCTGCATCTAGGATTACCAGGTTATTAAAAATACAGACTAACTTGTGGTCTCATAATTAGATGCAAACGAAATAACATGAGCAAAAATATACTCTCCATTCTCAGGGAAAAAAAAATCCAGACCTAGAGATTAGTCATTCCTTAGATTTCTTACCTACTTGGTGGTAGTTACTAACATGTCCCTATTACAACACCTTGCACACAGACACAGGCATCACTGGAAGAATATGATATACAAGACCTAAGGCTACGGCATGCTGCTGTGAGAAACTGACCACCTATTACCATAATTTCTATACAAAAGACCACTTCTGTACCACAGAATCAAACTGGCAACTGTTGGTGAAACTACAGCAGCTACATAAAACATCTACTTCAAGCAAGCAGTAGTGGCCAGCAGAAATTCTCTTCTGCTTAGCGAGCAAGTGTGGTAGTGAGGCTCATTGCTTGTGGCTTGCCTTTGCTGAAGATATTTTAAAGAAAACTGTAACACAGGTCTACTTTGAGTGATTTTAAAATTTCAAATTTGTGCTGTCAAATTTGGTCTGTCATGTCACATAGGCCCAGAGTCAATTTTTTTACAGTGCACAGATAGATATCATGTCTACCTCAAGTGGTAGTCAGGCAATTGTTAATCACAGCTGTGTCATCTGGAGTTACCTATACTCCAGTTAGCTCTTTGGGGAAGGAAGCCCTCCCAGTTTCAGTTTCAATTTACCAGAAGTCTTTATTAACAGTGGAAGGATCGTCTGTGTATGGGTAAGATCTCTTAGACATGCTTCTGACACACTGATGACTTTTACAGTAGTCAGTGTTTTTTTTAGAAGAGTTTTAGGACAGAATCTGTAACTGCTTGCAAGCAGTGCTGAGGAGGTAACGTTTGCAAAGTTGAGGAAATACCGCTTTTAAAAATTTATAATCCCCAACAGGATGACAGTGATAAAACTTTTCAAATGTCTAAAAACACTGCTAGGGCCAGGTTTTTAGACATTTGTTGCACAAGTCAGCAGAGTTGATCAGAAGGCACTACTTTTCTTTTAAATCTTAATAGACTTCATGAGAAACATGACTTGCATATTTGCCTTATTCTACCCATTGCTTAAAAAAAAAAAACCAACTTGAGAATTTTCTAATGATAACCTTCCCCTGTTCTGAGGCTGCTCCTAAATGGCATCAGAAGTCGATCCACTGTGCACCTTGGAGAGGTAACAAAATTTGCCATTCTTGTTACAGCACAGGAGAACTAACAAGGTGAATGATTGTGGACTATAGTGTACTCTCAGATTTCAGGGATTGTCCAGTCATGAATATGTTGGTCTCATAATGTGATCACATTACATTTAAAGCTAAATTAAATTAATACTTCATAAACGGGACTAGTTGGAAACTGACAGACCAAATAATTTCCTAGATAGAGAGTGGACAAAAAAAGCTTCTCACTTCCATTAAAAAAAAATGAAAATACAACCAAGACTGCAATTCAGAGTTTAGAAGTAATTTTCCTCTAGCCTGTCACCAGTGCAGACACACTTTCAACAGTAAGAAAGTCAGTGGATGAGATAAACATTGAAGTTCTTAAACTTTAAATGTGAGCATGCCCTCATGGCACCCAGCAGTAACTCTGCCAAATGCATGTGAGTTTATTGTTAGGTCACTGGTGGTACTTATTGAATTATCATATCAGTGAAAGGTTAAAGCCTGAATTGCCCTCTGTTCCATCAGTATAGTCCATGAAGCTAATGTGATTACTCTAGTGTAACGTTACCTCTCTCAGAGCCTTATAGATGAGTTCTTGGAAACTTTAAAGTGTACACTAAACAATGCTCTGCAGCAGAGGAACTCGTATTTCTTTCTTACAGGTGGGAGAATAAGTCTACACACAGGTTGTCTTTCTCACACTCACACGCAAAGTGAGTGTCACGAATCAGACAGGATTTCCCAGGCACAGTGAAAGCCTGGAGTGCAGAGGTAGTCCCAGGCTGTGATGGACTGACAGGCTAACACCAACACAGCCCTGTGTTAGGATGTAAAGAATGGAGCCAGTCAGCCAGAATGGTCTCATAGCCACTTCTTTACTGAAGCATAATGATATAGATATTTATGCTACTTTGGACAGATTCTTTGAAGCTATTAATCTGGGACTCTTGTCCAGCCTGACCTCTAAACTGTGATTCCTACCCACTTCAAGTCATTTGGAAATGAAGTTCATCCTTCAGCAGGAAAGTGAGTCAAAATGTAACCATACCTCCTCCTTCCTGAGACAGAACAAATCACAGGCTTAGATCACCAAGGAAGGCACTATAGTTTCGAAACTACCTGTCTTAATACAGGTTTTTTAATATAATTTTCACTCATTCCCACCATTTTTTTTCCCCTGAATTACCTAGCAAAAGTTGGTACAGAGACTTTTTTTATACTGAGACAGTTGATACCCCTTCACAGCTGCTGGGTCATAGTCCTCCTTCTTCCATAAATCTAAAGCAGTGTTAAAGTTGAGAAGAGGGTGTAAAGGTAATTTCTTTATGACAAGATGTTAATTAGCAATGTTCTGGTGTAAAACATGTCATCTTAGACATCGTGAAAAACAATAAATAAACCATGGAGAGTGGAAACAGCAGGTAGAGATGAAGTGAGTTATTACTCAGTGGTGAGAGGAAAAGGGAGATGAGAGGAATTAGTGGAGAAGGGACAATAAGATAAGTACACTTAAATTGCAAATGTCTAGTCTGAAAGACACCATATTTAGTGATTGAAGACAGGTAGTAATAGATCAGAAGAAAGAATGAAGTGTGTTAGAGTAGCACAGTGAGAAATCGGAACACAGACACACTTTTCGTCACAGTTCAGAAAACGTCACTCAGACCAGTCGGTCCCTACTGCAGTGTCACGAAGGCAGCAGATGGCAAAGTGCTAACTGCACCAGAAGGCTTTAAGAAATCTGGGGAGGAAGGAAAATAAGGTCTAAGCATTTGGTAAGAATCCAACATTGAGGCTAATGACTTATTACTGGGAGAAGAGAGGCCTTCAACTCTTTTGGTACAGAAATTAAAACTACAATGTGGAGCGTAAAAAAATAAAAGCTTTTAAGCTACAAGAGGCCCTTGGCAGAGACAGTACTGTGATTGAGTTCACAAAGGAGACTGAAAACTGTGCAATAAGCATGTTTTTGGAAAACTCATCCATGCAAATGGGAAGCAGAGGAGGGGCCCTGAAGCCTGTAACAAATCAGTCCACATTGAAAGAAAACCTCAGGGGAAAGTATGAGCCCAGCAGAACTGTCACACTTGTCTCACCAAATATTTTTCTTCTGCTGCTGGTACTGCATGTGACCCTAAACTGGACCTTAAGCTAAGTGAAGTCAGTGCAGGTTATTTGTGGCAACATCACAGGAGGGTTAGAAGAAATCAGGATTGGGGGAATACCTCTCCACCCCATGTCCTCCAGCAGAATATTTCTGATGGAAAGGCCAAGAAATGTATCATCCACCCTCTCTGTGCATCACTGATTTTCAGAAGCATTTCATATTTCCTTAGGTAAAAGTCATAAGTGATAAAGTGCTGGCATTTCTGGGCTATGTTTCCTTACCCTTTTTCTGCACCCAGTTTTAATGAACTTTTCAGACTGAATTCCTTCCTCACATCTTTTAGGTACTTGGGACTGCAGCCCAAACTACTTGGGGAACAGTAAAATGATTAATATAGTCTTATGCCTATGCAGATATACAGACCAGAAAGCCATAGCCCCTGACCACTCAGCATTGTATCTCAGCCTGTGGAATTTCCTTTCATTACTTCTTCACCTGCTGTTTCTTTCAACCTCGGTCAATACGTTCACATATGCATACATGGTAAAGTGTCCTAATTTAATATCAATTAGCTTAATAAAACCAGTTTACTTAAGGAAGTTTGAGCTGTCACACAAAGAATCAGCATCTACCGCTTATCAGCTACATGTTAGCTGACTTCAACCATGTGTTAATACAACATACAATGAAAATAGTTCAGAAGATGTTACTCAAAAGACTAAGAGTTGGGGGACTGCTTTATGAATGTTTGTTATGTGCAAAGAGTTCTGCCCATCTGGTCCATGTGTTTTTTCTGCACTTATAACGAGTAACTGATGCAGAGTGTATCTCTTCGCTAGTCTAAAGAAATGCCTGTGGTTCTGGAAGATGTGTCCGGCATTGTGCATTAGCTAGCTATGGCCCTGATAGCAGCAGAGCCACCACAGAATGAATTTTAGAACAGACAATGCAGCCGCAAAGCTTCCAATGAATTTTGCAGTCTATTTCATCACAGACTGCAGAGCTGTTATCACAGCCAGAACAAGATAATTCAAAGTTAGGAGAAGTAGGTTTCCATAAGCCATAGAGTTTCTTCTGGATTGCAGGGCAGAAATATTCTGAATGGCTACCAAAATGTACTTTTTAATGGCTTTTGACAAATTCTTCGCTTTTTAGCAAGAACATAAGGAGCCACCATGATTGTTGCTGCAAGGGCCAGAACAATGTGCCTGGGGACCTGGTCAATGAGGAAGAATGATTTGTTTCAGGCAGGTAGTGTGAGGAAGTTTTTATTTCTGGGTCTGCTCTTGCTGGCAAAGACCAAAGGCATATGCTGGTGACTTCTGCTGGTGAAGAACTAACCTTTTTGCAGGTTGTGTTTCTTTTCCTCCCCCAGCGTTTGCTTAGCAAGGAAAAATAAAGATCAGAAATGACAAGGATGTTTAATCAAGAGTCCCACCACAGTTTCTTGGGCAGTAATGACTAGAAATAAAAACATTTTCTTTATTTGGGATAGGGAAACTTAAAAGGAACTGAGCAAACTGATTGACCTATTATGAAAGAGGGAAGATGGGACAGAGGAAGAATGGGAACGACTGCTTCATAAACTCTTCCTTTAGAAAGAAGCTAAGTCAGGTTTAAGAGCATAACAACACAAGGCTGTTTAAAAGAATAATGTAACATATTTAAAAAATAAAGATTTATTGAAATATATTGTTGAATGCAACAGGTAAGGTATTTAAATGTTACAAATATTTCACACAATTTTCAAGAATGGTGTTGGTTGACTAATCTTACCTTTATGAACAGATGACAATATTTTTGTGGATTTATTCCTCATATGGCAAATCTTTTTATCTGAGAGATACTTCCTTATTTTTTTTTATGTCTACTCTTTTACTTTGCCTCTGCAAGGATTTAGTGCACTGACAAAAAAATTGCATATGTTTTGTTAATTTCCTTATATTTTGTGATTTCCTAAATCTCACACTAAAGGAAGAGGAGGCACCCAATTTGGTCATGCCATAATACAACTGTTCTATGCAACTTTTCTCAGCAGAGGTCTTTATATGGCACTTTAGTTGGCTTGGATAATCCAGGTGCTTTTGAATCTTCAGATACTTTGTGTCTGCTCCAAACCCTGACATTTGCTTAGAAACTCATTTTGATATTAAGAACTTAACTGATAGCTGTGTCAAACAAGGATCAGGACCTGTTATACATTCTCTTTGGTCCATTTTTTGACTTCTAACATATGATGGAGAATATGAGACTTAGTTTCCCATACAGGAACATATTAAATAATTGTTGCCTTTAAATACATCACTGGTTTTGGAGATGCAATCTCTTTTCAAGAATTCATAAAAGACATAGACAAAATTAATGACAGAGTGACAAAAGATGGAGAAGAAATTCGGATATACAACAGAATATATGGCCTGAAATTCATATTATGTTGGGCTATGTAAGATGGGAGTAAATTATAATCATCAGTGTCTTCATTTTGAAGTATGTGTCTAGGTTGTCATTTATACTACCTATGTTCATTGAAAATAAATTTTATGCAAATTCTCTTAAAGTAGTATTTTGAATATTTGGGGATAAACTATAGTTACTACCAATATGCTTCAAGAAATATGGCACTTGTGTGCCTTTAAATAAAACTAGGAATTTATTTGGGTGCAGTATAGCCTTTGATTTTCAATATTTGTAAGTGGCATTTTACCTTTTGCAGATTTTGAACCTCCACTGAACTACTTTGCTGTAAATGGCCAAGAATAGGCATACTGTTTTGCTAAGCAAGATGAGAACTTCTTAGGCTTTATCTTTTCAAGTGTTTTGTTTGTCTTTTATTCCACTTTTCAAGATAAAATGGCCTTGGAAATCTAGAAATAGTACTAATATGTTAAAAAAAATTAATGCCATTCTTACTCTCTTACAAAATGCTGTTTGTATTATCAAGACCAAGCATTTTAAGTTCAAGCAACATAGCTTTAATGTCATTTACAGTGAATCTAAGAATCGAGTGCAAAGCCTTTCATAGTTAATGGAAATACACCCCAGAGACTCCTACATCTTTTGTGTCAGGTCACTGCAGTGAAATTTGTCATGCTGTTCATTTATCAGTGAATCAGAAGAAAAGATAATATTTAAAAGTGTGATGTTATTTAATTGTTACATTGTAATGGCTTGTCAGTTTAATAACAGTTTGTGGTAAGTAACTTTAATACAAGGAATGCTTTGTAAAATTACAAAGACTGAAATGTTATCATGACAATCATTCCACATGGTTCCTACAAGCTGACTCTGAGGATGCTACCTGTGGTTTACTAGTAGTTATCAAAAGAGAATCTAAAAGCTGTAGAAGGGCTGTGTGTTAGATGGTTGTTAATATTTCTTTGCTGTATGCTACAGCAAACTTTCTGAGTATAAAAAGAGATTGGTGGTTATTCCACACTGAAGGAAACATTTACATATGTACTGTAAATCAAAAACAGATGTGCTGATCTCTGCTTACACTGGAGAGTAGTTAAGAGAACTGACATTGTACTAGCACGAAAGATATTGACTGCTTACAGATACATGTATATGACATATCAGGCAACAGCACGGCAAGTCTTGCAGTGATTTAATACTGTAAATTTATTTTTATTAAATTAGTGGGCAGAGTAGATCAGCAAAGATTTTGGAATCTCTGAATATGGTTGCAACAGGTGATGACAGGCTGCCTGCGTTGCTTCTAAATGCAGGATTCTGATGTGGTTATTTAAGGAGAACTCGGAATCTGAGTTTATAACTATAATGAGATGAATCAGCAAGTATTAGAAGAAAAGTGTTATGGGGAAGGGAGAAGCACCTGTCTGTCATTGTTAGGGTGTTAGCCAGTTACTACAGACACTGGTCTTAATCAGTGTGTTCCAAGGCTTGTCATATTTCAACCCAAACCTCTTAAAGAACATCTTCTTAAACAAATTTAGATATGCAGTTCATAATATTGATCATTTCAAGTACTGTATTTCCAGAAAAGATTTCTCAGAGACCAACAGCAAGAGCTGAAAAAGAACATTTGTGCTAAAATATAAACGAGTAACAAGACCTCTTGACCAGATCATGAAGATTTTTTTTTCTCTTTTTTTTTTTGAAAAATCAGAATACTTTTTTTGTATTTTTCTTAGCTTTTTGTGCCAGAAGATAATTATTTACCACAGGTTCTTGACTCCAGTATTATCCAGTAGAAAAGAGGGGGATATAATTTACCAAAGTGGGATTTTTCCAGTCCAATTTTCACAATGCAGGCTTGCTGAAAAATATGAAAGTTTTCAAGATAGCCATTGCTGTTTGCTACTTCTGTTGAGTTATTCAGTGAGAAGTTTTTAAACAGGCAGTAAGTATAACTGTTTTCACTATAAATACTGCATCAACAAAAGCTGCTCCTATAACTCAGAGTTTCATTTCTCAAATTGCTAGAAAAAGAAATACAACACAAACCTTTAAAGAGCCCTATTCTTTCTTGACATGTCCTTGAAACTGCAGCAGCAGTAAATAGAACAATAATTTTTATATTGTCTTGCACCAGAAGCAGTATCAGTTCAAGTGCTCCCTGCATGCGTGTGTTTGGTCCCATGCCAATACATCCAGGTTATCTCCTAAGCCATTGGGAAAAGTATTGGTGAACAATCATACATGCAGCTGTTGAGTTCACGAGATAATTCTTGTTCGTTTCATTCAGTGGTTTCTTGCACTTGTTTTTTTTGTGGGACGGCAGCTGGTGAAGCAGTTAGCACCCTAGAACATTGCATATTTTAACTACTTCTTTTACAAATCAGAGTGAAATTCCTCACCATGATGGACGCATTAACTCTGTACTGCAGGAGACATCTAGGGAAAGCCTAGCTAAACATGCTTCAGGAGAGGCACTAATATTGGTGATCCTGTTTCCAGGCAAAGGAACTGCACAAGAAAATCTCTTGATTTGCCTGATTACTGATTACTGAAATACCTACAATGGCATCTGTTCCCAAGACCTTTCCCACCAAGAGGGAAGTGATGTGAGCTTTCACACACGTACCTCTCACGAGGATTTGAGTGCCTACAGATGGTGCAGAGGCAAAAGGTCTAAGCAGAGTGCTAATCCTCCAGCAGCATGTTCCCCTGATTTCCTCCCCTGAACATCTGGATTTGTGCTCCAGCAGCTGAGTACCCCTACTAGCGCTGACTGGGTGCTTTTGGACTGTGTTTATTATAAGTAGCTGTAATACGCTACAAATACAAACATAATAATTGTTAATTCCACAGTATAACGTGGCATAGAAACTTCAGATGAGAAATCCCCCAAAGGAAACGAGAAATTAACCTTGGTCTCTTTTCTGATTATCACTGAAACGTACCAGAGGCCTTCTTATAGATCATATTGATACTCCTGCTACAAATCACCTTCCTTCCTTCCTTCGTTGTAGGAAGATTGGAAAAGCTCTATAACAAACAGTATTTTCTGTGAGTTACAAGAGATCCCAATGTTTCTAAAACCATTTTCAGTTTGAAGCAATAAAAAAATCTGTATATTATCTTTTGTTAAATACTAACCCTATTTGTACTTTAACAATTACAGGCTTAACATCCAAAAGCTAAAATAAAATGTAATTAGATAATTTTCTCCCTTAGTTAACTCACTAACTCTTGAAGCACAGTTTCCCCTATGAGCTAAGGAACATCTTCAAGATTCCTGAAAAATATCGTTACTTGTACAATGTTTTCTGCAAGACATGGTCTATGGCTACTTTATAGTGTAAATTTTTAAAAAAGTTGCAATACCAATATTCAACATTCTCTAAAGGTCTTGACATTTGCTACTGCTTCACAACATGTGAGCTAAAATTCTATGGAAAGGATATTATTAAATTAGTTTTAATATTTATAAAAGTCCTATTAAACCTATCTTAAAACTTTGCTTCACAACCATATTTTTATAATTTTTTTCTGAAGTAGAGGGAAAAAGATTAGTTATCTGTGATAATTCATCTTTCACGTGAAAAAATAGTCATATTTTGCAAATTAAGGCTATGCTATGGGTCATACGGCTTGTTTCTCAGTTTATTAAAATAAGAAAAATAAAAGATAGAAATAATTTTAATATTCTAAAGGAAAAACCAAAGTCCTAATCTTGCAAACGCTTTGTGATAGAGTTAAACTTAATTAGACCTGAGCTAGAGTTTGTTTGGTACATGTAAGCTATCAGAGTTATTAGAATGGGCAATATTTAAGTCCACAGTTAAAATATAACCTTATATATGTGTGAGGTAACTGCCTGTTCCCAAAGCACATCAGTCTGATAGAGGAAAAGCTGCTTCCCTACAGTGCTCATAGTAGAAATTGAAAAAATGGGTCTCTTTTGTGGTCCCAAATAATTGCTCTGTCATTCATTGGTTTTTTTTGTCCATGGGTAGATTATTTATCTCTGTCTTTCCCAGGCTTTCCTTATATTGTTCCTTAAAATGTGTCTATTCACTTTGCATGGGTAGGGAAAAGAATATTGTCAACAAATAATTGTAAGAAAAATATAGTTATTATTATTAATTGTATGGATATGATATAATATATAATTGTGATGATGGGAGATTTCATATGTCTATGCAAAAATGCAGCATAAAACTCAATGTTGAAATGCTAGTGTTCAACTCTGACTTTGAAGAAGTCTGTAGGCTCCACCTCTCACTGTTGACATTAGCTGACACTTTGTTTAGCAAGCCTTTCTTCGGCACAATATCATAAGAAAGCATTCTGTACTCTGTTTCCTTCCTCTGAAAGAACATTTCCTTAAGCAATGGACACTCCTTTATTGTTGATTAGTATGATTTGATACCTGATGAGTCTAATTCTATTCAAATATGCATTATTCCAAACCAGGTGAAGTAGAGTGCCAGTTTAAAATACTATGAGACTAAATTCACTAGTATAAAACAATTATAATATTATTCACTTCTTTAATTTGGCAAAGTACTTGACTCTCAATAATTTATATAAAATTTACTTTGCAGCTTACATTCATCATGTTTTTGATACACAAATTGGTCCAGTGGTGATAATATTGCCCTATATATCAACTTGAGAATGAATGTAAAGTTATTATTTCAAGTAAATGGACAATGGGAGAAAATAGTTTATGTGGCTTTTCTGTTTACTAATAGATTTTATATTCATTTCTATTTCTGCTGTTACTTTGAAAGCAGTTAATGGTTTGCATTAAAGCCAGAAGTATTTGAAAAACTGCACACAAACCATCTACCATTTTGACAAATTTTAGTGTTAAATTTGAATTGAAAATTGTAATGTAATAGTTTATTGATGAAAACTTTTTTGGCTAGTGTTGACAAGCCAACATGATGTGACAAGAATTCGTTTCGGACTATTGTAGGTAATAATTGCTTGTACTTTATAGTGCCAAAACCAGTTGAATTAATTAATGGCAGAGGCAACAGTGTGACTCTAATCCTCCTTAATTCTCAGTCTACAATCCAGCCACAACACGTGAACCAGAGGAAAAAAATTTAAATATATTAGATGTCCAGTCAAAAGTCTTTAAAACCACATTTGCTATTCTGCTGCTGCAGTTCTGCAAAACATTCAGCTTTAAAAATACTCAAAACCTGATTTTTGAGCTTCCTCCAACCTGGGATATTCTATATGAAAATTAGAGCTATGCATATCAAAATGGGACTGTGTACAAAATTAATTCTGGTAAATATCACTGCTTTATATAACAAAAAAACATTATGAATTCTGTCTTGAGAAATGGCTGCAATCTAAATTCAGGAATATGTAATTTTTATAAGTACCTCTGGTTTGAAATACAATAGGTGAATTCTTAAACACCTGAATGCATGACCCTCATCGTCTTTGTAATTCAATCACCTTGTGTTGTAATTATACAAAATTAGTAAAAATTCAATAACATTGCCCAGTATTTAGCACTAAACATACCTATCCAGGTATGTTTAATGTTTGATTCAGCTAGCCTATCATGGAGTATTCTGTCTTAAGTAATTTAGGATTCATACTTATATTCAGGCAAATAAGTGACCTCAGGAGGGTAACTCCATTTATATTTGCACTTCTACAGCATGAACTGCAAGACCAAACAAAAATATTGCAATTTTGATTGTTATCCTTCATTAAAAGCAGTTCACAGGATATACAGTTTGTACCTGCATTTTCAACATCAGGAGGAGATTCTGAATAAGCACTACCTTGAGGTCATTGGTTCCATCATCTCAAATAAGTTTACAGGATCAGTGTTATAACCTGCATAATGATATGCATATATCTAACCTGAGCAAAGTTGCCACTGAAACTAATATAACTACCAAGTAATTCACATGATTGCCTGGGACCTGAGCAAGCTTGTTTACTTCAGGGCTTTCCATATTCCTATATTTCTCGAAACAAGCAAACAAACCCTCATCCTATTCAACTGGCAATTGCAGAGCGAAGTCAAAAGACCTGCTCAGCTGGTTTATGGTGATAATGGTTTCTCAGGAAATACCCATAAAAAATGTGTGTCTCAGTTGGTTCATTCTTGGAATTTCTGGCAAGAGAAATTGTCCAGAGTTTTATATGGCTCTTAATAGATTGTAGGTTTTCTTTATGGAAATTTTTAGAGGGTTTTTCTGTCCACTAGCCACATTTGACAGACTTATTAGCACAACTAATCTGCCATTCCTTAGTGAGTATGAAAGTTTAGTTAAGTATGAAAGTTCTTTGGTTTTGAAAGTATTTTCCACATTTTTTTTCTTTAAATGATTACAAAATCACTCCCAGTAACAATGTAATTTGGGTATCACATATATTTAACAATCCAGTTTCAGCTGGCACAATTTTATTTTTCCCTTGTGTTTATGGATTGGTACAATAAATATTTGTCTTGAATTACATTCCTAAACACTTATTTAAGAAGACAAAAATATATCCCTTGCCTGTGTCTGATATATGATGTAGGAATTAACATTAAATTTCACAGCAATTTGAATTTGTTGAAGTTGTTTAGGGAGATAATTCTGAATATGAATTTGAGTTTTCAAGGCAGGTAAGAGACAGACAGTTTTCATTGAAATAAAAGGAAAACATGCATATACAGTCTCCAGAATGCTTTGAAAACTCAGCATTAACTGTTTTATTAGATCAATATTTGTGAGAAGACAGTTGTCTTTTGTTAATGGGTCATAGCTAATACAGTTCCCATATGGGACACAAAAGCTGCTTTTCATCCTTAAGGTGGACTTCTTGAGGAACTTAGCTTCAAATAGCATTTCCAAAAAGCATGGGTGGATATTTCATTGTTGCTTCTGTATTTATAGCTGTGCTATGAGAACTTCTTTACAAACCTGAGGCTCTGAATTGGATCAAAGGGGCTAGAAAGTGCCCTTGCCAGTCTGAACATTGTTCAGTTTTGCTTTGAAGCAGGAGCAATATCAGGTCTTCCTGCTGAATTAGGACTATTTTTATTTTCTTCTTAGTTTGCTTACAGAAGAAAAATGGCAGCAATTATATTTTTCTCTAAAGGCAAATATTGCAATGTCTTTAGAGTAATACAGGCAGGCTGAGTAGTCTCAAAGGTCTGTGAAGGAAGGAAGGGATTTTGTTATTCAATTAACAGTTCAGATTTTTTTTAAGCCTAATTACCTGCAGAACCTCAAAACCACAAAAGTAGTACAAGCTTGGAGACAGACTAATGACTGTGAGCTTACATAAGGACTGACCTCAATGCACAGACCTTTCTAGGTGCATTAAAGAAATAATAAAAGAGGAGTTGAGTCTTTCCTCCACTGGTTTGCAGAACCCTCTGAAAACTGGATGACTGCAACTGACCAGTGGGACAGAACCCTCCAGTGACAGCACAAGAAGATAAGATTTCCAGGCTCCATCAATATAGCGGTTCAATTAGCTGAGCATCCTCATGATTTCAGCAGCCTGTTTTCGACAGTGTTCTGTACCTGATCACTCACAAGCAAATCCGTGAACTAGTATAGTAAAAGTTCAATGTTAAACTGTCCACAACATCTTTCCAACATTGCTTACAATCAAAAACTTGAGGCAAGATGCACTTATTTGTTTATTCTGAATATGTAACTTTGAAAAAAACCTAACTGTAGCAACAGACAATGAAACACACAAAGCGTCATTACATATATTCCACTGATGGATGTATTCTACAAGTTAGAGTGAATTTCTGTCCCACTGGAATTAAGACACTTTTAGGATTTTACGTAATGAGAAAATTGAAATGCTACATGTTTCTGAATGGGTAATGGCTGATCTTTTATTCTTTTCTACTAAGTTGAGTTATGGCTTACGTGGCTCAAACTAAATGTTATAAACCAAAGGTGAACCTTTAAGTTTTTTTGAATATATAGAAAGCGCTGAAATACAGAGGAAAGTATGACATACGGAAAAAGTGTTGCAGTGTAGGCAGCTAAGTAGAAAATTAACTTATATTAAACCATTCTTTCCTTGCACATTCCCTGAAATGGACAGGAACTGCTATGATCACTGATGATACATTCTTCTGTACTGTCATCCCACACTGACACCCAGTCAGCTTTCCCAGTGAAACATTATAGTATCACAGTCCCCAGTTTTCTTCATAATTAAGACAGAAGTCAGGATGTCACTCATATAACATTGTTACCTGCTTCAGGCTAAAAGACAAGCCTTATAATGCTCTGTTCAGAAATGTCAGACTCAAGTTATTAGCCATAAAAATTAACTAGAGCAGCTTGCCTGAATCTTTGCACACAGATTTGCACACTTTTGACACAGCTAGACAATGGCAGAGGCAACATACAGAAGACAAGCAAAGCTTTGTTGTTTCCTACCCTCTCTCAAAACATATAGAAAACCTTGCAAACTGAACTGATGCAGATCTGCTTGTGCAGGAGGTGGGATTGTCATAGTCATATTATGTATGACGATAGATAGATAGATAGATAGATAGATAGATAGATAGATAGATAGATAGATAGATAGATAGATACACTGGTTTAGGAATGGATAATCCCACTAGAGTCAATAAATACAATCCCCTTAAAGATGGATTGTGCTATTGCATTACAAAGCTGAGAAGGAATGGCAGTATGGTGGGAATGTACATTTCCACCCATTTCTTCCTTGAGCATCCAGTCTCCAACAGCCTAATTCTGCTCTGCTTCTTGCTCAGTGCTAAAGGAAAAAGGAAGCATAATGGGAAGCAGACCAGTAGTAGTGATAGTTGTATAAATCCAGTTCTGATCTTTATAGCTGATCTGGAAGACAAAGCTAGCTTAGGTATTTCCAAAAATCCTATTCTTTACACAGGAATTTTTTAAAAGACAAAGCCCAGAAAGAACCAGCTCAGCATGAACTTCTGAAGACAAGGGACGCAGTTAATTCTCTTGGCTATTATGGCAACTAGCACAAACTACAGAATATTACCAGTCATGACTGTAAGTACTTTTTATAGACTGTATTTGCCCCAGCAGTTTCAACATAAAAAGTTCAGGACTTCAGTACTTCCCTGCAATTATATTGAAAAATTCAGAACATATTTTGTCTCAAGACTTTCTTCAGAGAGTATTCCTAGAACAAAAACTTTACTTGCAGAAAAAATATGCTCTTAAACCATCTGTGAGAAACATATGCTTGCTTAAGTCTATCTCTATTCATTTACCACCTTTTAACACGACTAATACTTAAGTGATACCCTGACTAGATTTCCTTTTTATGAAGTAAGGCTGTCTTCTGATAAGAACAATATGGGAAGAATTATTGATACAGATTAAGTCTATCTTGTGAAACTCAGTTTGCTTTAATTATAAATTTAATGCTTTATCATTTATTATTATCATTTGATCTCTTAATCAAGGCACTACCAGATTAAAAAAAAATGAAATCATTTCCTTTTCACTTGTCCTCTCTTCTTTTATCTTTAATCAAGTGCGAACAATAGTACTAATTTCCTGCATGTTCTTTTCCATTTCTTCTTCTGAGGGGTTTAAGTCACATTGCTTAGGAAAGACAAGACATTTCATTCTGAAGTTTGCTAGTCAGATTGTTATGAACCCCATATTCACTTGAAACAAAATCATGTAATCTCACAAATGCAGTCTGATTGCACCATCATCTACAAATCTTCTAAACACCTGGTCCTGATTGTCCATCACTTTGTACCTTGAGTCATCATCCCCAGTGACGTTGAAAGCAAAGTGCATGTTAACATACAGCCATAGAAAACTGACCCAGAATTTCCATCATCCCCTCTTCTGAGGTATAAATAGGAATCAGAAAAAGTGGCCTGCCAGTCATACTGAACTGGAAAGGGGAGAGGGGATCAAAAGAGAAGGTGGAGGGATGTTCCCAACAGAAACCTTTTGCAGAATGTGTTCGCATGGACTGTTTTTTACACTGATTAGAAAGATGTGAATGTGTTGGTTAGGACTGAATGGCAGCATGCGTACACAAACTCACCATGAACACCTCTGAAGAGGTTTTCAGAAGTTGTTTATTTTTGATGGAAACATCAGAGGTCCTCTATCCATTATCATCACATAGGATAAGGTAAGTTAAGTTTCTTTGAATTAGAAGGAAAGACAGTACAGACCAGAAAGACCAAATGATTAAATATATATGTAGTGACTTTGGTACAAGTTTTGCAGGCATTTATACATGTGCATGATTTGACTTCACATTTCCATATGCATAAACTTCAGTGGAAATATGCAGTAAATAGGATTATGTACTTCTTTAAGCCTCTGCATTTGCAATTCAGGTATGTGTAAGTGTTTGTATGTATGTGTCTAAATAGAGTTTTATTTATTTGATTTAGTTCAGTACGTGAAACATATGTAGTTCATATTATTTGTGTTTATACATATTTAGATATATAATACATAAATATATATTAATGATAAGGTAGTAAACATTAGTGCAAATATTACCTGTGCGCATAGTTTCTCTTTCAGTGAACAAATCATTTTTCTGTTGCCCATTCTGGTTTAAATTTTTGTTTTGTTTTTTAACTGGAGGAACCAGAGAGATTATTTCTCACAGAATTCCTCATTAGGCCCACCAGAAGGACAGAATTTACAGACTAACTCTTCTCATGACTCTCTGAACTGAACCTCCACTCTGCCTGCAAGGAAAAAGAGACTGAAAAGAAAGAATCACTGCATAGCGCTGTCCCTTGCCTGAGAGACTGCCACATTTGAAGTGGATTTGCCTACACCTCTTCAGTGTCCTTATAGCAAGCCAATCCGACGTCAAGCCCCTTCACGCATCTGTAGACCTACAGGCCAAGAGGATAATACATCAATTTCTGTGTGGCAGCAGTTTTATCTTGACATTTCACCCTCGTGGTTTTCTGGGAAGAAGTTAAATTGGCCCTAGCATTTAAGATCAGAAAATGATTGGCTCTGGTACTCCAGCAATGTTATAGCAAGCTTGTTGTTAACAAGAGGGAAAAATGCACTATTTCATACTAGTTAATAGGTCACATTTCATTATCCCTTAGGATATTTTATTCAGTCCATTAAACATTTCCAGTTTTATTCTGGTCCAGTATAACAACACAAAGCCCTTTCTTTTATCAGTCCCTTACTTTTGTGGAGTGTTCTGTATCAGGAAAGCATTCAGCACTGTAACCACTGAACGCTTTGAAAAATGAGGTATCTAGGAAATATTGCCAATGCTTTAAACTCACAGAACTGAGCTAAGGCCTAATTTGGGAGAATACGTTCAGTCAGGTCGTCATAGTACCTTCTTACAAGGCCTAGTTTTAACAATCTTTGTTTTAGTTATAACTAACTGTGTTTACATATATAGTATAGGTTTATGTAGCATGATATGGAGATACTACACCTGGGGTGTGTGTGTAGTTCTGTATATATTTACATATGAATGAATTTAGATACAAATACATTTGAAAAGCAGTGACCTTTGAAACAAAAGCTGTTGATCCAGTATCTGTTATCTTTATCAGCCAAGAAGCATTATTTTCTTTTTTACATATGCAGTATATATTACAGGCTTTACAATTAAACAGGAAAACCAAAAGGAATAGAGAATAGTGTAGCAGAATTTGTAACAAAACTTGGAACAAAGATGGGTGTATGAGTGTGATGGAGACCACAAATTGTGCTGGAATTTAGACCATATTTTTGTGGAGCTTAATGCATATACATGCATATATGTGCTTGACTGTTATAAGGTCTAATTGGCACAGTGTATAAGCAGAGGCTGGAATGTTTTTCTTTTATTTCCTTGGCTGTGGACTTAATATCTTTAACCATTATGATGCCAGGAAGTACATTACCATAATAATTCATAGTTAACAAAAGGTTTCCTAGGTGGTTTGATGACAAACATGCCTGTCTGCATTTCACACTTTCTTTAAATGAGTAAACTTAGGTGGCAAGTATTTTACTAGAGTAAATCAGGGAAAGTACATCTCATCGTAGGAGCTTTAAAATTTGAAACCTCTCAGGCATAATAGGCCTGGATCTCATACTAGTGACAGTTCCCTGCTGTGACTTTTTATCATATTTGGATATAAATTTGAAACACTAGAGCCAATCCTTTGGATGTCAGTTTAAATTATACCAGCATCGTTCTTCCTTAATATGAACATAAGAAACCATACTTTTGGTGCAGCTTAGGGCAGAAACTTGGGGCTTTTCCTTCCTGATTTAAGATGCTTTTGTATTTTACCATGTGCCTCCAACAGCACCACATTTCTTGCAGAGCCACAGAAGTGACTTGTCTCAAATGGTTGGAGGGTAGCCTCAAATGCTAAAGCGCTGCTGTTTCCATTTCCTTAGTATCTCCAAAGCCGCTCATAGTGTTCAGACTGAAGTAAAAAGTCTGGTTTATCATTGTTATAACGACAATTTTCTAGAGCCTTGAAAATCATGGACATCTAGAGACTGTGCTTTCACAACTACCATTCTGACAACTGGAAAGTGAAAATTCCAGAAATGTTGCTGGCTACGCATTTGCAGTTTAGGGATTCTGCTGAAATAAGAATATTTTTACAGGTACAAATATGAAAAGGCAAGGCTGCTTGAAGCATTACTTGCTGTACACTGGCATAGGACCACTGCAGTCAATTAAACTATGCCAGTCACACCACTTGAGCGTCTGACCAGTGAGAAATTTACTGTACTGGAAGCTGCTGATGGACAACCACTGATGTACTTGCATTATGGCAAATCCCAATGGTACTATAATCAAGGAAATTTGTAATTTTTCATTAGCTGAGCTTTTCCCTATTTGAATCCCAAATGGATTTCAAAGGAGGTCCCAAGAAATGTATACCCTCCTTTCCATTTGTGGTATACACGCATACATGTACACCACAGAAAGATCATAGACTTATGGGTTTGGAAGCTGTTTTCTTTTGCAACCCATACAACAAGCAAATTACTTCCTCTTAATTAATAGCTGTGCAGTATTACACACCATTATAATATGAGCAACTCATCATCTCCCCCAAGTGGATCATTACATTATATCACCAGTAGACTATTCTAGGCCTATTTTGAAACTTATTTCTTCCATGTTCTGATTCAAAATGAAGTTTGCATTAATTAAACTGTTACGGGTCAAAAACAAGTAATCAAAAAACACAAATGAACTTAGCACTGGACAGAAACTGGTTCATTTGCAGCTTTTGTCCATGTAGAAAACCTTGCCTGCATTCATGCATGTGCACATATATGTACATGATAGGAATTAAATGGTGGACATGGAAACAAGTAAGGATAATTTTTTGTCTGAAAGTTTTCTTTACAAAATTGCTTAGCTTTTACTATAATCAAGCACAAGAAGAGGCACATGTTTCACAGAGGGGCTGTGGAGTCTCCATCCCTGATATTCAAAAGCCGTCTGGACATGGTTCTGGGCAACCAGCTCTAGGTGGCCCTGCTTGAGCAGGGGCATTGGACCAGATGACCTCCAGAGGTCACTTCCAACCTCAACCGTTCTGTGATTCTTTGATTCTATGAATGCCCATCCCAGTTCCTTTAGTTTATAATGTGTATGATTGTTTCTAGAAGGACGTGTCACTTAATAAAAAGTGCCCCTTGCTCTAAGTGTGCCTGCTCAAGCAGGGGGATTGGGCAAGATGATCTCCAGAGGTCCCTTCCAGCCCCTGCCATTCTGTGATTCTGTGACACAGTCTTAACTGCATCATATTAATGCATGACTCCCCTGCTACCTATGTCTTTTTCACAGAGCTATAGCTAAGTTTGTGTCAGCATATCCTTCTGATATTCCCTTCTTTCCATCCACCAGTGCCTTTTGGCTTGGAAAGTGTTGGTTGGAGATGTGGTATTTTATCTCTCCCTCCATTACTTTTCCAACTGCTCTCAAAGGAAACTAATACATGTATCTTCTTCATCACATGAGATATCAGACCAAGAGGAAGAATAATAATACATGTAGGGCAGCCATTAAGACATAAAAAAGCCGTCAACAAAGCAGAACTCTGCTGTGATTAAGTGGCAGGTGGATAAAACTTTCAGATGTAAGGAACTGGGAAGTTGCTAGTAAAAAATAACATATTCAGATTACACGTCTACAACACCATGCATTATTGGCAAATAAAGATACTGCAGTTATTAATAATCTTCTAAAGAGGTCTTAGATGTGTAGACAAACATGCTCTTCATGTAAATCTAAAACTGTATTTAACAATGAGCTATCAGTGTTATTGTCAAGTGAAAATGACACCTGAGAACATTGAGATTTAGTTGAGGTTTTATAATTTTAATCCTGGAAAATAATTAAGAAATGCTAATTAAAAAGAGTAGGCAAAATGTTGGAGTTGAAGCTTGCTAGTTGGGAAATAGACAAAGATAGATAGGTGGTATATGGAAAATATGACAGTGTTGGAACAAAAGCCTGTTGAAATATATGGAAAAAAATAATTATTTTTAATTGATTTTGGATTAGACTGCTGTTGGCTCAGTATGTCCTAGTAAAAAATTTAATGCCAGCCCTTACTCCTTCTGAAACTGAAGTACCCCTCACACACTCACAAGTGGACCTTACAGGCTGAAGCTGTAAGTGGTCCTTAAAGACTGCAGATAATCTTGTGTTACCTCACTGTGTGTACTACATTTTTTCCCAAAGTGGCAATCTAGCACTTGTTCTGTGGTTTTACGTTCGCATGTAATTTGCACTTGCAGAGAGGGTTTGGAATAGCAAATAGGAAATTGAAGCAGCAGAACTTGCGTGCACTTTGCTCAGCTGTAAATGATGACATAAGGCAGTAAAGACTTAAAAGCTTTGTTTGAGTACTGCTCCAAAAAGGAGAAAGGAATATAATCCTGAATTTTGTGTATGACAAGTGTAAATGAAGTATTATGTAAATAAAACCTTGTTTTCCTAACCTACAAAAAATAAGCAGATTATATTTGCTACTTAAAGTTACTAAAAAGTCTTTCACCTCTGGCAGACAAGGAATTCCAAGTTCAAATCTAGAAGCATTTTGTTGAAAGCATTTTGTTTCTCTGTAGTAAGGATGCAAGTGATCAGGTGAAAGAGTTTCTTTTGCTTTTTCTTGAGGCAAAGACAACCGTAGCAACAATGGATATGACAGGACCCAGAGAAATAGCGTTCAGTGTGTTTTTCTGCAGTGGAAGCTACCCTGTTCATCTCTTAGTACTGAGTATTATCATCAGTTTTGCAAGGATGACAGATGTAACAGATTGAGAGGCAGAATAAATAAATCTGTGCCGCTGTCCAGATTGCTCTATCTGGTTTAATTAATTATCTCAGGGAAATGATATCTCTGCACTACATCACAGATGTGGCAGTAGCTGGAAAATTGACAAAGCCCTTGTATTCCTTACAGCAAGTCCAGGAGTCCCTTGTATGTTTGTGTTTATTAACTTATTAGTTAGACAATGGTCATTCCACTCACTAAGAGAAAATATCAAAACTCATTATTTGTATTCAAACTGAAGTGTTTTACAGTGACTGTTGTTCGTCTTCCCATTGCCCCAGCCTTACTGAGATCTCTCTCCAGACTATGTTTGCTATAGGACAAGGCTTTCTTCCTTCTCAGTGCAGCAAGGACTGTTTGCTCAATTACAATATGTATTTCTACAGACAGCCCAAAAGAAACAAATGGTTGACTAAAATCCATGGACCCCTGCAGCACTGTTTTGAAGTAAAACACATGTGTTTATGGGGTAATATTTAGACTGGGATTTCAGTTATTCAGTGGTATACTAGAACATGTTCATACAAAATACATTTATTGTAGAACAGTCTACAGTCTGATACTAAAAAAGCAATTTTTCATCAAAACATTGTTGGTGAAAAAAGACAGCCTAACCTAGTATTACAGACTGTTCAATCATCTCTTTTCAACCATTTTGGAAAAAAACCTGTTCCAGCATAAAATGGATAAAACAGATACGGATTTTCTTTTTAAATTCTGTCTGTAATAGTAAGACAACAGGCAAAACATCATTTGCTTTTGAAGGGAGACTGGAATAATAGAAATAGTCTTTGAAAGTCTGTATTGGAACAAACTGAAGATAAAAGTCAGACTCACTGTTTTGGGGGATTTTTCTTCTTTTCCACACATAATGTCAGGCCATCTGTCAGACATATAAAATGGAATATTAGCATGAGTTGTTTACATCTAGAAGGGATACTTTTCATAACATTTGGTATTTCTTTAAAGGGCAGAATAACATGGTTGCTGTGGTCAGAAAAGTAACAATGACACTTCTGTGCAGAATAGATTGACTCTCTGGGTTAGATCTTGATCTGGAGAAAATTTATGTGGTTAACATGATTTAAATTTAGTTATAGTCATTTACATCAATATTAGGCTCTCTGCATATTCAAGTTATATCAATTTTCTTTTACTGATAAAACCAAGTGTACTTTCTACACCACAAAATATAGCTAGGGACAGAACCATGTGCAAATGATGCTGAAAAATCATTACGGATTTTGTAATTAACCTACTTTTCTTCAGCAAAATAAGACTGAAAGATCTTGAATTTATTTTCTGAGGAGAGAGACAGGAGAAAAAGGCCCAACTCTTTTATAGCTGAAACAATAACTGTTGCATCAACAGGATAGCAAGGGGATTTCTGAATGGGGTTTAAAATACCTTGCTTGTTGAACAGTTTGTATATTTTTTTAAACTGAGATTGATGCAATTAGAATATTCCTGCTACCAAAGATAGTTCTTGACTGATTTAATATATGCATACACATTCATAGAGATATGTGAATATGCTACACTATCATCTGTATAACAATAGCTTTATACATAGAGGAAAAATGTAGAACTAGAAATAATCAAGGCAGATGCTGAAAGTTTTATTGGGCATCAAAATTCCTGTATCAAAAATCAAAAATTCTATAGCTATAAAATATTTGCATATGACAAGTATAAGTGAAGTATTATGTAAATACTTAAATACATTTTATATTTTTTCTAGAATCCATATGTGATTTTATGGAAAAGTTTATATCAGCTTTACTGTGGAAGAGTATATTAGTGTATTCTTAACTCCAGCCCATTTCAGAGTCTTTCCTTATCATTATATTAGAAAAATTTCTTTGTTCGTCTAGCAGAAAATACTCCTTAAAATAAACAAAGATAACTTTCTACTGTGAAAATCAAATCTGCTATCCCCTTAATTTTAAATCAGCAGCAACAATCCAGCATACAGTGGAGTTGTGCCATGGTAAAACAAACGTCATCTCACAGACTATCTTACCACCACTTTCTAAAGAATATGTAAATATTAACGTGCAAGCAGTTTTGCTAAAAGATACGTCTTAATGCAAGTGGAAGTTTGATAATGCCAAATGCCTGAAGACATCTGTATGAAAGTCAGAAATTGTAAATGAGAGGTGGGATTTTTATTAAAAATTTTTAATAAATGAGAGGTGTTTGAAAAGTATAAGATTAAACTGCCGAATGATAACATAAGCAGATGTTTCCAA
Organism: Phalacrocorax aristotelis; assembly: GCF_949628215.1. Lineage (NCBI taxonomy): Eukaryota > Metazoa > Chordata > Aves > Suliformes > Phalacrocoracidae > Phalacrocorax > Phalacrocorax aristotelis. The sequence continues at coordinate 11,537,202 of NC_134311.1, read as the reverse complement.
ATTCCTTACTAACTTCAGATTTGTTCTTAAGTTATTATTCTATCCATTTTACCTTACATGATCATTCATACATCCACTCAACTACTTGATTCCCAAAGAGCCCCCAGCATCATTGTGGTTCTTTCATCATATTCCTTCATGATCAAGATCAAGATCTATATTGTCCAGAAATTGTTCCTTGGGAACTAGCCATGCAAAGACAGGCAGCTGGTGAGAAGCAGGGTGGCCCATTTAATTTCAGTTATTAGGAACCAGAGAACTGATTTAGGTCTTCTTTTCTACAAACGGATCATTTGTTTTGTTTGGTTGTTGGAATTTCTTCCCTTCTGTTTGACAACACATATTTATTTTTTTAGAAATGTAAATATTGTCTTAATTAGCTAATCTGGAGAAAAATTCTAATAGATCCACTCCAAAATGCTGTCAACATTCAACAGAAATTTCATCAGAAACAGGTAGTTTTATTCAGCTCCGCAGCAGATAGTACAATTCACTGTGAAGGAAGCTGAGAGGGACACTAGCAGCCATAAAAGAAATGCTGCATGAGCCCCATCATGTGTGTAAAACTGTGCATAATTGTTTATCACTCTTCTTCAGAGGAAGGGGAACAGAATTGGAAAAGCAACATTGAGACTATAAGGCACACAGGGATAAAATGGGGAGAAAAAAAGCTACCCATGATTTGGGACCTATATAAGCCTAAACCAAGATGTTGGATCCACTTGTCTACAATGCTATGCATGGTCTTTCTTGGGAAGTAAAATTTGTTTCATGTATTTTGAAGGCCTTAAATGTTTTTAAGAATTTCCACCACGGGGTTCCTTTGAATTATGATGAAATATATGTTCTTAGTCCCAAAGAGATTTGATCGATCAAAACTTTGAAACCAAGTGTCTTTTAGTGGAAAAATTTCTCTGAAAGATATTAATGAACACTGCTCACGTCATCTGCCTCTGAGCAAAAGTAGAAGACAGTGTTTTTGCTAAGCTGCCCAAGTGTAGCTTTAGAGATAATTCTTCACTTCTCTACTCCAGCATTGTCTTGCTTCTTGCAATGTTAATTTCTTCATTCCCCTTCCAACTCCTTTTATGCAAGATGGGCAGAAAAGCCTCCTTTTTCTACCACTCTTTTTGTGGAGATGGAAAGGTTTTGTGGGAGGGAAATACATATCATCAAGTCTGTTTTCTAGTGAATGCATGCTGTGGTATTTGCTATAGGTTCTGGTGGATTAGAAGCAGTAAGACTTTGCTATCCAAAACTAGTCACCTGAAGTGTCTTCTCCAGTATAAACATGGAAGTAAAGAGCAGAAGCACAGCAGATTCCAGGTGCATATGAAAAAACTCAAGCTTTGGAAGAGCAAACACCTTTGCCATTCCTTCTTTTCATTCTTTCAGTTTCAAAAGCCTTACCACTCTTTTTAATTTCATATTTAGTTAGTGCAGTGCAGCCCTCAGTTTTGTAATAATGCTTTTTTCACTCCTGCAAGGGAGTACTGGTTTTATAACAATCTGCTTGCCAACACTCCGTATTTATAGCATACTCAAAATGGCAAAATACTGATAATACAACTTGGTTATCAGTTAGAATCATAACTAATATTAGGCAGATTCATCCATAAATAATGAACCACGACTATTCACATCATCCTTGTCAAAGTAAACATATATGAATCTTTAAGTTCTGGCAGTTAAACTTGGATTATACTTCTACCAGCTTTTTTTTTTTTTTTGTGTGTAAGAATAACGGTTGTTACGACTATAATACATTACTATTATACGTTACCATTAATACAAACATATAAAGGTCTACTTACTTTTTAATACATTTTTATTTCAGCAAGCAATACTAAATGTACAAAATCTTCCTGTTAAGGTTCTATATGAATGCTGAAGAAATATAATTTTCTTGGCTACTATACTTGCTGGAGTTCTATCACTTTTTGCAATTAGGTGCTATTTTCCAGGATTATTTGGAAAAACAGCATACAGCAGAAAACAGCCAAGGACATTTCTAGGTCAGTAGAAGACAAATTCAGTCATTTATTTAGCTTTCAAGCTCTGACAATTGCAGCCAGTTTTTTTTGCTGTCATGGAAATGAATCACAAAGTATCCTTCTTTAAGAAGTTACCATGTGTGATGTAGCATCTGCTATGGTAAACATGCTTTTTTATTGACTATTGCAACTAATATATTTGGTACATAAAATACACATAAAATCCCTATGTCTGTACATGCAAAGATGCCCATGGGCTGCAATAGCACCTCATTCCTTCTATTTTCCAAAGCGTTGCCAGATATTTTTGTCTGTTTTCTTATTTGTATTTTTTTTATTTAAAGATGTACATATTCACAAACTGGTTTACACAATATAATATTGGTAATACATAAGCGGATCAGGTATGAAATTCTACATATTCAATTTTTCTTGATCTCTCAGAAGTTTTTATAGTATCATTCTAGGATACTCTGAGAAGATACTGCTCTCTTGCCAGTTTAATTTTAATCTGTCAACTGAAGTCTTACCTCCAGATATTAAAGTCCTTTTAGGACTTTAAAAAAAATTAAATGGAAAAACAGTATTCAGGAGCTGTGTGTTAGGCCAAAAATAGAAGTTCTACAGAAAGAAGTGGGAACACATGAACACTGGTATATTTGAAATTACCTAGTAGGAGACTTGAAGAAGAATTAAATATGTGGATTTTCCTCAGAATAGGTGTGACAGAAGGACTCACTGTTTTAGATTCAGAGGACTTTTTTTGTTTGGTTTTTTTTTTTATGACTTTTGATTAGCCTTTTATTTTTGTTTATTTACCTGAAGTAGCTTTATACTAGAAGATTGTTAACCTTTGTGCCTGAAGAAGTAGTTTATTATTTTGTCTTCAGCTAAAAAAGATGAGAAGGAGCACAGAAGGTGTAAACACTATGGCCATGTCAGCTCCTTCCATCCCTAGGATGGCCTTTAGCACTTAATGAATTCCCATTGGACACTAAACAGGTCTCTTGCTAAAAAGAAATATGGCAAAGGGAAGACTAGACATCAACTAAAAGTTTCAGTAAAAGTTTCAGATTGAGTAACTTTATTACTTACTGTGATAATCCAGGTAGAAGTATAAGTTCATGTTCACTTCGTTAAAAACCATGTGAAAAGATTAGAAGTGTAATGTTACCCTATAAATAAAAGGATATATTACATCAAAGTACAAAACAAACACTATAAGTTGAGCAGGAAAGAATGAAAGAATTTGGGTTTTGCTTTTTTACCCTATAGAAGAAATAAATGGGAGTTAAGAAGATTTGTTGACTGTGTAAAACATTCTTGCAAGCAAGCAGGAACTGTGCAGTTCCCTATGCATTGTATAAATCTTGAGGACCTATGGGCTCAAGCAGAAGCCCAAAAAACTTAGGATAAGTACAAGAAAAGTGTCACAGCTAAGAATTCTTGGAAGCATTTGTAGATTTTGCACAATCAAAGACAAATATTTAACAAAATCTGATTCTACCTTGAGATAGCAAGGTAAAGTTTCAAGGGTGTTTCAAACAAACCTTATTTTTTATTATTCATTGGCTGCTGAACTACAAACAATGTTGTTTTTAAAATTTCAGTACACTCTGCCATTAAATCTAGTCTGGACAAGTTACATTTGATTTTGCTAAGCCTAAAATAAATGAACTTTATAAATCTTTCTAGTACACTTTAGCAGCTCAGGGAAAATTGTTCTTGACAATGTTTGGTTTAACAACAAACATGAAGTTTATGTTCAAGTTTTATCAGGGTCACAGTATCTCTGCTGTTTATTTGAGAGATCAAGCTGAAGTTAATGCGCATTTTTTTTAAATGACACACTTTATATGATGCACATTTTCAGGGAATTTCTCCAAAATTGAAGCATTTACATAGAATGCACTATAATATTTTGACACAGCAGATGCAAGCATTTCTGGTAGTCTTACAAATGTGCCTTTATACCATATATTTTTAGAAGTCTTCCTTATACCTTTGAAAGAGAAGACCAAAATCATGTCACATTTCTAGGAATGCTAATGGGTATAATTTCTAAAATATTTTCATCTTTTTGTTACTAAAAGAAATACAAATCTAGATATGTATAAAGGTAAGCTGAAAGCATTTATCCTTAGACCCTAATAAAGAGCAAACTAAAGACAATAAGCAAGCAAGCTGCTGCATAGAGCATGGAGACTATAGGAAAGATAGGAGGAGTTGGAAAGGTTCTCAGAAGTAATACCAACCCATTCTTAGTTGGATGAGAAAAATATATATTTATTTTCAAAAATATTTGACAGAACTGGTTTTTGAAAACTTATTTCACTATCATCCACTGAACTTTTAAATATCTCCTTGGTTTTATAGAAACAGGATAGAGCTATCTAGAGAGAGTTTGTGGCAGAAACTCAGCAGTTAACAAAATTATTTTTTCTATGTCAGCAAAGTACAATTTCTGGGGCAAAATTAAGCACAGTTACAAACCATGGAGTGGAAATAAGTTGTCACAGAAAGCTTTGGAGGTCCTAGTGCCTTAGAAGTATCCTCATGGTTCACTTGCTATTCAGTTCTCAGCAATCAATGTCTCAGTGGATGCCAAACGGCCTCCAGTGCCTTTTCCTTTCAAGCTATACACTCCAATGCTACTTACCAGTACACGATCAAATTTGTAGTCTGCAGTCACCTTCAAGGTCTTTGATAGACCATTGACAGCTTAGTGATTGCAACTGAAAGCTCAAAAAGATGAGTAAATATGGCTCTTCAGAAACATGGAGATATCATATGCAACACTGCAGCATGTAAGACGGTAATATATACATGCTTCTGATCCTGCTGTGAATGATTCTGACTGGATTTACCTGGCTTGAGGCCAACAAAGAGATACCGTATTCCAGAGGTTATTTACTGCTGGTTTTTGCTGCCTAATTTTATTAAAGCTTCTCCTGCAAGATCAAATTATTCCAAATGTATGCATGAAGATCTCTTCAGGAATGGATAAAAGTATCCTAATGAATACCAGGCACCTCACTGAGAGAAGGATTTTATTTGTTTGTTTGCTCGTTTGTTTATTTTTGTAAAGAGACATCTGCTTTGAATGAAAAAAAAAATTGAAGGAGAATACTAAATGCATATACACAAGGTGGAATTAACAAAGTAGCCCTTTCAGTGATAAGTACAGATTTTTCTCTTTTGCGTATGAGGAAATGCATCAAGGCAGAAATTTTGACTCATACTAGATATACATGCGCATGTGCATGCAAGGAAGGGGAAGGCAATTAGGAAAGAACTTTTGACTCTTGTTTGTCCTGAAGTAACTGATAATTAGCAGCATGGTTTCCTAATTAATTCAGTCATAGCATTAGCACTTACCTCTCACTGGCCAGCCAATTAAATTAGAATAGGTTTAATTTCATTGTTCTGCAGACTAGTCACTTATATATTATCCATTCATCCCTACTCTTCAGTGATTTGAACACAACACTACAGTGACATAGAGAAAACCAGAAAAATATTGCACTGTTAAATTCCATACCTGAACACAATGGGGAAGGCAGGCTAGTAAACCAAACTCACCACGGAATAATTAAAGGTATTTTGATTGTAGTTGAAAAAAGAACATGAGACATCACAATATTGATGTCTTATAAAAATTTTTTTAGACCAAATAATATTTATGCCCTTTGTGTCAAAAACATGGAAGGAAATTTGAAATATTATGCAAAATAATATTAACTAAGCAAATATTAGTAAAACTCCCTAAGTATGAATTTTAAATACTAAGAGAAGAATTTTTAAATTAGTTTGTGAGTTTCATCACCTTTGTATCTGAACAAAGAGCTGAGCCAAAGTTGCTCATTTGTGCACCTTGCATGACAACAACTTCCCATCTTCCTTCCACGGTAAAATGTATGAGTGGTTCTTCAATATGATCTTGAACCCTATCTATGCTATGTAACCTCCACCATTTGTAGTCTTGTATAAATGAGGTTAGAGGTACATTCCTGTCTATTCCTTTTATTGTTTGCTTATAGATGCTATGAATTTGTCTAATCCTTTCCAAAGTTTCTGACACTGTCTCTCTCCACAGTATTCAGTCTAAAAACTATCCGCTGTAAAAAAAATTATTTTCTCTTTTCTGCTTTAACTGGATTTTATGTAAGCAACAATAAATGCTGCATTATTCTTGTTTTGTGGAATTTGGTGAATAATAATTATGTATGCATCTCATTCACTGCTTTCATGATTTTGTTAAGGTCACCCCAAGTTACCCCTGACACTAACAACCAGAAGTCCATTAAAATCGCCAGAATTTGAGTGTACAATGATTTGCTTGGATTACTCACAAAGGCATAACTTGCTGAATGTTTAATATGACATAACCATTGTAATTGGAGAATCTGGATGTTGAATTCAATTTAGCTGCCTGAATAAGAATCAATGTCTTTGGAGAAAAAAACAAACCAAAAACCTGATGACATCAGATACAGGTATGTACACATGCAAACTTACATATGTAGAGAGTTAGATACATACATAAAAATATGGATTCTTTTCACAATAATTTTATCATCTGCAAGGGAAGACCTTTACTGTTTGCAGTAGATTTATGCAAGATACACAGACTGAGGAAGCAACAGAACTATTTCACTATAATTTTATTTTCTTAAAATTAATACTGAATTAAGTTCTGAATTCTACAGCTAATGTTATTACTTTCTTCTTTCACTTTTGTACATTACTAACCTAAAAGTTGGCCTGAAATTCTCTTAATTCAAGTTTCTGGTGAGATTTCTAGTGTCTCCTGATTTTCATGTATTTATGTTACATAAAAATGCAGAGAAGAATAATTATTCTGAAGATAAAACCAAATGGAATTTCATTCTGAAATTATAATTTGTCCCAATAAAAAGAAGTATGACTAGGTAAGTGCTCTATTCCTGGTTTCATTAGGTTTTAAAAAATATATTCTTCTCTATAAGCTTTTCAAACAAGTTCCTGTTAACTAATTTGTGTTTCACCTACGTGCCATTCATAGCACAGTTAATGACCCCTTCACTCTACTCTTTAGGCTATATATTCATGGTAAGCCCCATAATTGATATTTTTATCAAATCACTGACAATAGACAAATAAATTTGATATTTACTCCAATAAAGTTACAGTCATGTATGGTTGAGAGGGGTATAGCTTGCATTCTTTCTCCTCTGCTAATGCAAAGCTCTGGGTAGTCCTAGGGCGCCATATATTGAGAAAAGGGAAGGTTTAATTACCTGAAAGCTGGACAGCACTGATATAAACTACTTTAACTTCACCTTTCCAAGCATCTCTTGACCTGTCCAGCCAATTGCCAAGGACTGGTATGCGCACGATTACATGTGTGCTGAGCCTGAGCACGTGTTTTTTCTGTGAGTTCTGCACATTTCTCTCCTCCAGTTTGATCTACTGAACTTCATAAAAACTGAGCTGAATGTGAATTGTGTCTGACTAGTTACGCCCTTGGGTATTAGCTTAATTTTAAAAAGTTGTGCTTTTCCTTTGAGAGTCTCGTAGCACAGGAAGCACACTGAAGCTTTTTTTTTTTTAAAAAAAAAAAAAAGATACCTGAATTAATATAAACCTTAAGTCTGGATTCAAACTGCATCTGCCCTTCCCTTCCAGTTTTAATGTAGAAAAGGCTTACACATCTCAGTTGAAATTATGGTGTATGTAGGTGTTTGATACATTTGGGTTTCTTTTTTAACTTTATAATCTGACGGCTTCTAAAATCCTGTGTGGATACTTTGAATATTTCACTGCATTTGTGTGTGTCCTTGCACAATTTGAGGGCCTGTCCTCAGTGCCATCAGAAAGAGACAAATCCATGAATCTGGAAAGTTGGTTTCACTCACATAAATCAGTCATTCACAAGGCATCATGTCCTACTACTCCTGAGGTCTGTGGGTTTTAATCCTTTCTTGAAATGTAAATATGCTGGTTTCAGAGTGCATGCTTTGTGTCCTTTGCATGCGGATTAAGCCCCATTGATGAGTAGGTAGAAATCCATGTACTTTAAAAACTCCAGTGATTAAATTGTAATGTAAATTAGAAGGAATGACAATTTTAAATTGAATCATCTTGCTTTTTGACTGCTTAAAATCAGCTACAGCAGGATATCTGAAAATATTTTTTTTTCCTCTTTGGAACATGCAAAATGTATTTTTATAGCCTGAATTTGGATAATATATTTTGTCATTCTACATGGAGAAATTTTGCTTTCTCAGAAGACTAAAAATACTTGGCTGTTGGACTGATCAGATAATATTATTGTTTTTTAAGAAATAGCTTAAAGAATTAGATATTTGTTTATGTTCAGAAGTCTTCAAAACTACATTGTTGCTAGATCATTACTTTGCACTGACTACTCTTATTCTAAGACCCTTTTACTTTAAAGCTATAATTTCAACAAATTGAATTGCATCCCAAGCGTAAAATGTACTTGCAGAACTGAAGCTAGACACCTAGCTTAAAAAAATCTTTCACTTGTTTCTCTTAATTTATAACATGTGTACTTTGTCCTCTCCTAAGCACAACTAGGCAATATTTCATCGACACCATATTTGTTCTGCCAGTAAGCCTACTGTCAAACATTTGTAGAGAGACACTTGCAAGTAATGAGATTTCATTATTAAAGCTCTATTTTTTTTTGTACTGAGAGGTATTGTCTCTGATATGTGGAAACCTGAAAATGCTTATGTATGGATGAAGCAATTATATTCATGTCAGTAGTCCCATTGAGTTAATGAGATTATTAACAAGAGAAAAGTTGTTCCTATTTAGGTGCTTTCAGAATTAGACCATATTCTCTGTTTCTGTGGTTTCAAAATCTTAGAAGCTGTTTAAGCAGATCTCTTCCCCCTGGATTTGCTCATTCCTAACTGTTAGACCTATATGTTACTGAGAAGTGGTATCCAAGTCCTTTAAGCAGCTTTAAAGAACTAAGCCTAATATACTTGGTATATGCCTATGCTAATGTTAACACTTTCCCTGTCTCTGTGCTGATTTTCATAAGCATTGCTAATCAGTACGACAGAATTATTTTTTTTTAATCTCAGGAGTTCTTAGCCTGTCTTATGTGTAGTCCCATATTATAAAACATAAAAAACCCGACCATGATTATCTCCCTTATTTCACCAAGAATGTTTCTTATAGGTGTATGTTTTTATTTTTCTTAGGCATCGGCTGCTGGCAGAAGTGGGATTGTGTGGCTCCTGCTGTGATCCAATACAGGCTTTTTTCTGCCCTTGTTTTTAAAGAAGGTCTTCCATCTCCAGATTGTTCTGAAATTGTGTTCCTTTTCCTGGCTAGATACCCATTTGGCATAATATGCCCTAATTATGAATTCAAGGTGAAATTACTTTATGGCGAATTTGTAAACTGGAAATAATATCCAGTATTCTTCAATTACTGTATTGTGGAAGATCTATGCTTCAAATTCCCACAGGTATCCTGAAAATCATACTTCTATTAAGGGTGCTAAAATAGTGGATTCTTCCCCATGCAGAAATTGTGCACGTGATTGCAACTTACACAACAGACAAGAGAATGATGTCTCACTATGATAGGTTAGCTTGCATCCCTCAATGCTCTAAAGACCAATGTTGGCTACTCTCTTATTTACCACTTACAGACAGACACTTTGGTACAATTTTATTTCCTCCTGCCTACAGACAGCACATAAGTCCTTTGATCATTTTCTCTTCATCACCAAGATCTCCCAGGCCTTTTTTTTTCTAGAGGCAAAGTTCAAGAAGAATTACTGGTAATGGAGGAGATCCTGGTTAGGAATCACTTGAGAATACTCAACCCATGCAGTTTCATGGGACATGATGGGCTATATCTGACGGTGTACAGAGAACAGGCCAAAGTCCTTGCAAGGCCACACTCTCTTTGATAGGTCATTGAGACTGGGGGCAATCTGCAGAAACTGGAGAAAGGGAAATGTCACATCCATATTCAAAAAAGTCCAAAAGGATCATGCACAGAAGTGCAGATCAGTCAGCCTCACTTGGGTGCCTGGGAAGATCATGCAGAAAGTCCTCTTGGAGCATATTTCTGGGCAAATGAAGAACAAGAAGGTGATGAGAAACCATCAGCGTGGATTTATCAAGGGCATATCATGCTTGACCCTGTGATAAAATGTCTGGATTAACCAGTGGATTTAATCCATCTCTATCAGTTTGCGATGTTATGTTGTAGGTGTGTGGACAAAGACAAAACTCAAAATTAGCTGGATCATTGCAGCAGTTCATATTCTGCCTGAGGGGCAGTTACAGGCGAGGTTCCCCAGGTCTCTTCCCTGCAATATATGCTGTTTAAAACCTTAATCAATGTGAATGGGCTGACAGAGTACACACTCACCAAGTTTATGTATGACCCCAACCTGGGGGAACCAGTCAGTACATTGGAGGGCAGTGCTGCTGTCCAGAGGGACCTGACAGGCAAGGGGGAACACACCAACAGGGAGCCCATGAAATTCATCATGGGCAAATGCAAAATCATGCACTTGAGATGGACTAGCCTCCTGGAATAATATAGACTAGGGGATCACCAGCCAGGGACCACCTCCGGCCATGTGAAAATATCAGCTAGCAGTGTTGCCAGACAGCAATTAAGATTATCGTCGTATTGGGCTGTATGAACAGGAGCACAAGAGGAAGACTGAGGGAAGTGATTGTACCCCATCACTCAGCACTCACTAGACCCTACCTGGCTACCAAATTCAGTTTTCAGTCTCCTAGCACGGGAGATGTTTACAAACTAGAGGAGCTCAGGGACAGGCACTGGGCAGTGGAGCTAGAGCACTCACCCTGTGAGGAGAGGCTGTAGGGCCAGGACTGATTCAGCCTGGAGGAGAGACAGTTTCAGAGCACCTAACAGCAACCCAGTGCCTATGGGGAGAGGACTGAGGGGATGGAGGCGGGATGGGAGGTGCCTGCAGGGAAGAAGAGAAACAGTGGAAATAAAAATGGGGAAGATCTGAAGTGGACAAATGGGAAAAATTAACTCTAAATATAAGTTTGAAGGAGGTTTCCAAGAGGGCTGGAAGACCATCTGTTGTTGAAGATTTTCAGGACTGGATGTATACTGGTACCCTGAGTACCTTGGTCTGAATTTTCAGCGCTGACCCTTCTTTAACGAAATGGCTTTCTTGCTTAAAAGAGCCTCTGATTCTTAGATTAAATAAATTTGTTCTTAGTGGAAAAAATATGTGACAGACCATAATGTTCTGGGTTAGCGTTGGCTGATTCATTGACATATAATGAGAATACCATAAAATAGTGTAAGTTGGGAGGGAGTTCTGGAGTTCACACAGTTCAATCCCCAGCTCAAAGCAGATCCAGCTAGATCAATTTGTTCAGGACATTTTTCAGCCATAAAATTGACTGAAATAACATGCCATATATGTAGTTTAAGCTACAAACACTGTACCACTGCCTACCAATGTTAAATAATGAATAAGACTTTTGACTACAGTTGATGACAGTGAGTCATCGTGGCCCAGTTTTGGATATCTATTTTGAGAATTAGCATTTGTGGTCATAATAAGCCTGCATGGGACCCCACTGAAATCAATTCATCAATCAAAATTTCTTGGCAGGTTGGAAATACAATATCAGAAAAGGGCCTTTGTCACAGATGAAGAAGTCAAATAAGCAGTACCTGTCTCTGAAACACAAGTACCAAAATGCAGCAGAAATCCTGATGCTTTATAGCTCCTTGTCAAACTTTCCTTTCAAAATGTATCCGTTAGAATTTTGGTTATGCTTTTTGTATATTTCCCTTCCTAAGAAGGTTCTGGCCTAAATTGTTATTAAGTAAAAAGTTGGTGGGCACAATTTATTCTACCAATCATAGTAAATATAGTCAGGCTTTACAGACAACAAATTACAAAAAAAAGTCTATTGGCCTTTGCAATGTAGCAGACATAGCCATTGAAACAGTCAAAATGATACAGGGCTGGAGTAAAAATCAACTCTGAAGGATACCTTTTGTTTCTGCTCAGGAAAGAAACGGGCTTTAGGAGACTGCAGGGAAAGATCCAGTCTAGACCTCCTAGAAGAGCCAGGCAAAGGATCTTCCTTGAACAGCTACAGGAAGAAAACCATTTGGTTCAAGGGAAGTGAGGAAGAAGTCTTGTCATCAAGGTTAAGCAAGAAAATGTTTACAAAAAGCAACATTTCTTCTGTGGAATTCAAGGCACTTCTACACTGCACAGCAAGAAATTTGCACTTCTTGGATAAAAACTAGTTTTAGCATGCATTCTGAGCTAGCTTGCATGTCTTTAACACTGTACTGCATTGCAAATTTAAACCTTAGTCTCTGTTATTTAGAATTGATCTACTGAGATCAGACTAGATTGGCTACCTTCCATTACTGCCTTTCAGTTTACACGGTTGTCCTGAAATATCTGCAAGGGGTTAATCGAGACAACACTGTGCAGCACTACAGGACCTGATTGCTTGGGCTGCTTTAGAAGAAATATATGAAAGATTTCCCCAAAGGCTGTGGTTTTTGGTTTGAAGCACAGAAGAATGGAACTGCTGCTGTGAAGCAATGAGGACTGCATGAAAAGACACTCTAGAAATGCCAGTCCCTCTTCGAGCAGCTGCTTATTCCTGCTCAGCAAATACATTTTTCAGCCTGCATATGTCTGGAAATTGCAGCATTATCGTACTGTGTGAAATACCAGCTACTTTGGACACAGAGGAATTAGGACCATTATAAAAACATAGTTTTTTTCAAGTTGGATGTCTAAATCTCACTAAATAACATTTAAATTTACCCCTGCTATTATGTTACCATCACTTTATACTTAGTTTGGGAAAAGCAAAGAAAAAAACAGACCAAACTAAACCAGAAATGGCTCTTTCTTTTGATAATTTACCCTGAACAGTAGAAGTCCTAAGTGCTCTAAGCCATCCACTAGCTAAAAATCAAGTAGTGCTGCAATTTATTTCTTTAGCTTTATGCCCACTTCAATTCATGGTCTTATCTTGTCTATACATCGCAGACCTTAGAAGCATACCAAGCAGGTTTTTCCCAGTAGTAGTATCCATTTCTAAGTGGCCATTAACGTCTGTGTCAAAGATTAATAATTATCTTCAATCTAGAATGTCTTAATTTTAATTTTTTTATCCTTCCTTCCCAGAATAAAAGATATTTTGACTAGCAATTAAAAGAAATATATATCTATATCATCGTGGCCTAAAGCTGTTCCTGAAGATTGAGGTATATTCCAATTTTGTTATCTTGTCTTTCCCCTAACATCCTCCAAGTTCAGCTCAACAATAAAATTATCTGACTTTGGCAAACTTTGGGAGTCAAAGTCCTAGTTTAATGGAAACAGTAACTTGTCTTGCACTATTCTGTAGTGAATGAGCAACGTTACCAGTGATTTATGCCAAATTTAGGGATGGGGTATGGTGAAGGGCCCAAACTGATAACAATTACCAGCCTGGTTCACACCGAAGCTATCAGCATGAGTGATGAGGAGAACAAAAAGGCCACAGCAAAGCTAAGAAAAGAAGAAGAAAAGAAATAGTAGCAGAGGGCTAGGGAGTGAGCCTTCAGGAACTGGGAAGGAAGATATGGAAGAAAATGAGCAAAGAGGGGCACAATAAAGCAGTAGTTGCAGAAGAAGTTGTCAAACCAGTAGGAAGTTTGGGATCCACTGATTTAAGAGAAGGTAGAAATGTGTTTGAAGGGGTTTTACCATTTATTGTGGCTGCATGACTTGCAAGGTTTAATGCGCTTTTTGTAGTTATGGCTCACTGTAGCTCAGGCAGTAGATTATTGGGTTTTAAAATCTCTGCTACCAATGATGCAATGATAAGTATTCAAGATCTACAGGTATCTCATGACTTTGCTCTTTTTTCAGGGATGACAAAAGAGTCATGTCTCACATCAGTTTCATCTTTCAGAGGATTTTGTGGGATTTCAAGAACACCTCTTAAACACTGACGTGAAAACGAGGTGTTACAGGGAAATTTTTCAGTTGTGTTATAGTCAGTCCTTGCTTTCAGAAGAGAAAAAGCTTATGCAGAGTTCTAACATCATGTTCCTAAATGTTATGGGTCACTACAAAAAATCTGACATCTGCCCTGCACAGTTTCATATGCAAGAGCTTTCCAGCAAATTTTCCCTTTTTAAGTGTTCTGGACCTGGTTTTTTGTTCACTCAAGGAAATATTACTTCCTTCCTTTGAAGTCATAGGAGCAAATAGTTACAAAGCTTCCTCAGAAAACCCCAAAGATTAGTCTCTCTCTATCATTACTAGTGTTAAAGCAGGAGGTCCTTATTAGCAAAAAACAAGGGACCAACAGAGAAACTGTATCTCCTTCATGACCTGGTGAGGGAAGGTCACTGAAATGAAAGAAAAGATACAATTGGCCTGAATAATTTCCTATGGTGTATTTAGCAAGATTTTCCTTCCTTACCTTTTGCAGCAGCTGTGCCACCAGCCACAGGTAGAGGTAGCACACAGACACCAGGGAACAACCAAAGTTTATTAAGCAATCACATGGTATGAATAAGAGAGTTTTGTTTCTTCAGCCTTTCCTTCATATTCACTAATGACAGCTGGCCCTGCCAAGCTGCACTTTCTGCTCTCCTGCTGCCACTTATTTCCAGCACTCTGCTCACCACTGCAACTGTAAGTTCAAGCCTGTGATGTTTCTGCTGTGGTTTTCTTTGCTTCCCAACCAGAACAGAGAAAGAAGCTCATTAAGACTGCCATGCAACACATCAGATGGTAAACGCATCTACCAGTGTCTCTTTGAAATATTGTGAGGTATGATGAGTCCTAGAGATGCAGAATCCAAATAAAGTTAATATGACTGCAAAACTGCAGTCCAGCTTTCTTTTCCTTTTTCTTTCCCCACAGTCACATCAGGTGAACTTCTCCACTTTCGTGCATGCAATAGTTTGAACTTAGAAAGAAAAATGCCCTATTTTGAAAAATTTAGAATTGGAATGAAACTAAGTCTGCCATCATTGTGTCATCCATCATCTATGTGCCCTTGGCAATTTTGTTCAGTCATATGTCAAAACTAAGTGAACCACAGGCAAACTGAGCTGAACAAATAATAAACTGGAATGAGAACAACAAATCAAAAGGTAGAAGAAAAAAGCTAAAAACCTCAGAAAAACTTGCTTGGGACTTCTTTTTCCACATAAATTGTTCCAGTGTCACTATACTGTTTCTAATCTGATTTGGTTTTCTATTTAGTTCTTTTATCTCTGTTTGCTATTGAAATACTCTGAAAATGCCTAGATCACAACACTATGTCTAGTCTCACTTTAATAGTTGTTAACATAGGAGATTGTAGATACACTCCCTACAAGACTCAATACTGAAGCTGAGCTTTTAGTATCTTACGTGTAATTAAAGGTTTTATCAACACAAATGTTGCTTCTCCAACACTCTACATGAGCACACAGTGAAGATTTGAGACTACAAAATAGACATTTTCCCCAGATCTGTTTTTATTTCCAGCATCACTAGGCTTCTTGTGGAGGATAAACTGTAAAAGGAAATCCTCTGAATCCCTCACCATTTTGTATAACTGTCCTTAAATGCTAGAACATATGATTCTATGATTTCCAGAGCCTCTTTTTATCTCCGGCTGTAATCTTGAACCTAGAGAACCAGATCACTGCAGCTGTCTAGTGACACATGATCTTAAGGATGACTAAGTTCCATTAAAGATCACTCGCTCCTCCTTGGGAAGTTTCATGCACTTTTCTTACTACCAACTCTTTGCTGCTGCCTCCAGCTTTCAATATCATTTCTGCTTTGTGGGAGCAATCCTAGTACTACCCATCACAGTCTCTTCTGGTGCTCAGGCCAGACTCTCTCTACCCCAGACAGGTTCTTGGTTAAAGAGTGAGGGCCTTCAGACTCTCTTAGACTGCAAGAGAAAACCCTCCTTGGCAGAAAAAGATGCTCACCTATCCTTCCCTCATAGTGAGCAACATATTTGCTAAGGTACAGCCTAGCCACCAGCCATTGACCAGGGAGAGCAGGTAGGGCTGTCATCCTGCCCTGCAATGACCAGAAATGAGGAGTAGCCTTCCTACACTCGTGTCTTCATTGCTTTTGGCAAAAGCTGTGTGTGGTTCCTGAGCTGCCATCTCTATGTGGTCTTTTAAGTGGGTTTATCTTGACAATTAAGGCTTTCTGAGGAGATTTAAGTTTGGAAAATGCAATTGTTCCACTCTGGCTTTTCTGTGACAAACTCAGTGTTTGTTGCTGCAAGGCTGGATTTGATGTGGATACAGACTGCTGACCTGGAAAGGAGGCAGGAATCTGGTGAGCAGGCTGAAAGCAGTCATGTTGAAATCTCTCACTAGCTTCTCTCAACTTCCCTTTAAAATCTTCAGCAAGCACATCTAATTTCATGAAAAGTGTACAAGTGTGTGTGCACTGCAGAAATATGTTGCTGGCCTGAGGGTGTTCAGATGGTTAATTAGAGGTCTTTTTTGTCTGACTCTTGGTACCCTACTGCACAGACACCTAATGCATCTTTTTGTTAGAGAACCAACCAAATAAATAACTGAGTAAAGAACAGTCCTTAAAAGCAGTAACAGAGGAATTCAAGAATCGGCATGGAAAGTGCTGGAAGTGCAACAGGTGTGAAATCTCTTCCAGTCAAGGCAGTGAAGGACTGGGAATCTAATTTTAGCCCCTTACTCTGACAGAGAACCCATTGCAATCTGCAGATGTCATGGATTCCCCTAGGCCCAACCTTTGTTATTTGTAACAGGAAGAGGAGGATCTGTATCTTTCTACCTGCATTGTTCTTTCCTACGTAATTTCAAATTCTTTGGGACAAAGGCTTGCATTTACCATATGTCTGTACACTGCCCAGAACAATTGAATCCTGGTCTAGATTTGCCCTGTAGACATTGTCATCATTTGAACAATTCAAGTATTGCTATTTTTTATTATTCTTTCAATGTGATGTGTTCCCTTAAGGGTATTTATACTGTGCTTGTATTTCTCCTTCGTATTGTGGCTCATTCCTAATCCACTTGAGTTTCACTCCCATCAGCAGTACATGCAAAGCCAGAAATAATTACACCTAACAATGATGTCCTCTTTTACCTACTGTTTTCCTGTTTGTTCATTTATTAATACTTTTTTAAGACTCTGTGATCATGTCAAAAAGAAACTAATAGCTAGAAGTCAGTGGCTGTTAGCAGGAGATATGTACCTACCCTCCTCCTCAATGGATGAAAACAATATATCTGTGTTAACTGTTGCTTAGTGACTTTTATACTTGTAGCAGAGAAAAATGCCGTACTTTGGAGCCTGTGAGTAAATAGCTTTACACATTGTAGTGCCAGGTTACAGGGTTTTCAGTTGTTCTCTGCCTACAGCTGGACGGAGTTACTAAATAGGAAATAATTTTTTGGCCACTAGGCCTTAAAACATATGTGGTCCTTGTATAGCAAATACCTTTTCCTCCAGATATAGAAAAAGGTATTACCCATAATGAGGATACATTCTGAATGAACTGATATATGGTTTGCATGGAGACCTTTAAGCAACAGCAAACCTGCTTTGCCTCTGGAGCACCAGAAGGGGCTAAACTCAGTGTCAGTAGCAGAGTCAACAGTTTCTGGAATAGTGCTTTTACCTGCTGGGTTAACACAAACCTAGAGGAAGGGGATGGCATTTGCTGAGATTAGCACCTTGCAACAGGTCATAGAAGGTATGTCATCCATATGTGGTTAGGTATGTTTTTAAGGCTCACGGATTTTTCCTGCATTGCCCCAAACAGTAAATTCTCAACATTGCTCAGAAAATGAGTGTGTAGACTTCAGTGCAGACTAGCAGAAAACTAAAAAATACTACTACTTCAAAACCAGAACCATTCCTTAGCTAAAGTCCCTTTCTGAGGTGTTAGGAGCATTTCTGTCTCCTACAAACAGATGCTGGTGTCTTAGATGAATACACACAAATGGTACCAACTAGGCCTCAGGGATGGTGCTTGCATTTCCAGTTGGTCTGTTTTTAACCAAGTGCTTGATGTGACACAGCCTGGTCCATGCAGAGGACATTGCAATTCCTGTGGGTCAGCTTGCACTGGTGAGGCAGGGCTACTTGTTGTTTTCAGCAGTATTTACAGATGAGAACATGGGTTCAGGGTCGCTGTTTCAGACCATTCTTTAGCTGCCAAAACTAACTCTTAAAGTTCACAAGCAGGACACATTCAACAAGGTTACCTTCCTTGAGCAAATGCAGAAATTTTCTCATCTTTTTGTTAAGGGAATATTATTGTGATGAAGGTGACAGTTCCCGGAGTTTCTCTTGTGAACAGAAAAGCTGGCAGTGATGATGGGGATCACTTTCCAACACTTTTGATTTCCTTGCTATATTATAGGTTGTAGATGCGTTTGAACTCCTGTAAAGAGAATAAGGCTAGACATTACACAGGTTACAAGTACCAAAGCAGGCACTAGAAATAAAAAAGGAGAGCATTTGTTTTTTAGTATATGATGCGATATTTCACCTGTATATTCCTGTTATCTTTCTTACCAATAAAATATAATCCATGTCTGTCTGTGGCAGGAGAAATTATGTAATGTTGTCTTTTTTTTCTCCCATTTCATAAACTATTATTTTTCAGTGGTTCAGAATGATCCCTCTATACGGTTTTACCTGGTTGCCACATACGGATAGAAGCTATTGTTTCAGACTATTACAAGAAACAGGTGGTTATTATTTCCCACCCTGCTTATCTATAATTTTCAAAGGCTATCACAAGCCACCAGATAATTTAAACTCCATGGTACTTATGAGGAGACAAATACCCCACTTTCATGACACATATGCAATTACTTCTTTAGAAGGCTTGTGTATTTTTTTCCTTGATACTTGCTATTAGCATGCTTACTTCAGATGAGAAGCAGTCAGTTACCAGACTAATAATGTTGGTACTGAAGTATAATTTGTAATACATTGATGACTACTTTGTTTGAGAAGGTAGGACAAATTAGCCAAAGGGGTGAAGTCAATATGCATAAGTTACGGCCTGTTAAGGCTCCATGTGGATTCTCTCATTCAGAAGGAAAGCAACCATCACTATAGCCTAATCCCTAAGAGATTTCAGCTCTGCTGAACTGAAGCCATGTGACTTCCAAATTAAAGCACCTACACAGGGATTCAGTAAATGCCTTACAGGGGGATTAACCTCTGGTGAAATAAAGCATTAACTTCACTCTTTTCTGGAGAATCTCCATGTAGAAAAACCTTATTATAATCGTAGATGAAACCAAACGTGGCAGCAGAATTAGGTTTTCAAATGACTGCTGACATAAACATGGTCAAACCCTGTCAGTCAGCAAACTGACAATGAATCCCATTCCTCCATTTCTAATTTTTCTAAATTTGAAGTTTCCATAGAAAATAAAACTCAGCAAAGAGGGTTTTGCGTTAGTTAAAGTGATTAAGTCAAAGTAGGCTGAAACCAGCCATTCTGAAAATTTTTTGGCACTTTATATGTATTCGTATGGAATGAGGCCATGACTAATGGCAGAGGCCTACTCTCTTGAACGTGCCAGAGGAATAATATAAAAATCACAAAACTACAGGGATAAGGACAAAAAGAGTACAAACTCTGTTACTTGAAAAAGCTGTAGGGAGTACATGTAGTATTGTAAGTGTTTGCCATCACAATTTAAAATATAATCTAGAAGCAATGCAAGTACCAAAATACACTACATATTACCACTCACTGACTGAGGTACAAAGTTACTGAATTTTGTGTTGGGTTGCCATAGCTTCCAGTTAGTAACATATCTTCCCATTCCAAAGTAGCTTTTACTAGAAAAAGTTAAGTGGTGTGAAATCATCGACTGGAGTTGTTTTTAAAAGTTAAATAGCTACATTCCAGGCTAAATAAAAAGTAAGTACACTTTCTAACAAGATGCAGCGTAATCTCTACTCAGACTCATCGCCAATGTGCGCTCCTTTGGCATTTGTTTAGAGAAGATGATTTTTGTGTCATGAGTGCAAATAAAAAGGTGTCCATGCATATAAATGAATAATTTAGCTGAAGGTAAACTTAAAACTCTTTAAAGGAACAGAAGCTTTCCTCTTGCATCCAGATGCATGCTATAGCAAAAATGAAAATAAATTATAAAACAAACCCAAACAAAAACCTGTGTGAAGTAACATACTTTCTACATGGTCTTTCTCATAGCACAGAAAATCTAGTTAACACATTCTGAATTCTTACCTAACAAAACAGACCTACTTTTGCCTCACTTGCCTAGTAATGTATAGTATTGGGATATACCAGGGTGGTTTTTTTTCCATTGTAAAAACATAGGCAATAGGTTTTCTACGGTTTAGAACTGACTGAGCTACAAAATGGTATTAAAACCATGTTCCAAAAAGTGATCATGTGCCAGGAAGAATAATTTTAACAGTTTGGTTTACTGCATTTGTTAACATTTTTGAATTTTCATATGAACAGTACAGTACTTCAACTTTGTTTAGATAAACTGGAGATATGTTAGGGGCAGACCACCTCCTAAACAGAGAAGATATATATGCTTTCTCAATTTATCTATATTAGAATTGGAGCTGAACTGTCTTGTAAAGTTGCAAACTTACTAGTGTTGCTGACACCGTTCAGAGCAGCTGGAGCTCAAGACTTTTTTTGTCAAAAGTCCTTTACAACGCTACATCAGGAATGACTAACTGTGGGTGTCCAAGCAGTGGTCTGCAATGATTTGCATACAGTTCTGCTATCCCAGCCAGGTCAGAAATCCAGGGGAAATAATCACCATTGGCAGACCACAGGACCTGGTGGTCTGTCGCAGATGCCAGTACATCAGTTTCACACACCTGTGTGTTGAAACTGCAGCATGCCAGGAGCAGAGCAAGCGGCTGCAGCTATGAAACCACTTGCCATACACTGCCTGACTCCCTAGAGACGTTACAAGAAGCCTGCTGCTCATTTTGGTAGAAACAAACTTGCACCATCAGTTGATCATATCAGACTTGAGTTTGGTCAGCTAAAGGCATTTTTGCACTGCCCAGCACTGCTCCATGTAGAGATCCTCCACCCAGCTGGGGCCAAGCTGGTGGCAGGAGCAAAAGGCTAGGACCCTGAAGCAGTCTTCCCATGATAACCACTGCTTGCTTGTCATGCTGGCATAGCTGCTCTGCCTCTGCAGATGCAGGATGGGCTTTGTGTGTGGCACCTACCAGCCACATGGAGCATCTGTCTTGTCTAGAGTTAGCTGGTGGATTTCTGCATCAAATCCCATCTTCCAGGTGCCACCTGATAGCAATTCCAAGGGTCTTATAGCTCATGCAGACATGGATGACATTGGCCAAACTGATAGCCCAAAGTCTGCCTCCAGCTATTCCTGAAGCAAGCCTCATCTCAGGAGTTTAGGGCACTAGCAGCATCATTGACTGACCTGTGCATTGTTGAGGGGAGAACAGTATCATGTCCTTTCCAGCATCTCTGTGATTCTCTTTGTCCTGCTGGATTGTAACTTTTGAAGTAATGAGTTTTAGTAACATTTATTCTGTCACAAAACAGGCTCTGCCTAACCTCTGACAATGCCTTTCTCTGACAGTAATGTTTTCCTGAACAATTAATAGGAAAAGGTAACAAGAATTGCTGAATTACATGCTAAAAATATGTGAAAATTCAAATTGCTGTAGTCAAGAGGGAGAGATGAATGTGGTCTGATTCAAATGCACGTGTAAGCTTATTTATCAGCCAATTTACTGGGTTGTACAGAAATCAACAGATAGGAAATCTGAACGTAACTCAACACCTTACATCATATGGCCAGAATTGTTGAGTCTATATTACCAATATTTAAATGCTTCCTTTAATCATAAAAATATTTACATTTCAGAACTATTGAACATTTTACTGACTGTTCTACTGACTGAAATCTGCATCACGTTTAAAATTTATATATCTGAAAGGTGACTGGATAGAAAAATGAAAGACAACCATTCAGGTCAATATTTCAGGAAAAAAGCTTGGAATTTTAAAATTACATTGACAGACCCTATTGACTTTATTTATCCAATGAGAGTACCAAGCAGGTAAGGCGTGCCCACATAACAAAATAAGAGCTAGCTGCATTCTACAAAGTCCACCAAATGTTGTAAACCTCATAACACTGTAATATTGTTAGAAGTTAATACTGAAATACACAGTAGAACATGTTTCCCTAAAAGCTAACAGTCAAAGCTATAAGAAAGGTGTGTATTCAAGCTGATTTTTGCGACTATTGTGGTAACTCTGAAAAATTTCTTCAGTTTTTTATTGTTTATTTTTTGGATAACATGTTGAGTCCCTTGAAACTGGAGCATTTATGCTACTGACCCTATTGCAACTAATTGAATTCCTATTGCAACTAATGCTTCTGGGTTTTTTTCTGTAAAATTTGGTAAATTCTTATTCTAATGCAATGATATAACTTTTTGTAAAATATTTGCAGATATTTTTGTTGCTGTGTGAAAATTTCCATTGAACTAGCACTAAACAAATTACATTTTTTATTTGTACCTCAGTCATGACCATGAATCTCCTCCCTCTGTTGGAAAATCTTAAAATTAATAAAAACAAAGCAAAAGGTTTTGTACTTTTTAAACAAATGTCAGAATTAATAGAATCAAGCTCTATGTATGATTGTATTGCTATGTTCTCATTATTAAAATAAGCTTAACAATATAATTCAGACCTTCTGTACAAGGAAATTTGACTGATGCCATCAAATGTTGGCATTTTGGCCATGAGTAACTTAAAAATCACTCTAGTGAAAAAGAACCTAAGAAATATCATCTTTTTATGTTCCAAGAGGATCAGACCTCAAAATGATAGAAGCCTGTCTCCTGTACATCCAGGTGCCCTCAAATATTGACGATCTCACCAGGAAGAGCCATATCTTGCAAGTGTGTATTTGATAGCTTCTTTGAAGCCTAGTATCAAAAAAGTTTCATCATCGGAGTTGATTGTCTGTCCACTTGAACACAGAATTATGTGGCTTAGCATTGCATGGAATAAATATAATGAGCCTTGAAATTTGAAGACAGTACAAGAAATAAACTGCTTTAGACACAGTTTCAGTGATAAATTGAGGCTAAACTGGGTCTGTTAGAGGAGCAACCAAGCTACAAGGAGATGAATTATCTATTAACACTCTCACAGGAAAAACTGCTTGGGGCAGAAGATTAAATACAGTATAATATATGATATGACAACAATTCGTAACACAAACTGAAAGGCTGATAAGTACTGTTGCATTCACATTTAGCACTTCCCATTAGATAAACACTATTAATTGATTTGGATTTGATATGGTCATTAGCATGTAGCCTAATTCTACTTTTACATCCTTATTTATCAGGATTAAATCTAGTCAAGTCAATAGCAGCACACCACATATTCAGGCCCCCAACTGTCAAATTACAAAAGGTGACTTATTAATGGAAAAGAAAGCAAATTATTCATTTTTACTGCTGGAGCCTGTCCTGAAGAACATGAAATGTGTGAAAAACCTTTTGCATTTGGGTTCTCCAAGTTAGACATTTGCCATTGAATATTGAAGAATTGAGACCTTCTGCTGTGGACTGGACCTTAGTTGTGCAGCATGATTGTGAGTCCTGGAGCACATGACTCATGTCACCAGAGGAAACTGATGCAAAAATGCAAAAAATTAATATGATGTGGTTTTAATAGAAGTCTCTATAAAATAGTATAAAATTATCTTAAAGTTTTTCTGTTTTGGAATTGCTCTAGATTTTGTTTTTCAAAATACATCATTGTTCCTAAGGCTAGCAGAGGGCAGAAGCCATATGCAAGGGTCAGATTTTATTTCCTTGTGACAAATGGAGTTGGCTCATATTTTAAGGAGAAAGCTGTTACCTTGATATTGGGGGTGGGGGAAGGAAATTAACATAAATATTAGAAATCACAATCATTACATTTCAGAGTTAACAGATCATTTGAATGGAAAAAAATATCTGAATTTCTCAAGCTTTCAGGCTGTGTACAGACTCTGGAAGTCTGGTTATGTTGGCTTTGTTTATTTCATGAGTTGTGAAGAAACACTTGTAAAACTAGAAACCAGATTCTACTGGAAGATTTTGCTCCAAAACTAATGCCTTCCAAGAATGGAATGATAGAACAGATGTGCCACTAAAAGTATAGAAAACTCCTTCCCTTAGTTTCCGAAAAGCCGGTCATTCTGCAGTGTGCTTGCCAAAATACAGTTCTGCAGGTAATTATGTAGTTTTTGCCAGAATCTGCCACCATCACTCACCATGTAGGGCTTTACAAAAGGAATACCTCTCTCTTCTGTTGATGTTCATTGCTGCTGAGGATCAGTAGCAGAACCTGGACATAATTAACCTGAGGCAAAATCCTGGTGGGGGTGGGAAAAGTCAGTAAACTGATGTTTAAATAATATAACTTCAAACACAGATGCAATTTGAGGACTATTAGAAATCTTTATTTCACTAGCATGGTAAAGACTGCTGAATAGTCCAAGTTCCACAGGTAAACTGTGAATAGGTACAAAATAAAAATAAGTCAAGCCCACACAATGAAAATAGACAGTGTAGACTGTTTGCCAGCCCTGCCATCCTGTGCTTCCTGTGATAGCCAGAAAGTAAAATAAATCCCCTCTGATAATCTAATGTAACTGATTTCAAACTTTCTGCTTCCCCTTTTTTCCCCCACTAAGCTTCAACCTTTTCAGCAAACGGAAGTCCACAATGAGACATATGATCTCAGTATATCTGTGTTTTCTATACACTGTACTTGTGGGTTGGGATAAGAACAGTTTAATAATTAAAATTAAAAGAAACAACAACAGAAATGCAATGCAAAGGAGAACAACGAGAGGCGCAAAGCCCCGGGGGAGGGGGAAGGGAGGGGAGAGGGGGAACGAACCGCCGGAACAAACCGCACGCGCCGCAGCCGCCCGCCGACCCGACGCCGCGCCGCCCGCGCGCTGCCACTGCCCCCCCCTCAATATATTGGTCATGGTGTCACATGGTATGGAATGAACCTGCCATTGGCCAGTCGGGGTCAGCCGCCCCCACCATGGCCCTGCCCCTCCCAGCCCCCCCGCCACGCCACGCGGCAGAGCGCGGGAAGCTGGAAAGGTAGCCGACCCCCCACGGTGAGGAGAATTAACCCCTTCTCAGCTAAAACCAGCACATTCTCCACCCCTTATTCCATACCATTTACACCATGTCCAGGTCCCATATGATGCAATACAACCGTACCAACCACCACCCCTCCCCTTCCCATCCTTTAACATAATACACAGACATCATTCCCTTAGTTCATGGACCTTCCCTGCAAAATGTCCATTAAAATGTCCATTGAGTTCACCCAGTCCATGACTCGGGGCTCCATCTGTTGTATCAGTCTTTCCGGGTGGGAGAGATGGTGTGTGGCGTTGGGTTGCTGCATACCGAGTCAGTCATCGTTCCATCTCTGCTGCACGGCTTGTTTCATAGTTGATCTTCCATGGGTTGGGAGGCTCGTACTCTGATATCATTGATACAACACAGAGGTGACACACAGTATTATATAGCAGTTCACATTGTGCCATTCAGTTCATTGACTGTTTTCACCCAAAATCAAATCCCCTTGAGGCACACACTGGATTTCTCCATCCTCCCGCACCACCCACCAAGTGCACCCAGGTCCTCGAGCAAAAGCAATCCCACGAATGGGTTTGCCTTTGCCGGAGGCAGGAAGAACCCAGACTGTTTTGCCCCGCATACTCTTTTTGTGCACTACAGGGACTCTATCCCCTTCCACAGTATGTAGGATTTCTGACTGGGCAGGGCCAGCTCGGTTGGCAGATCCCCTCATGTTGACTAACCACGTGGCTTTTGCTAAATGTGTATCCCAGTGCTTGAATGTCCCACCCCCCCATTGCTCTCAGTGTAGTTTTTAACAGTCCATTGTACCGTTCAATTTTCCCAGAGGCTGGTGCGTGATAGGGGATGTGATACACCCACTCAATGCCGTGCTCTTTGGCCCAGGTGTCTACGAGGCTATTTCGGAAATGAGTCCCGTTGTCTGACTCAATTCTCTCTGGGGTGCCATGTCGCCACAGGACTTGTTTCTCAAGACCCGGGATAGTGTTCCGGGCAGTGGCGTGGGGGACAGGATATGTTTCCAGCCAGCCAGTCGTTGTTTCTACCATTGTAAGCACATGGCGCTTGCCTTGGCGGGTCTGTGGGAGTGTGATATAGTCAATTTGCCAGGCCTCCCCATATTTATATTTCAGCCATCGTCCCCCATACCACAGAGGCTTTACCCGCTTCGCTTGCTTGACTGCAGCGCATGTGTCACATTCGTGGATAACCTGTGCAACAGCATCCATGGTCAAGTCCACCCCTCGATCACGAGCCCACCTGTATGTTGCATCTCTCCCTTGATGGCCTGAGGTGTCATGGGCCCACCGAGCTAGAAATAGTTCACCCTTATGCTGCCAGTCCAGATCCACCTCTGTCACTTCAATCTTGGCAGCCTGATCTACCTGCTGGTTGTTCCGATGTTCTTCAGTGGCCCGACTCTTGGGGACGTGAGCATCCACATGCCGTACCTTTACAACCAGGTTCTCTACCCGGGCAGCAATATCTTGCCACAATGTGGCAGCCCAGATGGGTTTGCCTCTGCGCTGCCAGTTGCTCTGCTTCCACTGCTGCAGCCACCCCCACAGGGCATTAGCCACCACCCAGGAGTCAGTATAGAGATAGAGCACTGGCCACTTCTCCCGTTCAGCGATGTCTAAGGCCAGCTGGATGGCCTTTACCTCTGCAAACTGGCTCGATTCACCTTCTCCTTCAGCAGTTTCTGCGACTTGTTGTGTAGGACTCCATACAGCAGCCTTCCATCTCTGGTGCTTTCCCACAAGGCGACAGGACCCATCAGTGAACAGGGCATATTGCTTCTCATCTTCTGGCAGTTTGTTATAGAGTGGGGCTTCTTCAGCACGTGTCACCTCCTCCTCTGGTGATAATCCAAAACCTTTGCCTTCTGGCCAGTCCATAATCACTTCCAAGATTCCTGGGCAACTGGGGTTTCCTACTCGAGCCCACTGGGTGATCAGTGCAACCCATTTACTCCACGTAGCATCAGTTGCATGGTGTGTGGAGGGGACGTTTCCTTTGAACATCCAGCCCAGCACTGGCAGTCGGGGTGCCAGGAGCAACTGTGCTTCAGTACCAACCACTTCTGGAGCAGCTCGAACCCCTTCATATGCTGCCAACATCTCTTTTTCAGTTGGAGTATAGCGGGCTTCAGACCCTCTGTATCCCCAAATCCAAAACCCTAGGGGTCGACCCCAGGTCTCCCCAGGTGCTTTCTGCCAGAGGCTCCAGGTAGGGCCATTCTCCCCGGCTGCAGTGTAGAGCACATTTTTTACACCTTGTCCTGCCCGGACTCGCCCAAGAGCTACTGCATGGACTATTTCTCGTTTAATCTGTTCAAAGGCTTGTCGTTGCTCAGGGGCCCATTTGAAATCATTCTTTTTCCGGGTCACTTGATAGAGAGGGCTCACAATCAGACTGTAATTTGGAATATGCATTCTCCAAAAACCCACAACGCCCAAGAAAGCTTGTGTTTCCTTTTTGCTAGTTGGTGGAGACATGGCTGCTATTTTGTTGATCACATCCATTGGAATCTGACGATGACCATCTTGCCATTTGATTCCTAAGAACTGGATTTCTCGTGCAGGTCCCTTCACCTTACTTTGTTTTATGGCAAAACCAGCTTTCAGAAGGATTTGGACTATTTTCTCTCCTTTCTCAAAAACTTCTTCCGCTGTGTTGCCCCACACAATGATGTCATCAATGTATTGAAGGTGTTCTGGAGATTCTCCCTCTTCCAGTACAGTCTGAATCAGTCCATGGCAAATGGTAGGACTGTGTTTCTACCCCTGGGGTAGTCGATTCCAGGTGTACTGGACGCCCCTCCATGTGAAAGCAAACCGTGGCCTGCATTCTGCTGCCAGAGGGACAGAGAAGAATGCATTAGCAATATCAGTTGAGGCATACCACTTGGCCGCCTTTGACTCCAGTTCGTATTGAAGTTCTAGCATGTCTGGCACAGCAGCACTCAGTGGCGGTGTGACTTTGTTCAGGCCACGATAGTCTACTGTTAGTCTCCACTCTCCATTAGACTTCTGGACTGGCCATATGGGACTGTTAAAGGGTGAGTGGGTCTTACTGATGAGTCCTTGGCTCCTCAGTTGGTGAATGAGTTTATGGATGGGGATCAGAGAGTCTCTGTTGGTGCGATATTGCCGCCGGTGCACTGTTGTGGTGGTGATTGGCACCTGTTGTTCTTCGACCTTCAGCAACCCCACCACAGAAGGGTCCTTTGAGAGACCGGGCAAGGTAGACAGCTGTTCAGTTTCCTCCGTCTCCAAGGCAGCTACACCAAAAGCCCACCTGTACCCTTTTGGGTCCTTGAAATACCCTCTCCTGAGGTAGTCTATGCCAAGGATGCACGGAGCCTCTGGGCCAGTCACAATGGGGTGCTTCTGCCACTCATTCCCAGTTAGGCTCACTTCGGCCTCCAACACAGTTAGCTCTTGGGATCCCCCTGTCACTCCAGCAATGCTGATGGGTTCTGCCCCTATATAGTTTGATGGCATTAAGGTGCACTGTGCGCCGGTGTCCACTAAAGCTTTATACTCCTGTGGGTCGGACGTGCCAGGCCATCAGATCCACACAGTCCAGTAAACCCAGCTACCCCTTTCCTCCACCTGGCTGGAGGCAGGGCCCCTCTAGTCCTGATCATGGCAGTCACAACTCACTTCCTGTAAATGTGAATCAGGAGTCCCTCTATTACACTTAGAAATAAAATCTGCGCTTCTACTCCTCTGTCTGGGGACTTGCTCACTGGAAACTGGAGCAGCAGCTTTCCTGGAAGAGCCTCCCTGAGTGACTGTTCTTCCTTGCAGTTCATGTACTCGTGCCTGTAGGGTCGAAGTAGGCTTGCCATCCCACCTCATCATGTCCTCTCCGTGGTCACGCAGGTAGAACCATAGGGTGGCCCGTGGTGTGGATCCCCTTCTTTGAGCCAAAGGACGCTTATTCCTAACAGCTGAGACACTGCTCTGTCGAGGTGGGGAGTAGGACAGATCTTCTTTGAGTTGCTGGACCTCTTGGGATAGTTTCTCCACAGCAGAGACAAGCGAGGAAGAGATATTTGTGTCGTAATCCCGGAGTCTATCTATCACCTCTGCCACCGTTGGTATCTCGTCATCTTTCCAGGACATCACTGCCAATGAGTTTGCATGCGAAGATGGTGCGCTCCGTACAAACTTCCGCCACATGGGTCGTGTGCACTGGGCTTCATCTGGATCTTTGGATGACCGTTGATCGTCCAGGTCACCATAAATCACCTCAAGCACAGCTAATTCCCTTAGATACTGGATGCCTTTCTCCATAGTTGTCCATTTTCCTGGGCGATATGTAACATCTTCTTTAAAGGGATACCTTTCCTTCACTCCAGACAGGAGTCGCCTCCAGAGGCTGAGGGCTTGTGTTTTTTTTCCAATTGCTTTGTCAACGCCCCCTTCCCCAGAAAGGGATCCCAGTTGTTTGGCTTCTTTTCCCTCTAGTTCCAGGCTACTGGCCCCATTATCCCAGCATCGGAGCAGCCAGGTGACAATGTGCTCACCTGAACGACGGCTAGAATCTTTTCGCATATCTCGCAACTCGCTTAAGGACAGGGATCGGGTGGTCTCTATTTCATTTATTACTTCTCCCTCCTCTCCCCGCGATGGCCCTGGTTCTTCATCATCCCGTTCTAAACGAGTTGATGTCCACTTCCAATATTTCGTCTTGTGTATGGGGGCAACTGATACTGGTACGGGTTTATTTTCTGAGCTAGCTCCGGTACTTGTTGTGGGGGTTTGAGTGGCTGCAGTGCCTGTTGTCAGGGCTGGATTGTCTACAGTGCCAGTCACTTTGCATTTCAATCCAGAGACATCCTCTTCCCCCTGGGAGCACTGAATACTGTTGAGCAGGGCTCGGTATGCATGGGCCAGGCCCCAGCATGTTGCAGTGATCTGTGTCTCTCTGGAGCTCCCAGCGTAACAACATACTTTCTCCAAATATTCTACTAGTTTTTTAGGATTCTGCACTGGTTCGGGGGTGAAACTCCAAAACACTGGGGGTGCCCACTGCCCTAGGTATTTGCCCATGCTATCCCACATGCCCTGCCACTCGTAACTATCAAGCCTCGGGGCAGATTTCTGGGTGATATTCTTAAATTGCTTAGTCAAAACCAAAACAACATGCCCAAAAACTAACAATAAGTGCACCTTAACCACCCAAGGATGTTCAAGATACAAAAACGTTGTTGTAACAAAGGCACAGACATCATAGAACGAAGTTGCAAAGGTACTATTCTGTACTTCCTCCATATAAAATCTCTCAGAGGAGGAGGTATAATTGCTAATTGCCTCAACAAGGTGGTATCCCGAAGTACAGTAACAGTTTCAGCAAAAACCCCAAATACCAGATAAAGCTGAAAACGAGTGTTTGTATAACAAATCTTGTAGGCAAAACATTACTAATCACAGCAGAACACAGCAGACTCAAACAACCAACACCGATCTTTAACACCAACTGCAAAAAGGACAACATGGTGCTGTGACCAGCAGCTGTTGTTATCTCCAACCCTTGAGCCCCACGTTGGTCACCAAAAAGACTGTTGTGGTTTAGCGGCAGCTCAGCCCCACTCAGTCGCTCGCTCACTCCCCACCGGTAGATGGGGAAGAGAATCAGAAGGGTAACGCTCGTGAGTTGGGATAAGAACGGTTTAATAATTAAAATTAAAAGAAACAACAGTAGAAATGCAATGCAAAGGAGAACAACGAGAGGCGCAAAGCCCCGGGGGAGGGGGAAGGGAGGGGAGAGGGGGAACGAACCGCCGGAACAAACCGCACGCGCCGCAGCCGCCCGCCGACCCGACGCCGCGCCGCCCGCGCGCTGCCACTGCCCCCCCCTCCATATACTGGTCATGGTGTCACGTGGTACGGAATGAACCTGCCATTGGCCAGTCGGGGTCAGCCGCCCCCACCATGGCCCTGCCCCTCCCAGCCCCACCCCCCCCCCCCCGCCACGCGGCAGAGCGGGGAAGCTGGAAAGGTAGCCGCCCCCCCCACAGTGAGGAGAATTAACCCCTTCTCAGCCAAAACCAGCACAGCAACAAAATACAGCAGTATTTAGGGAAAATGCCTGTGGGTTTTTTTTCATTATTTTACATCTTCTTCAAAGAGCTTTTACTAGATTTGACATACTGGGGCAAGCAGCACTTTTGTTTTCCTCTCCTAATAGACTAGCTGTTTTCTTTCTCACTTTTAAAAATATTATTTATATTTCAATAGCTGCCTGACAGGAGGGCAGCCAGAGAGATATTTTGGCTCTAGTCCTGTAAGAGGCTTTTACTACCTTTTTGTAGAGAGCACTGGATTTTTGTAAATTTCCCATGGGGCAGCTTGCTTGCGTAGTCTGGAACTGCATTAAGCTCAGTTTACCTGGCCTGCTTGCAGCCTGTCAGCTGTGTGTGTAGTTACACCTCAAGTCACTGTGGGACCATTTGGCTGCAGTCTTGTGAAACAAAGAGGTGGTGGTTGATGTCTGCATCCAGGTTTGAAAGTATCTGGATGAGTCTGGAGAATACAGTGGGGTCACTTGATATGGTGGGGCAGTTTGGGGAAAGTAGTATTGTGGAAGCGTGCCCCCCACCCCCTTCCCATGTTGCTTTGCATTATGTACCTAAGAAATATTTTGGTTGTGTGCAGCTCATTTTCACTGGTGCTTGTGAGGTCGTACTTAAGTTGTCAGATTGCTGTGGGGTGGTTGTGAAGCACAGTTTTGTAGCCATCCACACTGCCTTCACCTTTACTACTAGAGACACTGTGAAATTCTCAGCAAGAGACTGGGGAATGGGAAGATACCTCAACTTCAGCTGGTGCTTCCAGGACCCTCTAGTACCTGTGCATGAGTAGCTCTGGGCTCCTCACATGGGTCAGTGGGACTTTTCCAACACGGGACTCTTCCAACACACAGTTGCTGTCACACACAGCCTCCTGTGAGTTACACTTCTGCCTTGTACTCTTCAGCCTAGGTGCCCTTCTCAGACCTCAGGGACTGGTGAGTTAACTGGACTACTGCTGCGGCACCAGTGCTGTTACCAAATAGGAGGTGTTCAGTGCTGCAGAGGGATCTTCTGCAGAGGATAATTACACAGAAGTACATAATTTGTTCTGGGACTGTATCATCTGTTTAGTCTTGACCTTGGATCAGCACTTGTTTCCTGGTCTTCTCTTCTACCAGACACAACTAGCCCACCCCTCCTTCTACACTGTTACTGACTAGTAAGAATAAATCTGCAGGTGATGAATAGGGGAGCCAGTGAGTTAAGTGCCATGGCTGTTTAGAGTGCTTAGATATTCTACATCACATGCACACTTGCTTAATCTTCTCCCTCGGCTGCAGGTAGTATCTGATTGTGTGCACTTTGGTTTTCTGCAGCCAGCAGTCTGTCACCTGTCCAGCCACTGTTTTTCCTAACAAGGAACAGAGCCTACAACCAGAATGTGCAGACACACAGGTGCATGTAGAGGGGCAGGAAGTTAAACAGAAAGATTTTCATTAGTATGCACTGCATAGCCTGCAATGCACAGTGGTGTGGGACCATATGCAGCCCACATGTCTCTTCAAGCAGTACCTTGTTGCAGGGACTCAGCAGTGTCTGAATAGTTACAGGGTGACTTGGCTGATTCCTGGAAGAAAAAAAAAAACAAAACAGAAAAAAAACACTGGTCATTTTTTGTCCCATGCTTGCAGATGACCCTTATATTCTTCACCTATTTCATTGCTATTTACTGTGAATTGTACTGTTGTCTATATTTTACCTCCTTGCTGTCTAGTGTGGCTTTTGTATTTTCAGTGCAAAGGTGACTTCTCAGGACAGGGCAGCTGTTCAGAAAGACATCTCAGTGTCCAGCGTGTTTGCACACTAAACTTTGAAGCATCTTCTGCAAAAATGAACCAAGGAGAAATTTGAAAAGAAGACACTTTTGGACCCCATCACACAATCTAAATGACTGTCACTGTCCTCCATGAAGACCAGTGTCAATACTTGGACTCATAGTGACCTTGCTGTTGGTTTTTCGTAGTGTGGTTCCACTGTAAAACATATTTCCTTTTATTGTGAGAGTTGCCTGCTTGAGTCCTGGGGTAACCACAGCCTTCACAGGCCAGCCCTGACAATGTGGGCGAGCAGAAGGTGTCTCAGATGCATTGCTGCACCAGAGTGGTGCTGCACCTGCCTCCCTGCCACTTGGCTTCTTGGAAACATTCAAAAAATGTATCTTACAGGTGAAGGGAAGAACAACAGATCTGCTCCGGTGCTGGCTTTCTGAGCCTTTCTCTTCTGATGAAATACTTTTTCCAGTCAAATAACAAAGTTTTACTTTTGAGGTGGAAGTGGCCGTACATTGGAATACTGTGTCTTGACCTGTCTAAGACTGTGATGTTAATGACAGAAAACAATTGTTATGGACAACTAAGGGGTACCTGTCAGAGACCCTGGGCCAACACTCTTGACCTTTGTCTTTCAAAGAACCAGTAACCTAGGTTTGGCCCACCTGGCTTTTAGGTGCCTGGATTCAGAGTGAAGCATGAGAGAGCACCTCTTTGGGCCAGGGTTTGCATGGCTTTCAGTCCCTGTCATTGCAGGGACTGGATCATCACTCATGGCACGTGCAAGCATTTTTACTTGGGTAGCTACAAGAACATTTAGCTCTTACTATGGGCAAAATGGTTTCCTTCTGACAATCTATTTCACTTATTAGTCTGGTGTTTGAAGGAAAACCCTCTGATGTCTAATTTATTCTTTATCTTTCCATTTCATAAGAATGTGCTAATGTTTGCATGGAATATGCAAGAAAAATCTAGAAACACACAGACAGATGACTTGTGCGAGTAAGTACTAGAAAAGGATAAACTTACAAATAGTACAAGTTGAGTGAACTATTCTGTTATACAATTTTGTCTGAAATTGACATGAGTTACATGAAGATACTGCCATCATACTCTGTTTAAGGAATTTTTACTTGAGAATTTAAAAAATGTATTTGGAGAGAGTTACCTTTTCAGTGTTCAGCTCTAGATTGCTGCTTGGATTACATACTGCAGTTTGAGCTACGTTGAAACTAATGTTTTGATGCGTGAAAATTGGAAAATGTAAAAAGAGCTTCACCTTTTGTTTCTTCCTCTGAAAAAAGGCAACATGTAATCCTGTCTTTGTGCAACTGTGGAGCAAATAATTGGGCATCTGCCAACACACAAGAGGGAACAAACCCAATATTGCTATTTTACACTGGCCAGACACAATCTTGCACCACTAACAGCTATACTGCGTTTAAATTGGCTAAATGGGAGTTGACCTATAGAGAATTAGGAAATGTTTTAGTGATTATATCTTTTGTAATACCTAAGTAAATTCATGAGTTGTCACTGCACCTTCCTGCACAATTTTTATATCTTCTGTTCCTAAAAAATTGATTTTTAAATTTAAGAGTACAAGGGTTTAACCAGCTAAAAGAACCGCGGAACTTCTTCTTCCAAGGAACTAACACTTATTGCTCCAGATAAGCAAAACATTTCAGAAAATGTGTCCTTTAAACACAATAGAAGTGTCTGTCCTCATAAATAAACAAAAGGTGCTCTCACTTAAGTAAAATAGATAAAAGGCGTTCTCACTTAAGTAAATGCTGAACTGATTTGTTGTAATGGGACTCTAAATGCTAGTTTCTCTGAATGATTTGTTGAAGTTTCATCATGTCATCGCAACTGTTCTACTTTCATTTGTTACTGGATACAATGCAATTGGCCAACTCGACAATGACAGGCACGTCTGTTAGATTACAGGAAAGATATCAGGTCTTTCCGTGGTTTGTGATGTCCCAGGAGAACAGGAGGTTTAAATCTGTTTGGACAAGTGACTAATTAGACTAATTGATTTTTTTAAAATATCAGAGGCCTTCAAAGAGACAGAAAAAAAGACATATGTGTGGAACAGAACAAATTAAAAATCACAGTTTATGTCACAGAAGGGAGAGGGCGTTGATCCCATGCGTTGATCTTTGCTCAGCTAGAACATCAAACAGAAGATTGTGGAAGTAAGTGTACAATCTTACCAAAAGCTGTAACTAGTGCTCAGACAGATATCCAGAAATGAAGCTTTGAAACCTATGGGAAAGTAATTCCAATTCCTTAGCCTGATAAGGTTGATATAGGATTCTTTAACTATATTCACCTAGAAATTATTTTTCTTTAAGGAGCTTTCCTTTCCATTTTTTTAAATGTTGCATAGAAAAGTATGTAAGTATATTTTCTTCTCTCCATTTGAATAGAGCCACAACATAAACAATTTTAATGAACAAGATACTTGGGTAGCAAAAGCTACATTAATCTTAAGGATTTATATTTCTGCAAAAGTTTATAAATTGCATCTACCATATGCCCATTAAATAGTTTAATTTTTGTTACAAGTAACTCCAAAGATTTGCCAGAATACTAAAATGGTGCGTCACTCTGGTAAGGCTTCCACACAGCACATTCAAGGACTTTTATTGTTCTTCAGAATAAAGTATAATTCATCAAAACTTGAACTTTCAAAACAATATATATTTATTAAGTTAATTTGAGATGGGAAATGCAAATTATATTTCTATTAATCAGTTAATCTGCCTTCTAATTAAAATGATGAAAAAATGTAGTGTGGAACTGTTTATTTTTAATATTCAGACATTAGGTTTAAATCTGTGAAAAGCATAAAAACCCACTGCATTTCTTTTGAAACAGGTTAACATACAGTGCTCATAAAACTGTGAAGAACACAAACCATAGCTCTTGTCACTCTCAGATTTACTTATTTGACAGGGAGGAGATGTAACTGATGAAAACAGTTTTATTTCAGTAGGTTTCAGATTGCAAATCTATACGCATGATCCTATTTCCAATTAGGAGTCTAATCTCAAACAATCAGTGAGAATATTTCTATCTGATACCTGCAGTTTAGGACCTGATGCAACTCAGGAAACTGAATCCTTGCACATAAAATACCTAAATTTTCTTTGACAAGTGAGGGACTGAGGAATGGCAGAACAAGAATGCAGAAGTACAAGCCCATGTCAGCAATGAGTTTTCGAGAAAGCGAGTGCCTTCCAGTGATTCTCCTGCTAATTGCTTAGCAGGCAATGGGAAAACACCTGAACTGGCTTTGCTGTAAGTAGTATAGGTGAAAGCCTAACAAGCATTTATCAATGTAGTTAATAAATTTAACCTGTTCTTATTCAGCTTTAGGGCAGCTGAAATGCCACTGGCTTTGATTAAGATAATAGAATCATAAAATCATTTAGGTTGGAAAAGACCCTTAAGATCATCGAGTCCAACTGTTAACCCAACACTAAACCATGTCCCTAAGTGCCACATCTCCACATCTTTTAAACACCTTCAGGGATGGTGACTCAAACACTTCCCTGGGCAGCCTGTTCCAGTGCTTGACAAATATTTTGCTGAAGAATTTTTTCCTAATATTAAATCCAAATGTCCCCTGGTGCAACTTGAGGTCATTTCTTCCTGTCCTATTGCTTCCTGCTTGGGAAAAGAGACCGACACCCATATTGCTACAACTTCCCTTCATGTACTTGCAGAAAGCAATAAGATCTCCCCTCAGACTCCTCCAGACTAAACGCCACCAGTTCCCTCAACCTCTTCTCCTAAGACCTGCTCTCCAGACTCTTCACCAACTTCACTGATCTTCTTTGGACACGCTTCAGCACCTCAATGTCCTTCTTGTACTGAGGGGCCCAAAACCGAACACAATATTCAAGTTGCGGCCTCACCAGTGCCCAGTACAGGGGCACGATCGCCTTCCTCCTCCTGCTGGCCACACTATTCCTGATACAAGCCAGGATGCCATTGGCCTTCTTGGCCACCTGGGCACACCGCTGGCTTATATTCAGCCAGCTGTTGACAAACACCCCCAGGTCCTTTTCCATTGGGCATCTTTCCAGCCACTCTTCCCCAAGCCTGTAGTGTTGCATGGGGTTGTCATGACCCAAGTGCAGGACGCAGCACTTAGATTTGTTGAACTTCATACAATTGGACTCAGTCCATCGATCCAGCCTGTCCAGGTTCCTCTGTAGGGCCTTCCTAACCTCAAGCAGATCAACACTCCCGCCCAACTTGGTGTCATCTGCAAACTTACTGAGGGTGCACTCAATCCCCTCATCCAGATCATTGATAAAGATATTAAACAGAACTGGCCCCAACACTGAGCCCTGAGGAACACCACTCGTGACCGGCCACCAACTGTATTTAGCTCTGTTCACCACAACTCTCTGGGCTAGGCCATCAGGCCAGTTTTTTACCCAGCGAAGATTGCACCTGTCAAAGCCATGAGCCACCAGTTTCTCGAGGAGAATGCTGTGAGAAACAGTGTCAAAGTCTTTACCAAGGCCTAGGCAGACAACATCCACAGCCTTTCCCTCAGTCACTAGGCAGGTCACCTGGTCATAGGAGAACAGGTTAGTCAGGCAGAACGTGGTTTTCGTAAACCCATGTTGACTGGGCCTGATTACCTGATTGTCATGCATGTGCTGAGTGATGGCACTCATGATGATCTGCTTCATAACGTTCCCTGGCACTGAGGTCAGACAGACAAGCCTGTAGTTCCCTGTATTCTTCTGGCTTTTCTTGTATCTTGGGCATCACATTTGGTAACCTCCAGTCAACTGGGACATCTCTGGTTAGCCAGGACTGCTGATAAATGATGGAAAGTGGCTTGGTGAGCACTTCTGCCAGCTCACTCAGTACACTTGGGTGAATCCCATTTGTCCCTATGGACTTGTGTGTGTCTAAGTGGTGTAGCAAGTCCCTAAGCATTTCCCCTTGGATTATCAGAGAATCATAGAGTGGTTTGGGTCGGAAGGGACCTTAAAATTCATCTAATTCTGTCCCCTCTGCCATGGGCAGGGACACCTTCCACTTGATCAAGTTGCTCAAAGCCCCATCAACCTGGCCTTGAACACTTCCAGGGACAGGGCATCCACAACTTCTCTGGGCAATCTGTTCCAGTGTCTCACCACCCTCACAGTAAAGAATTCCTTCCTAATATCTGATCTAAATCTACCCTCTTTCATTTTCCCTCATCCTATCGCTATACTCCCTGATAAAGAATCCCTCTGCATCTTTCCTGTAGGCCCCCTTTAAGTACTGGACAGATCCTAAAAGGTCTCCCTGGAGCCTTCTCTTCTCTAGGCTAAACAACCCCAACTCTCTCAGACTGTCCTCATATGGGAGGTGCTCCAACCCCTGGTCGTCTTTGTGCCCCTGCTTTGGACATGCTCAAGCAGGTCCATGTCTTTCTCATTCTGAGGGTCCCAGAGCTGGATGCAGCACTCCACGTGAGGTCTCAGCAGGGAGGAGTAGAAGGGCAGAATCACCTTCCTTGCTCTGCTGGCCACGCTTCTTTTGATG
Organism: Phalacrocorax aristotelis; assembly: GCF_949628215.1. NCBI lineage: Eukaryota > Metazoa > Chordata > Aves > Suliformes > Phalacrocoracidae > Phalacrocorax > Phalacrocorax aristotelis. The sequence goes on along the minus strand of NC_134311.1, from coordinate 11,498,577 downwards.
CAGCCCAGGATGCAATTGGCTTTCTGGGTTGTGAGTGCATACTGCCAGCTCATATTCAGTTTTTCATCCACCAAATCCTTCTTCACAGGGTTGCTCTCAATCCACTCATTGCCTAGCCTGTATTCATGTTTGTGTTTGGCCCGACCCAGGTGCAGGATCTTACACTTTGCCTTGTTGAACTTCATGAGGTTCACACAGGTCCACCCCTCTAGCCTGTCAAGGTCCTTCTGGATGACACCCCTCCCCTGAAGGATTCCGTCTGTCACTGGTGTCCACCTGGACATTGAGCCATTGACCACAACTCTTTGAGTGTGACCATCCAGCCAATTCCTTATGCACCAAGTGGCCCACCCATCAAATCTATGCCTTGCCATTTTAAAGACAAGGATGTTGTGTGAGACAGTATCAAACGCATTGAACAATGTGTCCAGGCAGATGATGTCAGTTGCTCTTCCCTTATCCAGTAATGCTGTAACTCCATCATTGAAAGCCATCTAATTTGTCAGGTACAATATGCCCTTAGTGAAGCCATGTTGACTGTCACCAGTCAACTCTCTGTTTTCCATGTGCCTGAGCATAGTTTCCAGGAAGATCTGCTCCATGATCTTGCTGGGCACAGAGGTGAGACTGACCAGCCTGTAGTTTCCCAGATCTTCCTTTTTTCCCTTTTTTAAAATGGGGGTTATGTTTCCCCTTTTCCAGTTACTGGGAACTTCACCAGCCTGCCACAGCTTTTCAAATACGATGGGTAGTGGCTTAGCAACTTCATCTGACAGTTCCCTTAGCACCCTCGGATGCATCTTGTCAGGTCCCATGGACTTGTGCATATTCAGGTTCCCTAGAGTGTTTGAACCTGATCTTCTCCTGTGGTGAGCAGGACTTCATTCTCCCAGTCCCTGCCTTTGGATTCTGTAAATTGGGTGGTGTGGCTAGAGCCCTTGCCAGTGAAGACCAAGGCAAAAAAGTTGAGTACCTCAGCCTTGTCCATGTCAGTTTTACCCAGTTCTCCCATTTTGCTCAACAAGGTAGGTACAGTTTCTTTATCTTCCTTTCTTGTCCTATGTACCTGAAGAAACCCTTCTTGTTATTTTTCACGTCCCTAGCCAAGTTCAGCTCCACCTGTGCATTGGCTTTCCTGATCCCCTCCCTGAGCTCTCGGGCCATATCCCTGTAATCTCCCCAGGATGTACATCCCTGCCTCTACTGCCTATGCATTTTGGTTTTCTGTTTTAGTTTGGCTAAGAAGACTTGACTTAGCCAAGCTGGCCTCCTGCCTCCTCTGCCTGACATCTTGCACACAGGGATTGAGAGCTCTTGTGCTCTAAGAAAATTGTCTTTAAATATCCCCCAGCTGTCATTCACTTCTTTGCCTCTAAGGGTAGTTCCCTAAGGGATCCCATGCACTACCACCCTAAATAATAGCTGAAAGTTTGCCTTTCTGAGGTTTAGGGTAATGACTCTACTTTCACCTGTCCTGTACACCTCAAGGTTGAGAATTCCACCAGGGCATGATCACTGCAGCCCAGACTACCTCCAGTCTTGACCTCTCCCATAAGTTCTTCTGCCTTAATGAGCAACAGATCATTAAGCCTATCTTCTGGCCAGGGTCTCCATCACCTGTACTAGGAAGTTGTCCTCAATGCACTCCAGTAGTTTCATGGACTGCTTGCAGTTTGCTGTTCCACTTTTCTAGCAGATGTCTGGGTTGCTGAAGTCCCCTCTTAGGATCAGGGCTTGCGAGCATGATGCTTCCTGCAGCTGAAGAAAGAACTCTTCATCAGCTTGCTTTTCTTCATCAGGTGGCCTGTAGTAGACACCAACCTCGAAGTTTCCTTTGTTGGCTTAGTCTCTAATTTTCACACATAAGCTCTCGACCTGTGCTCTGCTGTTCTTCAAGGATAGCTCTGTGCAAACAATCCCATTTTTGACATAGAGGGCAGCTTGCTTACCTCTCCTTCCTTGCCTGTCCCTTCTGAACATTTTACAGCTGTCAACCACAGCATGGGGGCTTCATTCTGCTCACCATCGTTGTATTCCAGCTTAGTGGGCTGGGTACCTCAAGGACAATTGATCTTACTATTAAAGACTGAAGCAAAGAAGGCATTAAGTACCTCATCTTTTTCCTCATCCTTTCTCACTATGTTACCCTGTGCATCCAATAAAGGATGGGGATTATCCTTAGCCCTCCTTTTGTTGTTAATAGATTTATAGAAACACTTTTTATTGTCTTTTACCGCAGTAGAAAATTAACTTATAGTTGAGCTTTGGCCTTTCTAATTTACTCCCTGTATAGCCTCACAACATCTTTGTGGTCCTCCTGAGCCACCTGCACCTTCTTCCAAGGGTTGTAAACTCTCACTTTTGTCCTGAGTTCCAGTCAAAGCTCTCTGTTCAGCCAGGCCGGTCTTCTTCCCCACCATCTCATCTTTCAGTCTGCTCCTGCACTTTTAAGATTTCTTTCTGGAAGAACATCCAGCCTTCCTGGACTCCTCTGCCCTTCAGGACTGACTCCCAAGGGACTCTGTCAACCAGGACCCTAAACGGGCCAGAGGCTGCCCTCCAGAAGTCTACAGAACTTTAATTAAACCATCATAGGAGTAGAAATTATTTTGTCAGCTGTCCTGTAAAAGACCATTCCTAATGGCAGCAATGGGCTCAATCTATAATTCCGTCTGACCCTCTTAACTTACTCCATATTTTTATAGTTTCTTCTTCATCCCCTATTTCATGTGCACTTCCCTCAGATTTTAATACACTCTTATAGGTAAAAGGGCTAAAGAAGTGCTGCTGCTGAGGGTTTTCTCCTTCCTTGGACAACTTTCATGACTGTGAAGTACAGAATTAATTTTTCTTTTGTCTGTAGAAAAATATTTTTATCCACAGTAATAAGAATAATAATTAAAAAGGAATAGAACTGTTAAGGTGTGTAGCAGTCAAGAGAGTGGCTTACTGATCTTTTGAAGAAATACCTAACTTAAATTTGCAGGAAAAAAATAAAAATAAAAATCAGGCCATCATTCAGCTGCTTCATGTAAGAGGTTTCTTACAGTAAACCAGGTAAGCAACATAAAAGTAAAAGTAAAAATATTTGGCATAAAAGTAAAAATATTTAATTTTACAGGTTATTCCTTTATTAAATAGCTGAAGGTAGATATTTGATTCTCATGAAAGGAAACTATTTTCTGAAACAGGGAGTGAAGCATAGTTACATAATCTGTCAGTTCTCTGATTCTGTCCTTTTAAACAAAAGCTTTTGCTCTTCACAATGTAGGAAGCAGCTATGTAAAATTCAAAAGTACATATATAGGTTTAAATGTCTGAGATATATGCATTTTAATAATAGCAAGTATTGAGTCTGAGTAGCTATCATGAATTTAAAATGGAAGGGTGAATCTAGAACTGTTTAACAATCTTGTGTTAATCCACAATTGGGTGTATAATATTGCTTCTCTACAAACAGGCATTTATGAACTGCAAACTGCAAACATTCCTGCAAGATGAAAACTATGAAATACCAAAAAGTATGCATAGCTAGGTACAGATCAGGTAATGTAAAATCTGAAGAAATTATCTTATAAAAATATCCTAAAAATGTTCTAAATCACCATTTAAATAAGTCTACACTAGCTTTTGAGTCTGTGTGTGTACATTGACATTGTCACTGATGCCTCATCTGTTAAAGAGTTGTCTCAGGTACAACATCATTGACAAGTGATTATATCTGAAATACAGTATTGCTTAGTGATGTCTTCCTTTGCTACTCTTGTACAAACTGAAAGTATTTACCTTACAACATTTGCTACAGGATCAACAACTTTGCTTTTAAGACCATCAGCATTGCGCCTGGCAGGTGTAGGTGTTGGCCTATATGTTACTCTCATCTGGTAATCAGTGACAAATCTCTACCCATCCTAGTAACTAGTGTGAATCGCTGCAGGAGGAACAGGGCACAACTAATTCCTCTGCCTTAAGTCCCCTATCAAGTCATACTCCCTGGGCAGTTCCACCACAACTGTAACCTTCTTCATCACTACAAAGCGTTCACATTTATCACTTCTAATGCTGTTCTACATTAACTGGAGACTTGAAAGCATCTGCTTAAAATCTTGCTGTAGCTACAAAATACCTAGTGGTGATAAGAGTAGCATGTGTTCAGTGTTGTGCTTGTTTAGGGCTTTTGCCTTGAGAAAACTGTAAAAGCTCAATATCTTTGAGAGTTCTAATTTAATTACTTTGCATAAAGAAATTCTGTCTGAAATCCTTATATGCTAATCTCTTCCTCAATGTCAATAGCACTATTATTTTTTTAATTAGCTACCGTATGTAAAATTGCTTATTTGCAAGTCTATTTCTTTGTTTTCAGGCTGCTCTGTATCAGATAAGCAGGTCATGTTTTGTTGCTCGTGTTTTTGTTTTGCTTTGTTTTGTTTTTTAAGTAAAATGTGCACTTTCAAGCTCTAATTTTTCCTCATATGACATGAAATTAACAAAACACAGAAAGCATGTGTATTGTGTATTGTATTTGCTGAAAGTTTAAATTCTTGCTTGAATCTCATCTGAAAGTTTAAAGGATATAAATCCAGTGTGAACAGACATTCTTACTAAAAATATACCTTATTGCTTTATATTACCAGCTCAAACAGAGACAATGCACTTCATGAGGTAGCTGAACCCCTTATATGAGAAAACTGGCAAAACCAAATCTTGTATGGGTATCACTGCCAACAGTTGCGTAGCCGTCATCGTTACCTAAGAACAGCAGTCTATACAGCTGATAAGATCCTGTGCAAATATAATTACCATTTCACTGAGTGTTTGAACTGAAGGAAAACTGTTAATGGAAAAACAAAGTGACAAAATAGTTCCAGGATGACGTACATAGTGGAAGGAAAGCTGTATCTAGTAGAGTTGTCATATTGGAAAAGGTTACATATTAGATAAATTTAGATATTTATGGAGCCTATCTCTTTTTTTCTGGACATCTCTCTCAGGTTCTTTTGTTCTAGATAAATAATAGCACGCTTTAAGAGTATTTTGCATTTGTCTATTGCACCATTTGTTCCTGGAAGAAAAGAAGTAGAGGTAACGAAGGTAAGTCAGGCCACACGAGCTAACTGGTACTGATCTCAAAATATGCCCTCAGGCAATCAGAATGGATCAAAAGTCCTATTAGCCCAGGGACTCTGATATATGCACTACCATAATTTGCAGCTTGAAGAGAAAAGCAGAACTGAACATCTCTCTTTTCTCATCTGCAAAAGAAAGATAGCACTTTTATATGCCTACTTCTGTAGGGATATTGCTGATGAATTATGATAGTATAATTAATTTGAAGCAGTGTTCGTTGTGTGGTATAATTTTTTTTCAGAGGTTTCTATAAAACATCAGGCTGCCTCTTCTTCATACAAAAAGCTGTAGCTAATAAGACCACATTATGTAACTCCTCATATGAACAGTCAACTGAAGCTGCAGGCTTGCACAAAAACTTCTATTGCTATATTCAGGGCTAGTTGTCATCGCCTGGGGAGTTGTGAGCCTCTTCTGTGCTTTAAAGTGAAAGAGGGAGAAAAATACTTTTAACGTAATTAAGTATATTCATTATCACATGATCATCTTAGAAAGCAGAGCACAAATATTCTTCCATTAAAGGATGTTTTTTCTTTGGAGAATCTCTTGTATTACACTTAATCATTAATTAATTAATCATTAACGATAAAGCAAAAGTGTCATTTACTGTATTCAAAAGCCTATTTGAGTAAACATTTTCCAGAGATGTTCTATGCCTATACATCTAAACCCATGTTTTATATTAAAAGGTATACTGAAGCATTAAAACTGGAATTCTAAAATGAACCGCAATTTGTTTTAAGAACTGTGGTTGTATTAAGAAATTCTTGTCAGGAGGCAGAAGTAAGAATTAATTATCTGTGCTTGGCAGAGATTCAAAATGACAAAACTGCTATAGCAAAAGGGGGGATTTCAGCATCCTTACACATGGACATTAGTCTTTGCAAAGCCACGCTTCCAAAAAGATGACTAATGTGTCTTCATGCATTAAAGGGTATGCATACTGAACCACTAAGTATGATGTAGATCCATGGCCTGGATGTCATCAGGGTTGTAGAGTTAATGATTACTGCATTCTCCTTCCTAGCACTTTTCTATAATTTTATGCAGGGTTTCTATCCTTGCTTTGGTTAAGTCTGTTATTTCTGGGAAGTTGAAAATTTTTATGGTGATCAGATCCTTTAAGACAGTTTTAATGGGATATAAGCATGTGAGAGTGGCAAAATGTCTGGCTCAGACTACTCTCCTGAGGCTGTTATGATACACTTAAGAGTCTGAATTAATTTCTGCCACACTGTTATTCAGCTGGGTCACTTCTTATCCTACACCTGGCAGTAAAGATTCAACATCTAGAGAATGCTGATATATCTGCATTTATAGATGTTTCAAAATTAACAATACTTTATAGCAATGCAGTCTTTAATTATTTTAGATAGGAAAGAAGGCAAGGAATCTTAGGTAAAGGCTGCTAGAAGTTCACCTAAACATGTGAAGAAGACTGACTGAAGTAACATGAAATGCTAATTTTGAAAAATTGCTTTCATAATGAGTTGCCTACATTTTCAGGTAAAACCTTAGAGATGAGTTGCCGTTTGTATACGTTTTAAGTGAAGTCAAAGGTGCTAAACTGCATGCATCTACTTTCAGCTTTCTTATCATCAGTTCTGCTTCTTCTTGTGAGTAGGCTCTGGGCTAAAAAATCTACTGAATTCAAGACTGTAGCCTTGTGCACATACATACATGCTACCTGTGTTTCAGAAAATCTTGCATTGACTTAAATATGTCTGTCTGGTTTTATTTGGATATTTATATCTTCTGAGAACTTAATGTTGTTATCAGCTTGTGGCTATTTGTCTGCAGAATATGCAAATGCAGCAATCAGCTGGAAAACTGGACAGTATCTGGGTTTCCAAGTCTGAATGTCAGAAAATTTATGTAACAACACTGAAAATCAGTGCACCATTATGCAGCTCAGGGACAAGTGGCTTCCTAAATTTGAAACTATTATATGTGACTTATGATATATTGCTCTGTGTGTTCTACAAATCAGTCTTTCATTCACAAGTATGTTTCTATAGCCAGAGCACAGAAGGAAGTCATTATCGTGGTTTAGCCGGCAGCTCAGCCCCACACAGCCACTCGCTCACTCCCCACCGGTAGATGGGGGAGAGAATCCGAAGGGTAACACTCGTGGGTTGGGATAAGAACAGTTTAATAATTAAAATTAAAAGAAACAACAACAGAAATGCAATGTAAAGGAGAACAACGAGAGGTGCAAACCCCGGGGGATGGGGGGGAAGGGAGGGGGGAAGGGAACGAATCACCAAAACAAACCGCACGCGCCGCAGCCACTCGCTGCGCCGGAGCCGCGGCTGCCCCACCTCAATATACTGGTCACGGCGTCACATGGCATGGAATGAACCTGCCATTGGCCAGTCGGGGTCAGCCGCCCCCGCCATGGCCCCGCCCCTCCCAGCCCCCACCCCCGCCACGCGGCAGAGCGCGGGAAGCTGGAAAGGTAGCCGACCCCCAGAGTGAGGAGAATTAACCCCTTCTCAGCCAAAACAACCACAGTCATGAACTTGTAAATTCAAGACCCACTGTATGAGGCAGAAGAGAGGAGAATTTTTTTTTAAACTAATCCAGACCTCATGCATTGCCTTGACTATCCTGATTAATTCTTTGGTGTCACAGTGCCCATGTATAAAATACTCCTCCCTCTCTTCAGAGGGATGCTAGACTGAATTCATTACACGAGGCATTTAGCTAGAACACTGTGAGTGTGTTCTTTAATGAAATGAAAACTGGATAATATCTGCTTTAAGTGCTGCAGAGGGTCAGGAAATGCCCTCTGCAACTTAGGCTCCTTAGCTGAAAGTAGAATCATGCAAAAATTCTTGAGATTCTATTCAAATCTCCATCAGAAGAACTGCAATTTAATTTTTTAGCATCAACCATTAATTAGGGTTTTTTTTCCTCTGAGTTTTATGTGCACTCGGTGAAAGCTTAACATTTAGAACAATACCATACAAGAGTGAAAGAGTGAGCTTTTTGCCGTCAGAAGTTTGAGATTTGAGGTACTGTCCTTTTGAAAACACTGCTATAGCATGTCACACTGGTGTAAGTAGAAATAAAGGGCATAAAGAAATGAAATACCCCTATGTATTACATAACAAGTAACTGCATTTCTGAAAATGGTATGCAAGAGAAAAGATGACTTTGGTTTTGATGGACTGAAAATCTGTAGTGTCATCGAACACTTGTCTGTTGTAGCTGAAATTCAGGCTGAGCCAGCTAGACTTCCTCCTCTTTACATGTATACAAACATGTCATTTGCACCTTCCTCTAGATAGGATGAATGATGCCCTCCATCTCCACAGTCATCAGTTTTGCAGATGGGAAGGGAGTCATGACCTTCCTAATTCCCTTGATGTCCTCAGACTCAGAATAGACCTCAGCACTTTACCAGAGTAAAGATGCCAATGTTCATTCACATCCTGAAACACTAATGTAGAACCACAACAAACAGTGAAACTCTGTGATTTCTACAGTTTAGCCAGCTTCTTATTGTATTAGGATTTGTTCAATGGATAGGTAAGTGATCTTTTCAGATTGTTGAAATGTAGCCTCTAATATGTGATTTACTGAAGACTGACATGCTGGTTCACATCTATCATGCTTTAAAATACAACAGGCAGGCACAGAAACTTTTCAGACTAGCAGTAAAATTATGATTTCTTTAACCGCCAACATTGCAAAGTCAGGAGGATTAATTCTGGTTCAAACATCACCATCCACAGCTAGGAGTTTTGTGGATATAACTACAGTAACAACACTGATGATATGTGGCCACAATGGAGTCCAATACATCTCCCAAGCCTTTGCTCTTAAAATCTTGCACAGTAGTTTGAATTTGCTTGTGTCAGGGAAATAAGCACAACTAAATGCAAAGTATTGCTGTGCTGCCTTGCTTCCTAATATTCTAGGGCCTCCTGTGTGTAATGCTGCATGTAACAGGTTAAAAATGAAGATGACATGGAAAAGTTTAACAGCTTCAAGATTTGTCCCTTTTGCAGATAACTTGTTTTCTAATATGCTTCTTTATCCAGCAATTCGGACATAAAGCTCCATATGGCTTCTATTGCTTTGATTATTATTAATTTTTATTTCTCTTAGCTTTTACTCGCTCATATGAGGAAAAGCTATCCTGAAAGAGTATATTAAAAATCTTTCAATTATATATCATATTGTTGGTATAATAACATCTCATAGTATCCAGTCTTTGCAAGTTTAAAGCTAGTGACTTGAGAGTATTGCAATGTCAAATTAGTTTGTTTTTACCTTTTCATGGTCATTACAGCAAGCCCCACATTTCCTTACATTCATTTTAAATCCCGAAGTTAATAGTATTTCTGTAATGTAGGTGAAGTATTTTTCTCAGAAACTCAATGTCTACTTCTACATAAATGTCACAACTTTACACGTGTTCTCGAAATGTTGACAAAGCAGCAGTTTCTGCAATATTGAAATTATCTCCTGGACAGAGAGTAGATTGTCTTGTTCCTATGTTTTTGGCTCTATTATTTCTTTATTGCTGTGATGAAAATGCTGAAAAGCAGTGTTTCATACTGTATTTAAGAAATATGCAAACTTACAGTCAAACCGCTCTTCCCACAGCAAAAGACTCTGGAATCACTGTCAGTATATCTCTGTGTGGGTAAGAAGACTGCAAGCATCTGGTGGGTACATGTGTCAGTGCAGACCTGTTCTGCTTCACTGTTTCCAGAAGTTCTGCATCTACTGTTTCCTGTAGATGTGGTGTTGAAGAACACATGATGTCCTGAACTAATACTTATTCTTCATTAAACTACATGCAGCTATGAAGAAACAAACCTCTTGTTCTCTCAACTACTAAACAAAGCAGAAGTACTGTTAAAGTACAGAAGTATGCCACTTGACACGATCACACCTTATTTTTCCAAGGACTGGACTTCCACTATGCAATCTTATTAGCATTGTATGACATACAATGGGATTTTTAACATAAATATCATACCAAAAGATCTACAGCGGGCCGAATGGCCTTGTTCTAGATTCTTGTTCTATTTGCATTTATTGAGAGAGGCTAGTACAAAGACCTGTGTACAGACCTTCAATACAGAAAGACAGGGTATACACAATTGTTACTGAGTTCAATTATGGGAAAAAACAGGAATTAAATAACAAGTGCTATTCAAGCGGATGATTTTTCTGTAGTGGTCAAATGGATTTACAAGACAGCAATATACTTGTATGCCTGTAACCTCTAACAATGACAGATAAAATATTAACAAAAAAAATGGTCTTCTAAAAAACTTGAAATTGTTGTCATATCTCAGAAAAGTTAAAAATAAACTTTTGTTCTCTTATCTTCGAAGTATTGTTTTGAAATTTGTTTATAAGCTTTCAAACCCTACTTAAAGAAGTTTCAAAATACCTGATGTGATAGCTAATTATATTTCCACAAATCTAAGAGCTTGCCAACATTAAGAAGTCAGTGTGTGATAGTTTGCACTCCGAATTTGCATTCCTGCATGACACTAAACCACTAAAGACAACATAATTTTCAGGAAGAACATGGCTAAGAAGAAAACATGGTGCAGGGTGAAGCTGGAGTCAAAACTTCTGGAATGCCACAAAGAGGAGCTCAGTGTAGAACAGTGTAAATTCATGCGTAATTAATCCCACTGGCGAGTAACACCATGTAGCAGAGTTGCTGTGTCACATGGTGGCTGCTGAAGCTGGGATTCCATAGAGTGTATATTCTGCTTTTTTTTTGATGGGATTCTGATAGGATTCATCCAAGTGTACCTAAGGAGCTGGCTGATGTCATAGTGAGACCTCTCTTGATGATTTTTCAATGTTCTTGGGAATCTGGAGAGGTCCCAGTTGACTGGAAGCTGGCAAACGTTGTCCCAGTTTTCAAGAAGAGCAACAGGGATGATCCCGGTAACTACAGGCCTGTCAGTCTCACTTCTGTGCCTGGCAAAATTATGGAGAAGATTATTCTGGAAGTTACTGAAAAACACCTGAAAGACAATGCAGTCATTGGTCCCAGCCAGCATGGGCTCACGAGGGGTAAATCCTGGCTAATTAATTTGATCTCCTTCTATGACAAGGTCACTCACCTAGTTGACCAAGGGAAGCCAGTTAATATAATCTTTTTGGATTTCAATAAATCTTTTGATACTGTCTCTCCTGGACGAAATGTCCAGCACACAGCTGGATAAACATGTAATGCAGGGGGTGAGCAATTGGCTGATGGGTCGGGCTCAAATGGTCATAGTAAATGGGGTTACACCGGGCTGGTGGCCAGTCACTAGTGGGGCTCTGCAGGGATCCGTCTTAGGGCCGGTAGTCTTTAATCTCATTGTTAATGACTTGGATGCAGCACTTGAAAGAATACTAATGAAGTTTGCTGATGACACAAAGCTGGGAGGAGCTGTTGACACTCCTGAGAGCAGAGGGATCTGGGCAGACTGGAGAGCTGGGCAATCACCAACTGTATGAAGTTTAACAAGGGCAAGTGACACATTTTGCACCTGGGACATGGCAACCCTGGATGTACATACAGACTGGGGAACGAGAGGCTGGAGACCAGCCCTGCAGAGAGGGACCTGGGGGTTCTGGTTGACGGCAAGTTGAACATGAGCCAACAGCGTGCCCTGGCAGCCAAGAGGGCCAACCGTGCCCTGGGGTGCATCAAGCCCTGCATTGCAGCCGGGCGAGGGAGGGGATTGTCCCGCTCTGCTCTGCGCTGGGGCGGCCTCACCTCGAGTGCTGTGGGCAGTGTTGGGTGCCACAGTACATTAAGGGTATAAAGCTACTGGAGAGTGTCCAGAGGAGGGCCATGAAGCTGGTGAAGGGTTTAGAGGAGAAACCATATGAGGAGCGACTAAAGTCTCATGGTTTGTTCAGCCTGGAGGAGGCTGAGGGCAGGACTCATGGCGGTCTGCAGCTTCCTCACAAGGGGAGGAGGAGGGGCAGGCGCTGATCTCTCCTCTCTGGGGACCAGTGACAGGACCCGAGGGAATGGCAGGAAGGTGTGCCGGGGGGGGGTTAGGTTGGATGTTAGGAAAAGGTTCTTTACCCAGAGGGTGGCGGAGCCCTGGAAGAGGCTCCCCAGGGAGGCATCACAGCACCAAGCCTGGCGATATTCAGGAAGCACTTGGACAACACGCTCAGAGACATGGTCCAGATTTGGAGTTGTCCCGTGCAGGGACAGGAGTTGGATTCCATGATCCTTGCAGGTCCCTTCTGACTCAGGACATTCTACCATTCTATGATCCTATAATTCTTCTCTTTCCAAATGCAATGGTGTCTTGTTTAAATTATCCATTTTTTTGCTCTACCCAAGGTTCAGTATTATAAACACAGCAGTGTAAGTGTTCTGCCTTTTTTTGAGAATGTGAGTAGCTCAGCACCTATTCCCACTTTTTTCTTGGCCCCCTTTTCAATCAGCTCTAAAAATCAAGTCTGATTGTGCTGTTTTGCTTTAGGTGTTTTTACAGGGACCAATGGCAGAGCAGCACTGAGGTAGTATTCCCTGCAAGTTAATCAGCTCTGTTAAAAAGCTGATGGCTTTAACTCTGCCTGAGCTAACATGACTGTACTGCTTCTGAGACCTATGGTACTGTTCTTTGCCACAGATGTTTATTGGCTCATTAGGAGCTTTCTCTGAAGCCTCAGCATGTGCTGTGCAACATAGCATAGGCGTTTTTGAGTGTCTGTCACAGAAGAGAATTGCTAAAATGCAGTAAGGAAATACAGGGAAATCCCACAGCTTTTTTCCCATTAGCTTTCCCTTTGGCATGACAGTGGTGAAGTGGTGAAAAGAAGTTTAACTGTAGCCTTTCTTTGTTTTCAAGTTCTTTAGAAAGTGCAGTCTTGCTACAAGGAACTGTCACCCTGGTTTTGCTATTCAATTCAGTGGAGATGATACAATAAAATCTGCTTTTGTACCAGAATCGCTCTAGTGCCACCTCTTTCAAGAGCTCTCCTTATGCAATAACCTTTTTCTCAGTGAATAGACAGCAATGTTGAGCTCCTAATGCTTCTAACATGGGCCTGCTTTACAAGCCTGCCGAACAGTTGTGTATAGCTCATTGCTACAGATTGTGGTAAGAGGTTATATGTACTCATACCGCTTGTCCAGGAACTTCTTCCAAAGTCTGTGCTGAATGACTCCACTACATCTTTCATCCCTCATTGCATTTAACAACCCTTTTACTACACATAATTAAGAAACATCATTCAGGTAACGTCTACAGAGAAGTCATGCAAGTAATGGCAAATAAGAATTAACAACATTATCTGACAGAAGATACCAGATCATATTTTCCTTTTAGAATTTCCTTACTTGAAGAAAATAATTTCCCATACACCTCTCCTGAAAATTAAAGATAAGAAAGCAGAAAAATAAATGGAAAATTAGCAGGCAGTGCAGCAGACACTTCTCATGGCTCTTCAGAGCCTCAGATATTAACTGTTTTCTGAAGGCCTCATACCTTTTAATGTTAAATTAAAAAAAAAAAAAAAAAGATTACTAGATTTTTAGAGCTGAAGTCTGTAAGACACAGAAGCTCACACTCAGACCCAGAAACAGAGTGCCTAAATTCTGCTTGGTTTATAGCTTTAGATAAAGTGTTCAGTGGTTAACAATGTGTACTGTTATAAATACCCTTACGGTTTTTTTTTTTTAGATTTTAGCTTTTGGTTCTAGCTTATAAATAATTTGTGTTTTTCTTTCCTTTCTATATCTGTTTTAGAAATAAGATCTTGGACCACAAAACTAGGAGGAAAGATTCTACCATTCATACTTTTCTACCTCAATCTCCTATCAGGAAAATAACCTGAATTCTTCCCAGCAATTCAGGTATTGCTTTTGACAAGAACAGAAAAGTCTAGAAGGTGCTAAGAAGAGTCTTGGGTTTAGACGCTTATTATTAGCCCTCTACCTGTATTAGGAAACTATAACAAGAAACTGAAATTAGTTGCTCGTAAAATGCTGGGATTTTATCAGTGTTCTGTATGATGCTGCCCTAAAACTCCAGTGTCATACACAACGACAGGTTTTGGTGTTATGATACTAATGTGGGAGTTACTGGCATAAGAACAATCTCTCTTCAGGGGAATATATACTGGCACATGTATAGATTTGAAAATATAGAAAAATAATGTGTATAAATCATACTGACATCAATAACCTAAATGGTTATACATGATGGACACTGTGTTTTTGAAGGATTTTGCCATTAGTAAACCAAAGATTCAGGATTCTATAAGGCTTCAATCATTCAACCACTGTAGCACACATCAGATATTTAATCTGCCTGACTAAGGAGAAAATATGTTTAACTTTTGCCTAGTACTTCAGACTTTTTGTAGAAGCTTGCCTATCTTTCTCAGAATCTGAGAGTCCAACTTCTGCTAGGATAGCATGCAATTCCTAGTGAAGAATTCTTATCATATTTTGCAAACAAATGGTGATAACTACTCTATTTCTTACATTGATTGGTCATAAAGGGATATACCTGGTTTATACTTTTGAAGAAATACCCCTTTGGTTGTTTTGAGCTACACGAGTGAAAACATAGTTCAAGGCTAAGTTACAAGTTCCATAACTTTGAAATTACAGAACCTTCTTGCTTTAACCACTTACTTCAGTTTTCTGGATCAATTTATGTACTACTGTATGATGTGTCTTGCCATATACCTCACTGGAAAAAAACAGCAGGAGTGGAAACTTTGCATGCCACTCTTACAGCCACTCATTATGAAAAACAAGATTTAATATCACTAAGCCTGGGACTGCGATATGACAATATTTACTGCATTGCCCCCAAGCAGTATATTTTCTCTTTACATAACTTACCATGCTTTTTCCTCTGGTCATATTCTAACAGGAAAGTACCAAAATTTGCCTTGATGCCACAGTAACAAATACTGTGAAAGTAAGGAAAGGAGATTTCCAGTGAACACACTTGTGACAGCCAGACAACGAATGCTGGATCTACCAAGTTATTTGTTTGGCTTATATTCTCTTAGGAGGAGAAGGCCAAGTATACTCTCTGGCCAGAGTGTGCTCTTTGCCATGGGTCCACCCCAGCAGAGAATTTTCATGGAGCACAGCGCAAACAGAGCCGGATCCAGCATGGAAAAGAGCCTTTCTTTGAGAAAGACTGAGAAACCCTGGGGAGAAGCCAACCATGCTTTTGAAATGGATGAAAAAGCCTTCCTGATGACCGGACATGACTGGACAAAGTTTGCTGGCGCTTAGGAATCAAGCTTGCAAGAAGAGACCTGCATGGGAGGGCTAAGGGGGCAGGGGAAGAAATGTGAATAACACTTTTCTGTCTGACCCAGTCAACATGCGTTTTGTCTCTGTGAAGGTTGTGTCAAACATGGCTTTCAGGCTTTCAAAGCTTTTCAGTCTGCTTTGGAAAATTCACTACAGAAAAAGCAAGCGAGTTCACCTCCAGGTTTTGCATGTTTTGAAACCATGTGAAAATATTTTTTTCAAGATCTTTTCATAATCTATTCATAAGAGTACTTCCAAATCTGCATCAACTGCATGTCCACTGTTTACTCCTCTAGCGCTCAGAAGCAGAAAGGTCTTCCAGCCAAGGGACCTTGTTTTCTGTTTTCATAATTTATTCTTCACTGACAGAAAGTCTCTGAGAATACATATGGCACTGCATAAGTAATAACAAGATTTTCATACCCTCCCATAAAAATTTGTCTGACCTCTTGTTCAAACATGCTCTCAGTGGCTCTGTTGAATGAGAATATAAGTCTGTAAGGAGCAACATAGCAACAGCCTCATATGAGTGGGATATCTGCGTTTTCATTTGTTTGCAAAGCATCATGAATAACTGGCTATTATAAATTAATGTACTATCATTGACTCCAGTACAGCTGCAACAGTTTTCCTCAGTGGAAAGTCTTGTCCTTAATCTTAAGAGCAAGAACATGCTGTTCTTCAAGTATTCTTGGAGGATTTTTTTTTTAACAGTTGTTCCCTTTCTTTGCAAAATCCAGCAAAATTCAAACTCTGAATAAAAGACGGATGTAAATTTATATTGCTTTGCTTTTTCTCTACTTCTCCATATAACACGAGTTTACAGTCATTCTCCAGAATGTAACATACTGGGTTTATCTCCTGCTAAGTACACTGCCTAGAGAATTCCCTTTCCAAACAACTGCTTGGAATATTCCCATCCTTAGCAGCCAGTCAACATACAAAGAATTTGTATCTCCTTTTCTTGTAATTTTCTAATCTGAAAGCTAATTCTGACATACATTTCTTTTTCTTACATAGTACAAATACCTTTAAGCTTTTCTTTCCTTAGGGCAACACCACTTGGGAAACTTTAGTCAAGAAATTGTTACTAAGTTGACTTTACCAAAAGAAGGGAATATAATAAACACAATCATATAATTATATTGTTGTAAATAACTATTATTTACACAAAAATTACAACATCAATTATGAAGAATTATCATCATCATAATTTTCATTATTTTACCAATGCAATTGCTGTTTTAATCTAAAGCTCTACCTACATATATTCTTACCATTCTGGAGCAGAAATGGCCGTAAATCAAGATTAAAAGATGTAGCCATCATGTGTGCCATTTTCAATGGCAAATTATTTAGTTTCAGTGTTAGAATTTTAGAAAAGTAATACAACTCTTACTACTTTTTTAGTTTACATACTCTTTCCCACTGACATGAAGGCACCTGTGTTCATGCTCAACACGGTCTCATTAATGAGCAGTGGGCAGGGGGTGAAGGAAACTCTCACAACTGTTGGTAGCAAACCATTGGATCAGCTTAAACTGTATTGTTTTGTATTTTGTATTGTATGAAGCCATCATATGCCATTCACCTTTAGGCTGATAGGTTAGGGATCTATCCTAAGATACCTAATATCCTAGCGATGATTAGGTTGATATTATGAATGAACAGAAATACTGCATGCTTTCAGTTGCTTGTTAAGGTTATTTTGCATGCACAAACAATCACACATGTATTCAGGTGAGTGCTTATACGAACAGGCATAATATATTCAGAAGTTCCAGATTGTGGTGCATCAAATTAATACCTGATAATGTGACATGTTGGTGCTCTATTAAAATAGCTTGATGCTATTCTATTCAGTTTCTATGTCATAATTCCACATTTCTGCTAAACAAAGCAGTGAGTGAAATTCCACATTAATTCTGAAGTGAGCAACTCAAATGGCATGAACCAGGCAGGTTATTGTCCAAAAGCAGTAAAAAGCTGCCTGCTCCTTCAGGGATGGAGAGCTGGGACCCAGGAAAGCCCCAGTGCCAGCTGTGTCTGCCCCAAAATGCAGTCCCAAAGAGTGTTGAAATAGGGCTCCTGGGCCATGTGCGAGGTTGGTGGCAGGTCCCATGGGAAGCTGGTGAGATCCTTAAGGCTTGTCAGTGCTCTCAGGGCTTTGACAGTTATGTGTCTCAAGGATGAATTTTTTCTGATATCCCTGAAATAATGGGACCATTCTAGCAATTAGGTAATGTTGCTGTTTCTCCTCCAAGGAAATATTTGTGTTAAGCTAACAATAGCAAGGTTCTGCCATGCTCATTCTTCTCATCATGTTGATGGTGAAATAGTTTGGACATGTGTACTCACAGTGAAGGGAAAACTGCAGAAAATAGCTGCAGCTGGAAGTAATTCCCGCCTCTCCCCCCCCCCCCCCCCCCCCCCAGTTGAATTTCTATTCAGATGGAGAGGGCCTGGATTTAGGATGGTATATTTAGGTTTTGGAACTATTCCATGACATTGTTACCAAAAGAAAACTACAGAAAATCTTTCACCAAGCTAAGAATAGGGTACACATTTTCAGCCTGATATTGAGCACTAGTGTGTATGACAAAAGATGACAGAGTACTTTCAAGTCCCCTGGCCCATGAGTATAGTGAACAGTAATCTGGCAGATCACTAAAGACTTGAGAAAATGGGGCCGGAATACATGGTTCTGCTAAGAATACTAATATTGACTCTTCTGCATATGAAGCTCCATGGCTGAGTTTGAACTAGTTCTAGCTTTTGAATTTCCTGTGATGCTGTAATTGCAAAATAATATTACCCAATTTTGCAGCAACAAAAGTGAAGATGTGGCAGGGCTACTGTGGCACAGGAATAGAGCTGTTTAAGTATTTACACAGAGCTGCGTATCTGGTGTTTAGCTACTGTACACTGTCTTGAAAAACATATCGTGTCTGGTTTCAAAAAAGAATAAAATCACACTATCTGTGACAGTACTTTTTTTCTCTTCTGTCATTATTGCCTCCACAAGTAGAATACAACCCAACCCTTTTTATCTGGAAGACTATTTGCCTCAAACTCTGGGTTCAGTTTTCTACATTTTGTTTAGCTTTTTTGACATTTCTGAGAGATACCCATCTCCAAAGGGTGAATTCAGCAGACTGGAGAATCAAGCAGTAATAATGGATACAATACATAAATGATTTAAGATGAAAGGTGTGTTTGAATTTCTAGGAAACTAGAATAACCTAAGAATGAGGATTTTGCTCATGCTGTACTGTTAGAAAAGCTCACAGTTCCACTTCTTCATTTTTTCACTTAAAAAAAAAGTTCAACTTGAACTTCTCATTTAGATAAAACACACATAGCTGCATTTTCAAAAGACCTATACTCTAGCATGCTATACAATTTTATGAATGAGGGTGTCATTATTTTGATGTCTAAAATAGGAAATTAACTTCTTTGGAAGTCTGTCTACCATTGTAGCTGCTGAGCTCTTCAGCAGTTCTGACCCTCTGGGAATAACCTAAGTACTCCCAGCTCAGGAAAAAAAATATTCTACAGAAAACATTCACAGAATGGCTCTTAAATTTGTTTTTTGGTTTTTTTGTATGTGTTCCAGTAGACCTGGGAGCTCTTCAAATTCCAGCAAGCTAAAGGTTTCCAAGCAGTTTTGTATATTAGCATAATTCTGGGGAAGAAAAGGATCTCTTAATATTTCCTATGACAAATACATGACTTAATCCAAGGCCAAGAGAGGAAAAGCTGAGGTGCAAGGCATCCGTTAAAGTCTGGACTGCTTCAGGCATGACAGTACACTCTTGTTGGATCAATTAACTGGACTAGCCATGTGAAAATAGTTGGTAGGATGTACACAGATGAATAAGTTCTTTAATTTTTCATACAGCTACAAGGAGGAAAACAGTCATAAAAGACAGAGTATACAGCCAAGCTTGGCTACATAGCAGACTTTAAGGAGAAGAACAAAAGTTTCTGCCAATCCAAGCAGAGACACTGCAGGAATGAGCAGATGTGGGGAAACTACTCCAGGTTTTGTTCCACTTCACAGATGAATGATTCATCACCAAAATGGCTCATTCTTTAGTTTTTCTTCTTCCATTGCACTAAATCCCATACATCAGAAACACGTGAACTCACCAATCTTGGGCAGGCAAACATTGATTTCCTTCCAAAATGACAGGTCCTTTTCATTAAAGTCAGCTTTGGCAGGTAAACTGGCAAAAGGCATGCTTATTTCATCAGAATGTTATTTAAACAGATAAGGTAGATTAGTACTTTTGATAAATCTGTGCTTCCATAGAATGCCCTGCATTGTTTGGACTTGTTTCTTTCTTTTTTGCTTATTTCCATTGCTGGTATAAGAGACAATACACTGTTGTTACAATCTCACACACAAGACCTTTCAAAAGTGGCTACAGATCTCTGGTGCTTCAGATGATGGCTAAATGACCCACAGAGACCAAAAGTCAGTTTTTAAAGATTTGCTCCTGAAGTTGTGTTTTTTTTTTTTAACTTTACTTCAGCTTGTAAATACTTAGCAACAGTCAGGCCACGGGTAAGTCAATGTAAAATCTGAAGTACCAAGATGTAATTGAAATTCTTAAACTTTGTATGTGAGGGCTATGCACAGGACTGTTCAGTGAGTTAGGGTCAATAGCTGGTTGAGAAATCAGGAGAGCCTGGTTTTTATTCTTGGTGTCTGACAAAGTATTGTACAGCTTTAGAGTTTTCTGTGGATGAGATAAGTAAACCTACTGCTCCTCAGCCCAAGGGGGAACATGTACATGGAAAGGCATGCTTAATGTCACAGATTATAAATACCTGAGGCCAAAAGCAAAATAGCTTTTTCCCTGCCATTACAGAGTAGAGGTTAAAAAAAAGGATATTACTGGCTTTCAGTGATTTGCAACAGTCATTGTATTTGAAAGACCCTGTAACCCATACCTCCCACTCTCATGCACCTTCTGAACACGAAAAGATGTTAATCAACACTAATCAGACCAAAGATAAGTTCTGAGCAACAACTGGCTACATAGTTAATATAGGTAAGAACATAATGATAGAGCTACTTTGAGGGTTATTTCTCAACAGTGTATTGGGGGACTCTGCAATTGCGTTGTCAGCACTTGATATTTAATTCCATGATTCTGTGTTGTGCAGTTACAAAAGCATTTTTATACTGAGAAATTCAGAATTTCAAGTGCGACATGGCAATGGCATTTGTTCAGTCTTATCTAGGGCCAAAGTTCTCAAAAAAAGAAATGAAGAGGAAACAGGGTGCTG
Organism: Phalacrocorax aristotelis; assembly: GCF_949628215.1. Classification (NCBI taxonomy): domain Eukaryota; kingdom Metazoa; phylum Chordata; class Aves; order Suliformes; family Phalacrocoracidae; genus Phalacrocorax; species Phalacrocorax aristotelis. Next base: position 11,477,873 of record NC_134311.1, on the reverse strand, counting down.
TATAAGTAAAGAAAATGAGCCTCCTCTCCTTTCTGTGTCCTAAAAGCAGCAGAAAGCAATAACAAAGGCAGTTTCATGGGAGTCTGGGTTGCCTTCCATTGCGTGGTGTTGGACTTCAAAACCAAGTGTCATAGCTGATAAACAGGCATACGGTGACCATATATTCTACTGCAACAGTCCGAGTATTAGAACATGTTTAGACATCTGAGCCATTGCTTGACAGACTGATGTGGAGCAGTTCTGAGCCTGTGTTACTTTGTTGTAAAGGTGACCTTATGACCTTATACAGTGTATAAGGTATTATAACACTCATAAGCCTGTCCCAGACTGAGGAAGGACATTTGCAGTTCAGCCACACACCAGTATCTGGATCCACCTGTTTGAATTTTTATTAAAGCCAATATAAATTGCAGCCTACCCTTTAGCATTGCTACCAACAACAGATATGAAGCTTTAACAGCTGTAGACACTCACTGAGCAAGGTCTGCAAGATGTAGAGTGGATATCATAAAAAGAAGAGACGAGTGCTCTGTTAAAAGGCACTGAGGTGCCCATCTGCCAACCTGACAGGGAGTCACATGAGGTTTGCTCCCTTCCAGGAGCTAAGATCCAAGACATCGCTGAGTGGGTGCCACAGCTTGTCAAGAGCACAGATTACTATCTGGCTAAGGTTAGAAAGTAATTTAAGAATATCACCCAGAAATCTGCCCCAAGGCTTGATAGTTACGAGTGGCAGGGCATGTGGGATAGCATGGGCAAATGCCTAGGGCTGTGGGCACCCCCAGTGTTTTGGAGTTTCACCCCCGAACCAGTGCAGAATCCTGAAAAACCAGTACAATATTTGGAGGAAGTATGTTGTTACGCTGGAAGTTCCAGAGAGACACAGATAACTGCAACGTGCTGGGGTCTGGCCCATGCATACCGAGCCCTGCTCAACAGTATTCAGTGCTCCCAAGGGGAGGAGAAGGTCTCTGGATTGAAAGACAAAGTGACAGGCACTGCAGTTACTCCAACCCCGATGACAGGCACTGCGGCCACTCAAACCCCCAGGACAGGCACTGCAGCTGAACCAGAGAATCAACTCGTGCCAGTATCAGTCACCCCCATGCACAAAAAGAAATCCTGGAAGAGAAAGTCAACTTGTTTAGAAAAAGGTGGTGAAAAAGCAGGGCCATCATGAGGAGAAGAGGAGTGTCATGGATTTAGCTGGGATAATTTTCTTCACTGCAGCTGGCACAGTGCTGTGCTTTGGACTTAGTATGAAAACAATGTTGATAACACACAGATGTTTTGGTTGTTGCTGGGTAGCGCTTGACCTAGTCAAGGACTCTTCTAGCTTCCCATGCTCTGCTGGGTGCACAAGAAGGTGGGAGGGGAGGGGGCACAGCTGAGAGAGCAGATTCGAACTGACCAAAGGGATATTCCATATCATGTAATGTCATGCCCAGTATGTGAACTGGGAGGGGCTGGCTTAGGGGGAGGAAGTAATGGTGGCTCGGGGCTGGGCAGTGGTGGTTGGTGGGTAGTGAGTGGTTTTATCGTTTGCGTTTCTGATTTTTTCCCTTTATTCCTTTTCCTTTTTATTACATTATCATTATTGTTATTATTCTAATAATCATTATTATTGCAATTATTAAACTGCGCTTATCTCAACCCACAAGTTCTTTTGCTCTTATGATTCTCTTCCCCATCCCACAGGGGTGGGGGGAGTGAGCGAGCAGCTGCATGGTGTTCAGTTGCGACTGAGGCTGACCACGACAAGGAGGAAGAAGTTTTAAATGAAACAGAGACCACCTGATCAGTATTCTTGAATGAGCTGCGAGATATGCAAAAACATTTTGGCTGTCATCTAGGTGAACAAACTGCCATGTGGCTGCTCTGATGCTGGGATAACGGGGCCAGTAGTCTGGAATTAGAGGGGAAGGAAGCCAAACAACTGGGATACCTTTCTGGGGAAGGGGCCATTGACAAAGCAATTGGAAAAGCGAACAAGCCCTCAGTCTCTGGAGGCGACTCCTGTCCAGAGTGAAGGAAAGTTATCCCTTCAAAGAAGACGTTACATATTGCCTAGGAAAATGGACAACCATGGAGAAAGGCATCCAGTATCTAAGGGAATTAGCTGTGCTTGAGGTGATTTATGGTGACCTGGACGATCAACAGTCATCCAAAGATCCAGATGAAGCCCAGTGCACACAACCCATGTGGCGGAAGTTTGTACGGAGCGCACCATCCTTGTATGCAACCTCATGGGCAGTAATGTCCTGGAGAGGGGACGAGGCACCAGCGGTGGCGGAGGTGACTGATAGACTCCGGTGAAGCAAACATTTCTTCCTCCCTCATCTCTTCTGTGGAGAAACTTTCCCAAGAGGTCCAGCAACTCAAAGAAGATGTCCTACTCCCCACCTCTACGGAGTAGTGTCTCAGCTGTTAGGAATAAGCATCCATTGCTCAAAGGAGAGGACATGGACACCACGGGCCTCCCTATGTTTTTACCCACGGAGAGGACATGATGAGGTGGGGTGGCAAGCCTACCTTGACCCTAAAGGCACGGGTATGTGAGCTGCAAGGAAGAACAATCACTCAGGGAGGTTATTCCAGAAAAGCTGCTGCTCCTGTTTCCAGTGAGCAGGTCCCCAGGATAAATTATTGTTTAATTTTAATTCTGAAACTGCTCTTATCTCAGCCCACAAGCTTTCTCACTTTTACCTTTCTGATTCTCTCCCCCATCCTGCTGGTGGGGGAGTGAGTGAGTGGCTGTGTGGGGCTGAGTTGATGACTGGGCTAAATGGAGGAATAAGCCAGGCCAACCAGAGCAGTGACAAAAGTGCCTTAGCTGCCTCATGAGATGACAGTTAGAAAACCAACCACCTTAAGGGTGTGCATAGCTGTAGTGGATCCTCGCGCACCCCTCCAGGGAAACCTGCATGCTCAATTACTTCTCTCAAATGCCTGTAACCAATGCACGCAGCATGGGGAATAAACAGGAGAAACTAGAGATCTGTGTGTGGTCTCAGGGCCACGATTAGATTGCAATTACAGAGACATGGTGGGATAGCTCACATGACTCGAGTGCAGTCACGGAGGGCTACACACTTTTTAGGAAAGACAGGCCAGCAAGGTGAGGTGGGGGAATTGCTGTTTATGTGAGGGAGCAATTGGAAAGTTTCAAGTTCTGCCTTGGAGTGGAGGAAGAACAAGTTGAGAGCTTACAGGTAAAAATACAGGGATGGGCAAATATGGATGACACCGTTGCGTGCGTTTGCTACAGCCATCTGATCAGGAAGAGGGAGTCAACAAGGCCTTCCACAGACAGATTGAAGTAGCCTCACAACTGCAGGCCCTGGTTCTCGTGGGGGACATCAGCTGCCCTGATATTTGTTGGAAAAGCAACATGGCAAGGCGCACACAATCCAGGAGGTTCCTGCAGAGCATCAAAGATAACTATTTTACACAGGTGGTAGAAGAGCTAACAAGGTGAGAGTGCTGCTGGAGCTTATACTAACAAACAAAGAAGGTCTGGCTGAGGATGTGAGGGTTGGGGGTAGTTTTGGCTGCAGTGACCATGAGATGGAGTTCAGCATCCTGCGTGGTAGAAGCAGGGCAACAAATTGCATTGCAATCCTGGACTTCAGGAGAGCTAACTTTGGCCTCTTCAAAGTCCTCCTTGGAGGAATCCCATGGGTTAGGGCTGTAGAAGGTAGGGGCATCCAAAAGAGCTGGTCAATATTCAAGTGCCCCTTCCTCCAAGTTCAACATTGGGAATTCCTGTGAGGAAAAAGTCAAGCAAAGGAGCCAAAAGACCCTCATGGATAAGCAAAGAGCTTCTAGGAAAACTCAAATGGAAGAATAAGGTTTACTTTATGTGGAAAAAAGGGACTGGCCACTTTGGAGTAATATATGAACATTGTCAGAGTATGCAGAGAAGCAACAAGGAACGTCAAGGCCCACTTGGAACTAAATCTGGCAAGGCATGTCAAGGATAACAAGAAGGCCTTCTTCAAATATATCAGCAGTAAAAGACTGGGGAAACTGGGCCTGCTGCTGAACGAGGTGGGTGCCCTGGTGACGCATGATGCAGAGAAGGCAGAGTTACTGAATGCCGCCTTTGCTTTCACCTTCACTAATAAGGCTGGCTCTCAGGTATCCCTGCCCCAGAGGTGAGAGAGAAAATCTGGAGAAAGGACTTCCCCTTGGTTGATGAGGATTGGGTCAGAGATCATTTAAGCAAACTGGATCCTCACAAATCCATGGGCCCCAATGGGGTGCGCCCACGAGTGCTGAGGGAGCTGGCGGATGCTGTTGCTAAGCCACTCTCCATCATCTTTGAAAGGTCATGGAGGACAGGAGAGGTGCCCTCGGACTGGAGGGTAGGCAATGTCACTCCAGTCTTCAAAAAGGGCAAGAAAGAGGATCTGGGAAACTATAGGCCAGTCAGCCTCACCTCCATCCGTGGAAAGGTGCTGGAGCAGTTCATCCTGGAGGTCATCTCCAAGCATGTAGAGGAAAAGGTTATCAGAAGTAGTCAACATGGATTCACCAAGGGGAGGTCATGCTTGACCAACCTGACAGCCTTCTATGATGACACAACTGGCTGGGTCGATGAAGGGAGAGCAGTGGCTGTTGTTTACCTCAAGTTCAGTAAGGCATTCGACACTGTCTCCCATAACATCCTCAAAGACAAGCTTGGGAAGTGTGGGCTGTTTGAGTGGAGAGTGAGGTGGACAGAGAGCTGGCTCAACAACAGAACTCAGAGGGTCATGATCAATGGGGCAGAGTGTGGTTGAGGGCCCATAACTAGTGGTGTTCCCCAGGGGTCTGTGCTGGGTCGAGTCCTGTTCCACATATTCATCAATGACGTGGACAAAGGCACAGAGCGTATCCTCAGCGAATTCGCTGACGATATCAAGCTGGGAGGAGTGGCTGATATACCGGAAGGCTGTGCTGTCATCCAATGAGACCTGGACAGGCCTTCACTATGTGAAGGCTTACTGTTGCACAAAAAGGAATACATAATAATAATGCTATTAAACGTTTGGTGGTATATTTGCAGTTGTAATTTCTTAAGAGAATGTATCATGCACTCTGCTATTAATATCAGCCTGGAAGGCTGCACTTTCTACCTGAATATAGCTTTATGTATGCTTACAAAAACTGTGGCAAATTACAGTCCTCAGTAAGAGAGATCCTTACCTGCTACAAACTGAAAGAGACCATCTATTTCTATGTATGACCAACATGGACCAGGTCCTACTACAGTGCAGTGAAATGAGATGGTTGTTCACCGTCCTGTGTTGCCTACTCTGAACCATGAAACAAAAGGGCATTTGAGTGGGTCCTGATACAAGAAGAATACAAAGCAGTGAGTCTGTAAGTCCTACTAGGGCGGACAGCATTGGATTTCCCACTGTATTGACTCCTGAAAATTAGGAATTTGTCTGGAGACACGTGGCTTAGAAGAAAGCCTTACTATTGAGTGAAAAGGACCTACAGCCTAATGCTGACCTGAAGGAAGAGAAAGAGGGGAATGCCACCACAGGCACAGGATCAGAGATGGGACCTGGAGACATGGTAGTGAGAAGCTGGTCAGGCTGCTGGAAAATTCTTGCAGTGGTGCCATCTCCTGAAGGCATGAGGTCTCACAAACAGTTGGAAGCCTGGACAATAATAAAGGAAAGGACTAGGATTCCTTGAAAGAAGAACATGTTCCAGCATCAGCAGAGACACAGGGCTTGAGACAGGACTCACCACTTGAACAAGTATGATGCTGTCACCTATCCTTAGAGACCACCAGAGCTCCTTCTGGTGTCATACCCCAGAAAGGCAAATAGCTTGAGCCTGCAAAAAGATAAGGATCCAAACCCTGTTATGTGACAGCCCAAGAATGAGGACTACACAGTCCTGTGTGCTGTCCTGAGAAAACGGATTATCTGTGGCCCATAACAGAGAGAGCAGTCGAGAAAGCCCCATTCTTATTCCACTGGCCCTGAAGAAGGAACAAGGAAATTGAGAAGTACTAAATTTATGCATACAGTTGTGGAGATACCACCTCCACACAGTGAGTGTTCATTTGCCATTGCAAGTGCTTTGCAGTCATGTCAGGCACAAACTACACCATCCTGAACATTATAATAAATCAGTAATATTATAGAGAAGTTTTGCAGTATATTCTGTTAGAAATCCTGGAATGTCCATCCATAAAAAGGGACAAATATTGTACTGAGGACTTTTCATGCAGCTGATAATATTATGCATATAATTTGCAGACTCACAATACTTCTGTGAAGACTCTGTTATGACAGGTAACTGGAGGAAGATACTTGGGATTATTAGCCTTTTGAACAAGCATGTGCCCAAACTGTATTCCTGGAAAACAACTGAACTCCTGAGACAAATATTAACTAAGATGTTACATTAATTATTTGACAATCTCCATCTGTTAACTTTACACTACTGTGTTTTTCCACAAGTGGTATTTACACAAGATATTTGAGGATTTTAAGCCAAGTCACGTTTAGATAAGCCTTACTGAATATGATATCCAAAATGAAACAGATTCTCCATGTAGGGACAGCAAGTAGTTTGGATACATTTGGCCAGATGGGGTGTGTTTGAGTGTGGGGTCTGTTGGTTTGGGTAATGGGGAGGGCTCATTCATCCTCAGCTAATAATTGTTGATCACAAACTACACATGCTCTCTGAGTAGTGATCATATTCTGAATAGTGATCATGTTGTGTTTCAGATCTTGAAACACAAGATTCTGTACACTAATTTATTAGATTTATGTTTGATTTTTGTTCTTTTAAAGCAATTTGCACAGTTTTATAAAGACTACTTTACAAAGTAGTCTATAGAAAGAAGATGTTCTTTACGTTCTTGAATGGCTTGAAGCTTTTATTTTCATTTAAATGTTATTTTTGCAGACCATATTTAGTGAAAACTCTGAATCCTATGGATGGTTACTCATACAGGTCTACTATTTACTCACAATACTCTTTTATGTGCATTTAGGATGCAATTTACCCCTGCAGAGAGAGTCAGTAAGAGTTTTATACAGTCCTTGAATGATGAATGAACCGTATGCATTTCTCTGCAAAGTTTCCATTTCAAAGACGCAGAATAAAAAGCGAGATATGTTGAAACTTGGAATTATTTTCTGGAACACAATAAAACCATCTAGCATTGAAAAGTAAAGTAATTGTTTTGCAAATTGTGTTGCTTGTGTAAGTCTATAATTACTCTGTTAACATGATGTGTTTATAAGTCAGTCGCAGCATAAGCATATCATTCCTTATGTGTGGAAATCTGCCAACTGAAATACAGACTACTGTTGGCAGCAAAACTACTGCATGCTAAAGACATAAATTTGTCAGTTTAAACAGGTGCTGTAGCCTGTGACCTTGACATCTAATTTATACTCTTTGTCAGGTGTACTAGATTTCATAGGCAAAGTGTGTATGTAGATCAGCCGGCTTCATATGGCATTTCAAGTGAGCTTTCTGTGAAAAAGCAAGCATTTTGCACTTAAATGCCAACAAATGAAATTGTACCTAGCCTGCAATGTCTTTTTGTGTGTGTTGGGGAGTGAGGAATCCCCTTTTTTATTTTTGAGGAGACTGAAGGAAGGACATTTCTGAAAAACACTGACTGTACAAGCACTTTTAGGATCACGTATGGATACACTACTGCTGCTGCAAGAAGAGTGTAACAGAAACTTCTATGTTCCTCTGTGCCTCAGACTGAAATCACATGTGATTATCACTATTACTTTTGTCTTCCCTGGACTCCTGAGAAAATATTAAATTAGTTCAGCTCTGTCCAGTTTTTTGGGACTATAGGCTGCTACACATACAGACATAAAAGCTGCCAAACTGCCTGATTATTTTCAGGATGCTGGATTCCTAATTGACTTTGCTGAGCTTTGGAAATCTAGTCAGTCCTTCTCAGCTGAAAATACTATCTATAACCTTTAAGTCAGAAATAAATCAGATTTGGATGCTGCCATGACTGAGAATGAGAGGCTGGACAGAAGAGCCCTGTCATGCTGGGTACCTAGAAGTATACCTCCTCCGAGGAGTTAATTATCTAAACAGGTGAGATATTGAGATGACAAAAGCAATTATCAGTCCAGGCAATTTTAACCTAATATTTAGAATATAGCAAAGGTTCAAGCAAACAAAATAAGATCCTCAAGCCTCCTCTGAGAATTTAAAACCTAGATCTAATAGTCAGAATCTTGCAAAGACACGGAGAAGCAACGGAAAAAGGACAATTTTCTACTGGTGAAGATGACTGAATATCTTGCCTGTGAAAACACACATTCACTTCTCTCCTTCTTAATCCTCTAAGGAATCATCAGAAAATAAACAAAGGAAATTTTTATTCCAGATCTTTATAATAAGCCATTATCAAATACATAAAGGACAGTTTTCTGGACATTTCCTGTGTTCATACTACACACTGAATGCATGCCAGGACTGCTGCAAAGACCGTACACTACCAGTTACACATGAGTAACCTCTTTTTCCACTGAAAATAATGTATGGAAAGTGCAGCAACAGGAAAACTGCAGTTTGTGACAAAAGGAGAAATTCAGCAGTGAGATGCCAATGGTTTGTCATTTGATCTAACCTTCACACTACAGTTACTTTGTTTTTCATGTCTCAGTTGCTGTTTAAGTCATAATGGCTGGCTAAAAGCTATTTAAGGGGGAGAGAAAAGCCAACCATTAAAATAGCATTTTGAGGAATAGAGTGGAAGAGTGGCTGACGACCTGTGTCAGAATCTGCTCTGTGGAAGGAATCTTTCATGACAAAAGAAGTGTGGATATTTACTGAATATTAATTTCCTCTGTGTTGAACCAGCTAAGCAAAGCTAACTGGGACTTTTCATTTTTCCTTTGATCGAAAAATCGAAGATTAATTATGTCTTTTCCTGAAATGTCCCTCATTCTATTTGCCATGCAACCTATTCACCATACATATTTGGGGTTGAATAATTCAACATTTGAGTAATACATGAAGAATAAAGACTAGGGAGTTGACATTGTTTATGCTGAAAGTTGAATTTACACAGTGGTTTTTCAGTCCTTCCTTCATTTAGGATCTGTCACTCAGGCAAGGAGTTTGCAAAATAGTTTCTATTCGTGCCTTACAGTCCTGTTTGCCAAATTGCATGGTATCTGTGAGCTGGCAGGTGGCTGTTGCCTAGGCACACGCTTATCCCATGCCTGCACCCGTTTTCTGTAGAATTAACAATCTGGGGTCTTTTTTTAAGAAGTAAGTAGCTCTTTCCAAGTGCTTTACACTACTGTAGAGACGTCCAGGAAAAATCCCTCCACATCTGCCTTGAACTCATGCAAAACACACTGTTTGCACCAGTTTAAATGTGAACCTCAATTTTCTTCTGTCACCATAGCTGAGAAAACCTTTCATACGTAAAGTGGTGCCTCAGGGAGCTGCTTCTGTGCAGCAGCACAGCAGAATGAGTCTTCAGTATAAAATTTCATGAAAGTCAGCCTTCAAGAACAGAAATACTTACTCTAAAATTCACTGCAAATTTCACAGTGGCTTTAAATCCTTTAAATCCTTTGCAGGCCTCACTAGTTAAGAAATACGTGTCAGCATGACCTAACCGCATCAGCACAAATTAATTAAAAAAACAATGCATTATTTGTATAAAAAGAGCTGCTGCCTAGAGCTTCCTTATCTGACTGTCCTGAACCTCCCTGTATGAATTAACCCACATGCTACCCCTTTTTGTTGTAATGTACTACAGTCCTGCTTATCTGAGAGGGTTTGGTGAAGAACAGGTTGTACACCCTAAAGGTATATAAAACCTGTAACTCTCCTATAGCTATAGGAATAAATTGCTCCTGCTCTACCTCAGCTAAATTGAATTCCCGTTATTTCTGTGACCATAGGATGGTAGAAAATGTCTCTCTCTGAAACTCAAAATCAGTCCACACTTTATGAAGGCCAGGTTTTACAGCTTTCCTCAGGCAAAACTCCTAACAAAAAGTTTAATGAATGAGCACTTAGCCTGAAGACTATGAACTGTAGGGCTCCAATCAGTTTCTTCTAGAGATTCTGATTTTGTAAGAATAAATTAGTGGCTGTGTAAGAATCTGAATGGAAGCTGTAAAATATAAATTTATCTGTCTTCATGTCCCAAAGAGTTATGCCATGATTCAAAACAATTCCAGCTTAAGAAAAACTGAGTTTACGCCATACGGATTCAGTTTTACATGTCTCTTAAAGGAAATGTATGGTGAAGAATTGTGACACTTCAGTTCTGTATTATTTTATTTTTTGTGCCCAGTTCTCTGCACATGGTTACTTATTTAAAAGAAAAGGAAGACATTTTCCACTGTCATGGCCTCATTAATCTTCCCTGTTTACTGACAGTTTGGGTTTGGATAGTTAAGGAAAAAGGTTGCAGTCCTCCTGCTTTGCCTTTCCTCTACCTTTTCTTTCTCAGTAAGAGAGAAGGAGGCTAAATCTAACCTAGTGTTCACAAAACTCTCATACAGCCCAATGGGAATTACACACCTCCAGAAAAGCATCTGTGGTACAGTAATAACTGGGATTGTAACATACAGAGTGCTTCATTCCTGAGTGATCCTTAAGCCAGGGTTGTCAGTTGGAATATTTCGGCCCCTGTGGGAAAACCTGATTTCCCACCACTAATGCAGTGCTATCCAGCAACCTTGAAAATTTCCATTCACTAAACAGCAGCAAAGCTCCATTATTTTTCTCTTTGTTCTTGTTATAAGAATGTAGCTCACATATGGTGTGGGAGGGAAATGCTACAGAGTGCATTTAGAGGACATATATTGTTGAATTAGAATTGCCAGTAAAAGTAACATTTTAAAAGTCACTGAAAACAAAGTAAACCTCTGTTTACTTTGTAAAGCATTAGATACTGATCTGGTCTGATTCAGAGACAATCACTGTAATAGGCACAAGTTCAGATAAAGTATTTTTTGTTTATCTTAAATTCTTGCCTCTGTAACCACAGTTATCAAGGTGTGTGTTTCTTCTGATCTTCTGTATTACCACCAGCATCTGGCATCTACCCTTCACTACCAAGATTTTCATGTGCTATAACCGAATTGTAGGTTTCTAAGATTTGTTTTGCCAGCTCCATCTTGCTATGTGGCCTGCCGTTTGGTGCACACAAGCAAGCAGATATCAACTTCATTTTCAATGAGACATTGTTTTAGTTCCTGTCCTTGCTACACGGTCGTGAAGTCACAAGTGGACCACTAGTGTTGAAAAGACCAGCACCTGAACTCTTTTTTTCCTTCTTTTTTTTTTTTTTTTTTTTTTTTAATTTGATGCAAAAGGTTAGGAGAGATTTTCAAAAATTCATTTGTATGTAAAGTGAACTGGTAATACTTTGTAGGATACTCCATAGGGTTGTTATTTCTGTGGATGAGAAATTCATAGGTTATTCCTCTGAACACCAAAGTAGAATAATAAAAATGCACTGCTAAAAATGCAAAGTCCCTTAAATACCCAAACGTACCAGCTGTATGTCTCGACACTCTGTTCTGAAGATTTTAAATACAAAACAAAGCTTTCCTTGGTTAAGGGGTTGTCCTTGAATATGAAAAAGACATGGTTTTGCTTTTGACATTGACCTGCTGTACCTGAAAAATAGATTGTATTCAACACAAAGAATTGATTGACTTCAGTCAGAGATGCAGATGGAAAATTTCTCTTGGCATATTTTTATTTCATGTACTGTTCTTTGATTTTCTTTTTAGGCTCTCTTGGTAATGCTTGGAACGATGGAAGTCTTCACTTTATATGAGCAAACGCCTAAACTGTCTGCTTTTCTCTCTTCTCACATAGTTTCTGAGGAATGACAGGTATCTTTCAAGTGTCTGTGTGAAGGCCAAACGATTCTTGGCCCCCGAAAGTTCATTCCTTCGCCACATGGTGTATTGCTCCTGGTATTCTGAAGATTGAATCCAGACAATAGAAAGGGTTACCCTGCCGTATTGAGTGGTGCTTGAAGTGATGCCTTAGCTGTAGCCATTCACCCTCAAAATCAACTGGAGAGTGAGAAACTATCTCCAGTGATGGGCCCTTTGCTTTTCTGAGAGGCAAGCTTCATACGTTCAGAAGGTGCTACAGGAAAAGTATGGTGTGTTCCTCTTCCTGGGTATGCTCCCATGCTTGTGTCATGACCAACCTGTGAGGCTGAGTCCCTTTCCGAAATGCCTCTTGCACCTACTGAGTTCAGGGAACGGAGGAGGGAAGAAAAACCTGTGACCACACAGTGGTCCTGTAAAAGGCAGAGTCTAACACTGGTGAGATGAATTGACTAAGCAAAACAAGTGACAGCAGGTGACAACCAGCATATAGGTTGGGTCTGAGAACATTCTGGTACTGCTTCTAACGGTGTCTGTTAGGTACTCATTAATTTTAAAAGACTCCTGAAGTCTTAGAGGTGTTACATGGGCAGTCTTGAAATATTTTAACTCCCTTTGGGAAACAGAGAAAAAGCAGTGCCTGCTCACCTGATAGGCGCTCACAGCAAGAACAGTCTAAGGAAGAAAGAACGGCGTCTCTTTGCCTTCCAGACCATTTTGGCCCAGTCAGTACAAAGGAGTGGGAAACTGGAGGATGTCAGGCTTCAACAAAATAACTGCGGTTAAGATCATCTGGAGAAAATGGAGAAATTGGGGCATCCAGATGGATGACTGAGCTTTCAGAAAGGGCATGCCTGAAATGCTAAATATGCATGTGCCTCTCTTGATCCCAGTCTTCTTGCTGCAGAGATAGGAACTCAAAGGACAATGGTCTGCAAAACCTGGTATTCCCATACAATTCTCAGAGGAATTCCTGGATTATGGTCACTCACAAAACATAAAATTCCTGTTGGGGCATCAGGTGGAAAATATTCCTGGATACCAAAATGACACTTTGCCCTGTAAATCTACCAGTAATGACTCTTTTGCTGGGTGAACGATCTGACCTGACTTATTTGGTTTTGGTATTTTTCTCTATTCTTCCACCATAGCCAGGGCAGGAGCCACCGCTGCTGGAGAGAAGACTGCCTGGAGATGCATACACACTAGAGGCAAAGGCAGTCCCAGCCTGTGCAGGGTGTCTGGGTGAGAGCTGAAGGGGCTATGCAGCACCCATGTTGGGCTTGGTCTTGGCAGAGTAGGATTACCTAGGGGACCTGGGGACAGGTTTTTGTAAAGAATCTGAAGCAGAGGCAGCCTGGGAAGGTAAGCTGCTGCTAAAAATCTGGCCTGAAAAGAAACATCTTGTTAAATGGATGGCAAGTACAGAGCGCACTTGCTGTGCCATGGGTATAATGGATGGAGGAAATAGGTGTGAGTCTGCCCACATTGGTTCTGCTCCAGCTTAAAACAAAAACTAGCTCAGGGTTTGTTCTGGTGCATACGAATAACATGTCTTGGTGAATTTTCAGCTACCTGCACTATGTTTGCTGGCTTTAAATCCCTTTTTTTACAGTACTTTAAACGACTGAAATCCTTTCTTTATGGACAAATAACAAAATTTACTGCAAAAGCCCCTGTTCCGCTTAAGCAGTCATGCATTAAATTAAAGGCTTCATAAATCTTTTTTAGGTTCATATCTAAAATGTAGGGAAGGAGAGATGCCTTAGCTCTTAACAGTTAAGAAGTAATTATAATACATATGGTAAGGCAGAGAAGAAAATTCTATGATACATTTGCTTTTGCATGTTTCCCCAATTAATCATTCACGTATGCAGCCCTACCTCTTGCCTACTTGGCCATTTCCCCAAAAATTACTCTCAATCTTCAGACCCCTCAGTATAATCCAATAGCTATTGTTTTAAATACCACGCACTTAGAATAGATTTGTCTTTTAACCTCTGAGGTCCAAGAGGAGCTAGATTAACCCTGCAAGGAGGTTTAAAGTCTGATATCTGGGAGGTCAGAAACTGGAATTTCACTTTTTTGAGGAAAATGAAAGCTTAACTTCTTGCTGGGACCTACGTCACCTACTACACACTGTGGAAGAGCCCATATTACCCTTCCTCATGTTATGGCTTATTAATGTCTAGAAAACAAATTTTAGATCATCTTTTTAAAATATTTTACATGTTTCAGCGTTTCTTTCTGTCTGAGCCCTGCTTGGTGGGGTTTATGCTGAGAGCACTGTTTTAAGGCAGAATACAAGATGTATCTAAAAGTTGGTGACAGGTTTGGGAAGACTATTTTTTTTTCTCCTGTATGTGGCCTGTGCAGAATGTTTGTTGGTTGTGATGAGGATCACTTTTCTGTCTGCATTTAATAGAGGCAACTTTAGTAAGGATAGTTAGCACTTGAGTATCTTAAAATCATGAAACTGGGAGGTTGTTTTTTTTTCAAATAGGAAAGCTGTGAAGTTTCGGGGACTGGGAGCAGATGGGTATGTTTCTCCGCTCACTAACTACCTAGATAATCTCAGATCACAGAACAGAGCTGGGGCTTGCTTCTGGCAGTCTGGATTCCCCCAAAGCCTCATGGGCTGCTGGCCCTTAAAACCCAGTGTATGGGTTTGCCTTCCTTACTGCTCCCTCTGGACCCTCAAAATGCACTGAATGTGAATGCTTGTGGTACTCTGCTGTTCTGCCTTGCATCTGTGCTTTGCTGACAAAAGGAAGGGCACCATATAGACATGAAATTAAAGTGCTAGATTACATGATAAAAGCTTGTCTGCCCATCCCCAAAAGAGACATCGGCAGGAGGGGGAGCCCAAATAATACCCTGGCTCCTCCTAAGCTCCTCACAGGAGTCACCAGCCCATCAGAGCCCCATCTGCATAAGCACAGGGTCAGAGGGCCTGTGTGCCGGTGATGGTAGCAACTGGAGCGGTGTGGGTGTGTGAGTGTGTGATCACTAGCAAGGACTAAGGCAGACAAGCTAGTGAGTGGGTGACGTGGCCTGGGAGCAAGGGGGTGAGTGGGTCCCCATGGGCCCATTAGGGACAGCATCCCTAGGGGCAAGAGCACAGTGAGGTTGGCTGTGGGACCAGAGGAGTCCTGGCTGGCTCTGGGGGTGTGTGTGTGTGCAGAACAGTCTGCAACAGCTGCTGGAGTAGGGCTGTGGTCTCAGGGGTCCATGAGTCCAGGTGCCAGCAACTGAAGAGACTGGGATCCAGGGGCAGCTATTGGGCAGACTGAGAGTATGAGCCCAGCTGCTGGGGGGATCCACCTTGTACAAATACATATGTGTATATATGTATATTAGTATAGACATATATACACATGTATTCTCCCCAGTGAACCTCCATCCTGCTCAGCCAGAGAGGGGAGCAGGAGAGGGAATGACTGTGATCTGTGTGGCTGGTCATGTATATATGTACATATGTGCTGTATACACGCTCTCTGTGTGTGTGTCCCTACTGTGAACACATCTTCAGCCATGCTGCTGGCTGGACCTGAGCACCTTGAGCTGCAGCAGCCTCATCTCCTTTGAGCTGTCAAATCCGGCGTGATAAATCTTCCTCTAACAGATGGCACTGTTGTGGGATCCATATCCATATCTACCTCTACCTTGCTGGCAGTGCTATCCATTGTGACAAGTATGATGTTTTAATAAAGAAACCTGAATGCATTCTAGGCTATGGTATATAATAGGATACACAGTGCATATGCATCCGTGCACATGTGTAATCTAACTGTTCAGTAGCCGCTAATAATGTTGAATGTTTCAAGCTTTAAATATTCTACTTGATTTGATTTTTAAATAGTAAGTATATCTTGCAGGACTAGTCCTTAGTACTTAGTGAAAACATTGAAGGACAGCAAGTCAGTAACTTTTCCTGAAAATATGAGACTTTTACAAATACTACATAGAGTAAGGCAGAGAGAAAGAATGAAAGAACATGTATAACTCAATTACTTGATTGACTCACATGCCTTCATGAATTTCACATGGCTGCAACACCTCTGTGAAGAAAGAAATTATCTGAATGTAGCTCCAGCGTCTTTTCTTTTTCCTGATTACTCTGCTATTTTCCCAATAAATCCAGAGTGATGAATGAGCTTGTCATGATATGTGAAAGACAGTTATTTGTTAAAAAATTTTTAAAGTAATGTTGGTTTAGAAAATGTTGTACATAGCTGCAAGGTTCAACAGAAATTGCTTTGACAGTTACCGTAAGAAACTCTTATATGAAATGATATGTTGCTATGTCTCACAGTATCCATTATGCCCTCAGAATATGGCCTTTTGAAGTGTTCTTTCAGGTTTTCATTTGCACGGGTATAGAGATATTAAAGAACAGTTGAGTACACCAAACACAGTTTATCCTCGCATGTTTGTATGTGACTTCCCTGATACAAAGTCACAGAGTAGCTTTTACCTATAACTTAAGAAATTCTACACAAGACAGAACTACTACTGAGGTGTGGGATTTCAAACATCATAATTTAGTGCTAATCACCACTCACTGGGTCATCACCATTCCAGCTCCTCCCAGGTAACCAAACTCAAAATATGTAATACTTTTTCTCCCCTGCCTTTCAGGAGTTTCAGGAAGAGTATGATCTACTTGTATCTAGCCTTTTCAGGAAAAAAGGTTTTGCCTTACTCAAATTTTTAGTAGAAAGAGACAGATATTTCAGCACAGCTTCATAAACTCGTCACCACATGTGTATTTCAACTACATAAGCTACATCTGGGAGACACCAAAGTAATGAGTTGATGACAGTCAGTCTTTGTTGGTGCAGATCTGCCTACAGCGTAGGCAACCTTGAGTTTTGAATCTGGCCTATTCATTTCAAAAGTTACTAGGAGGTGAGCTGGGGAGGAGGGAAGGGGGATTCACATAGTCCAGATCTTTCTCTTTTCTGCAGTTCCCAGTTGAACCAGAAGACTTCTGATATCCTTTGGGAAGAGATTGGAGGGGAGCACTAAGTCCTTCCACTGAATTAATTTTTGGTCTATGTGTCTGATTCCTCTTCATTTGTCTGTGCCAATCATCACCTGTGTCTCTACGTCAAGGATGCTTTGATATATTCGTAAATTTTGAGCAAGATATCCTTATTCAGGTAAGAGCAATTCTACTCAACTCAATCATTAATTACACAATATTCTCTTTCAAATCTCGTCCATGAACCCAAATTTCTAAATATTTAAATATTGTACAAACTCTACTCCAATTGAATGTAGATGTAAGGATACAGCAACAGCATTCTTTTTCCTTGTCAACATCAAACAGTTTATTTTTGAAATGTTCTCTTTTTTTTGTTATAAGTTCTTTGCATGTTGGGCACCCCTACATAAACAAATCAAACTACCGAAGGAGCTCTTTTGAGGTATGAATTTGCTTTGCGTCTTTGCTTAGAGCACTGCAAAACACTTGAGTGCCCAGCTGATACAATCCAAGTGCTCCTCTGCTGGTGGTGTCAAGGTTGAAACCACATACCAAGACACAACCTAGTACAGCCCCCCTGCAAAGAAGAGGCAGTGTGGTCCAGCAGCTAGCTCTTGCCTCACACACAGTGTGCACCTGAAACCTTCAATCATCACAGGTCCTGGAATGTACAGGATTGCAATAAGTCAGGCACCAGTCCTTCCTTTTTTACAGCACCAAATAAAATGAAAAATGAAAATGGAAATCACAGGATGCAGTTTTTAGGGCATCCGTAATAATTTTTTAATAGCTATATTTGTAGATAAATCTATGCAATGTTGACACCTTTTTTGTGAATAAGGACAAGACTAATCAGCTCATGAAAGTAGTTAGTTAATTATTTATACGTCCTTGAGTACAAATTTATTTATGGAAATTAACATCATCCTAAATATTAAGCAAAATATTTTCTGCTAAGAGAACAACATGCTTTTGTTTCTTCTGTCTTGCTGATTCCCTGCCAACTTCAACTTTTGTTTAATGTCTACGATCACTGTATTGCTTTGGTGATATGACTGATGAAAACATTCTCATGCAAATGAAATCAAACTAGTAAACTCAGCTAAATATTCTAATACAGAATTGTCAAATTTGAAATAGCAGAATAGCCATTTTCTAGACCTCTTTATAGATACTTATAGATAAAACCTCAGATTTCATTACACTTAATGTGAAACCTTATTTCTCCTAGGTGACCAGTCTCCTATTAGATAAGTTCCATTTTATTCAGTTAATGGTGAGGATTTGTCTCTCCATATAAAATGCAAGATTGTTTTTAATTGCAAAGATTAAAATATTTTCATTTTATGACAGAAATTGATTTAAAATTGCACCTTAAGTATTAATGTCATTTGAAACTTAAAAAAGTTTGCAAGTGCTTGCACCTGTTGTAGTTTCAGAAAATTGTGTCCAAAAAAGCTGCACGATATAGTGTCACTAATGTCTGAACAGATGGATTTTCAGCTCCACAGCAATAGCTGGAAATCTGAGGCAGAGTAGGGCAGGGATATATTATTGTTTTCTCTCTATCAGCCTTAGTAACACCATCTGGCTTTCAATTACGGAACTGCAACAAAGCCTATTTTCTTTTTATCACCATCTGGTACCTCACAGTCAAGCGACAGAGTCACACAACAAATTTAACTGAAGGTTTTAAGAATTTCATCCATGCAACTTGTAAGGTAAACAGAAGCTAAAGGGCTGCATATGAAGTACTAAAATAAGCAGTCTAAGGATACGGGCAATGGAACTTGATCGGCTGCACTTTCAGGGAAGAGAGCCTACGAACAGGCCTGGTTTTGGTCTGGCTCAACCAGCAACCTCCCAGATGATTTCTGGGACCACACAGCACTGGATGTGGCCACGCTTGTTTAGAGGCTATGAGATTTTGATAGTAGGTGTGCGGCCAGACCATATTAATTGCCATCTAGGCCACAGACACCCCCCAAGACTATTTAGTTCTCTAGCACAGGAGCCCTGCTGCTTGGGAAGAGTGATGCCATTGTTCCTACCCATCCAAAATGTGAGAAGACACCAGATTGTGACTTTGTTTACCAAGTGACATGAGCCCTTGGCTTTCTGCTGCCTGCAGTTGCTGTACGTGGGGTTATTATGTAATGCACTGATGTTTTTGGAACATTTCTACCTCTGTGTAAAGGATCTTGATGACGACAGAAACAGTTCTGGGTTACAGAAACTGTTCTGAATGACACTTTTGTTAAAATTAATAGCTCTAATAATAGTGAAATACTGCTGAAAAATGGATGTTCAGTTGAATGTAAGTTAGTTTCAGTTATCACTGAAAATAAATTGCTTTTATTCATTACAGCATTTGTAAATTCTTGCTGTAAGCCCTTGTTTTTACCATATGATAAACTTAGACTCAGGTATTTGGCGGCTGCCATAATCTTGAGACTTTCACATAGTCATGAGGCACGCTCTATTAGTTTATGTTCACAACATGCTTTCTTGCATGTAACTCACGTTCTTCAAATTGCCTGTGTGTACTGTAATTAATTGTACTTACAGGTTAACTAACAACTATATCGAGGTTGAAAAAGAAGCCAACAGAAGGTGTTGAATAAAGGTTGGAAGTAATGGTACATACTACTGGCCTTAAACTGCCCACCTAAGTTGCCCTCTCTCCATCAAATGACAAACGATGTCACAGATTTTTTCATTCCTTGTCTGTCAATAACATTATTAATCTTCCTGCTTTATGTGTATGACAAGTACTAGAACTCTGGTAAAATGAGCCCTAAATAATGTTTTATGATTTAGAGCAGCGGTAGCTACATCCTGTTCTTTAGAGGAGTGTGAATGTTCTGTAGCTGGCCTTTGAAATCTCTGAGAGAAAATGCTAATTTTGAAAATGCAGGTTGGGTTCACCTGTGAGATACTCCTATTTTACACTGGTAAATTATACTCTCTTAATGCTATTGACATCATACTTTTCATAGAAATTGAAGTAAAGCAACAGTGAATAAGATCCAGAAAATATTATCTTAAGAAAATGATAAGCTAGTTTTCTTTCAGCTAGATTTCATATGATTGTGATTTAAGAATAGTTCAGTGCTTTTCTCAAAGTCTTTCTACCTCCAACATTCATGCAATCCTCAAATCAAATGGAAGTACATAATGCCCCTCTATGTCCATCATCTATAATTTAAGCAGGCGAACAGGGATACATCATAACTTTACTTTTTTAGTTTGGGAGTTCATATTTGCTATGGTCCTGCTTCTGGACAAATAAAGAGAAGGCAGGTAATTAAGTAAAGGAGACAATATATTGTTTCTGTGCACAGATGCACATAATCCTGGCCTTCCTGACTTTGAAAACAGAAAGAAAAAAAAAAAAACAACGAACAAAATCTTCTAGCTTTTTGGGAACTTGAAGTTTAGTAAATGAGCAGTTTTATTTCGTTTGCTACTGTTATTTAAGAGCAACTGCTTCTCCTCTGGAACTATCTGGTGTCCTCTAAAAAATTAAAATTTCTGATTTGTAGTTTCTAAAGACATGATCCATGCTTGCTGAAAATTGTTTAATAAAATGGGGATACCTGGAAGGTGACTAAAAGTATAATATGGTGAAACATTCACCTCTGTGATGATAAAAGCAGAACAGAGTATTTATTGGGTTTGAACTTATTAACAGTAAGTAGTGATATATACACATATATTTTATAAAATCTCCTTCCCCACTGAGTGATGGTTCGGGTGAGAGGGCTGCTTACCACTCTGAAAACCAGCACGACTGGGAAGAACTCAGGGATTCCCACTGGGGAATTACTGCAGCATGCACAAAAGGTATGCAGAACTACAGAACGATATTATTTTGGTAAACACCATGATTTGAACTCACAGATACATGCCTGTGTTGATTCTCACACAGCACGCCTCATGCCACTAAATTCTAAATTGTATCTATCTTGTCACAAAAATGCAGGTCCCGTTCAAGCAGCAATTGTACCTCCTGCACAGGTCTTTTTCATTCAGCAAACTAAAGAGTGTCACCTCTGGCACAGATGGCATCAGTCCCACCTCCACCAGCTCCGCTAGGCAACATACCCTGTTCACAACTAGGAAAGCTATGCAACACCAATGTGCCCACCCCTGGATTTAGGAAATTTAATCCCTGTTCACAGGTTTCGCTCTACATGCAGAGAAACTGCCAAGTATGGGCTTTAAATGCATGAAGCAGGCAGGGTCTCATTTAAATCCACCGACCAACTTTAACTCAACAGAACATTTCTTAAGTCTGTTCTAACTGACAAACAGTCAAATGGACGGCATGTGTACGTAAAAGCAGCTGGACTAGGAAGGTATAGATGCTGATTAAAAATGGTGCAATATACAAAGTATGACATGGAAAAACAATTTGCGATTTCCAATTAACTTTTTTGAGTTTTCTTTCAAGGTTAGGAAAATTTAGTATTACTAAAGTAATCTTAATTTTTTAAAACATTATTATTTTTCACAAAAAATTGTAAATGAATATACAATCAGCATTTTTAAAAAATATTTTTTCAAGATGTTTAAAATTTGAAGTTTTGTGTTCTTTTAGTGTTAAAAGTACTTTTTGGAAACTTGAAGCCATATGGTTATATGTGTATGTGGGTGCTAAACCATTTTTTTTTTCATTTTTCTTTTCATTTGTAGGTAGAGGCACACTCAGTGATAAGGTTCAAATGATCGTTCTGTGTGTGATTTCATTCTACCTGGATGCCAAGTAACTGGGGCAAAGAACACATGAGAATACCATGGTGAGCCCAACTGCTCCGATAATTGTGAGGCTAAGCATTTTTATAAATCTGAAAACACTTATTGTGGATACCCAAAACAATAGGAAACGCACTTTAAAGAGTTTGAATTATTGCTACAGAAACCTCAGAGTGCTAGAACGGTGATGGGAAGAAATACTTACAAGACAATTAAATATAGCAGAAGTATTTCTGATACATTTAATATTTATTGCTAAATGATCAGTGATATGAAGATTAATTTCATTTGGTTTAAAGAGGCACTGTAATCTTTACTTATGATACAGCTGAAGGTAAATGCATAATCACTCTTGTTTCTATAGGAACTACATTTCCAGAGTTAACTGCACAGAAAGTATAGCTGTGATTTTCTCTCCCCTTCCTTTTCCAGAACTTACAGCAAAAAGGAAGTACAAGACCCTTTCAAAGGACCTTTTAAATCAGAGTTCTAATGGGCTCTTTTAAAAATGCTTTTAGATTGCATTATGCACGTAATTCCCCAGAGAAAAAAAAAAGTCTCATCAGCTTCGATTTTTATATAGAGACCTGACTGAATGGCCAGAGGTACAGAAACATTTGGCTTCTTGTTGTGTGGTGTTGTTCCAGCTCTTCTCAAAGCCAAATACCTAGAACTGAATGGAAACGGCAAGCTTTTCAAGCTGCAGTAAGGTTCAGTATCCTACTGCAAAAGCTTCCTTTGTGATTCATGAAATACATACAATGTATTGAACTGGTCATCATAACTGAGATTTGACCGATGCAGGTGAGTTGTTACAGTTTTCTATTGCTTGACCATTTGACGGAAGTTCCCTTTGGCGATCCGCTCTCCTTAAGTTTCAGACTCTGAATTAATGCAAAGTTTGAGAGTAGTTTATTTTTCAAATTTCACTTGTAGCATCTCCTTACTTAAAAAACAACCCCAATGGGTACAGTGATAGCCTACTGTTTTCCTGTTTCTATTTTTAGTCTGTAGTAATTCAGTCTCTATATAGCTATGCTGCTTTATCTTCCACTTAGAGAACACTCACGAGGTGGCAGTATCCAAGAGAGACTCCCATTTATCTTGTTGTCAGTACACTTCTTGGAGTAGATGGAGTACTTTATTTTGCTGTTTATAAACCTTCAGAAAAATTACACTTAACTGGCAAATTTTAGATACTTCTATATGCAGTATAAAATTTCCACCGGGTATGAAAACATCAATGTAATTTCCTCAGAACAGCGATCTCTTTGTATTACTAGCGCTCAACAAAAGCCACAGCAATGTTTTCTGATTTTTTTTTAACTAACTACAGCTCAACAGCTGGGTCCCAGTAGTAACTATCAGCTTCGGGTTTCCCAATTTGAGACCACTTGCAGGAACCATGCACCATCTGATCAGCACTTTCTAAAAACAGGTTGACTTGACAAAGTCAAGGAGCCAACTGCTTTTGAATCCAACAGTTAGGTTCACAATAGGGAGTTTATTTTACGAGAATAGTTTTACCAGGTATTGTTTATTGCTGGTTCTTCTCCAGACTTCGCAGGAATTCTGCCGTTTTATTATGCACTATTCCTTCCTGACGTTTCTCTTAAATTCTAAGATACTCCATGTAACCTATATAAGCCACAGTTCTCCTGTGTGGATAAGCTGTACAGCATGTGATCCTGGATTAGCAGTGCTTCCTTTTATTGATGAGTGCATTACATGTATTACAGCGCTGTCAGACACAGACCCAAGGTCAAGATACTGCTCTTTAGCTTCATATTAGTGGCTAAAGGTAGCTAGCTGCTTTCCTTTGGTATTAGTATCCTTATTCTGGTGGCTTATGGCAGAGGTGAAGACAAAAGAAAACAGGAATTCTTGATAGCTCTGAAATGAATACAGAAGCTTACTACAAAAGTTGAAAGGAAAAGCTACTGCTGTATAAAGAATGGTTTTCTCTGAATTATGGCTACCAGGACTACTGCTTGGGATGCTTCTTGAAAAAAAGAGCCTTGGACAAAACATTGGTAGTAAGGGAACAAAGAACTATGCCTCATTCATGTTACCTTCCTTTATTCTGTCTTCCATTGTCCAAACTTGTGCCTGGGTTTTCAAGAATGTGGCTATCTGTATTTTCATTTACTTCCTACCCTGCTATGTTAGCAAAAAGATACATCAACTGTGCATATGCACATGTTTGTACACGTGCAAAAGTGAAGGAAGAGCACCAGAAAACTGAGCAACTCGGAGCTATCATTCAATTATTTCTATCTTTCACGTCAGTGCTCCTACTGGTAAGAGAAATTCCTTAAATGTGCCAATTTTTCATCGGTTTTGTAATACGCGGCTTTCTGTGGACTGCAGCCTCCAGCCAGGTTTCTACGGACAGGGATGTGATTTGCTCACGGTAAAAAACTGAAAAGAAATAAAAGATCATTTTCAGAATCATTTTAGGGAACTGGCATTGCTGCTCCTGAATTACTCAGCACGAACCTGACACTCCGCATCCTCCATTAAAAGATACGTCACATGCAACTATTTCAAAGTGTGCAAAGCACACAACGCGGGGTACCAAGGTTCAGGAACCACGTAGCACTGACTCCTGCAAACGCAGGGAGCAACTGGAGCAGCAACACCTCTTGCAGAAGCACTGGCCAAGCAGGTGGCGAAGAGGCCGGAGACGCCCTCGCGCCACCGAGGCGGCCAACGTCCGCTCCGCAGCCCGGCCCGGGGAGGCCTGGCACACCGCCACCTGCCCGGCACAAGGCCGAGGGCGATGCTCGTTGCTCCGCAGCCGCCGTACGCGTCCCGCCGTGCCCTCCCCGAGGGGACGCGCCCCCTCGCCCCGCCGTGCCCTGCCCGCCTCAGCCCCAGCTCCTCCCCGAGGGCTCCCGGCTCTGCCCCGAGCGGTGCCGTCGGGGGGGAGGCACGGGACGGTTCCCGCTCGGGCCGTGCAGCTCCGCCGCCCGCCAACCTCCCCCGCCGCGCCGGAAATGGCCGCCCGGCTCCCCGCCGCTCTCCCCCCCGCTCCCCGGGCAGCACCGCCGCAGCCCGCGGCACCCCATGGAGGGTCGCACCCCTTGGACGGCTCTACCCGGGAACCGGCGGGGGCGGCAGCGGGGGGAGGGGGACCTGCAGCGCGCCGCCGACCGCAGGGGGGAGCCGGGCGCGCGCGCGCGCCGCCGCCCCCTCCTCACGGCGGGGGAGGGTTAAGGACCGGCCGGCCGCTGCCTACGGCGCGGAGGCGGTAGCGGGCTGGGGGGGTGCCTTGCCTCGGCCCGCCAGCGACCGGGGTACGGGGCTCGGAAGGCCGCCCGCCCGCCCCTCTGCGCACCCCCTCTGCCTCCCCGAGGTGCCGCCGCCGCCGCTCGGCGGGGCTGACTCGGCGGTGTGCGAGCCGCCGCGCGGAAGGAGCCGCTCCGCCTCTGACAGAGACGCCCCCCGCCTCCCTGCCCGCCCGCCCTCACCTCGGGCTGGCGCTGCCTCCCCGCGCTGCCGCCTCGCCGCCCGCCCGCCCGCTCGCCACCGCGCCCCGCCGCCGTCCCCCCTTGTGCCGGGCCCCACCAAGGGACAGGCGGCCAGCCCTCGCCCCCGCCGCCCGGCTGCGGCTGCCGCGCCCCTCGCCCCCCGCCGCAGGGAAGGGTACAGTGGTGACTGCCAGGCGAGAGGAGAGAAGAGGAGAAAGAGGAGCCACCGGCGGCTCGGGCAGCGCGCTGCGGCTGGGTCTCCGGGGATGGACTGGGCTTCGCCCTCCGCCTCAGCCTGCCCGCGGAGAGGAGGGCGGTGACCCGCCGCCCAGCCCGCCGGGGAGGAGAGGCATCCCCGCCTGCGCCGCGGGGCCGGCGCGACCCTGCTTACGCCCGGTTAAATGTCACGGCTCCCCGGCTGCTCCCCGCCACCGCCCCGCGCGTCGCTCACCTCGGGAGGGGGCTGTGAAGGTGGCGGCAGAGGCAGCCCCGGCTGCGGCGCGCCCCGCCGCCGCTCGCCGTGAGGGAGCGCCCCGGCAGCCGCCAGGTAAGCGACAGGGGGAACCCCCCAGTGCCGTCGGGGGTGGCGGCCGCGGGGAGCCCGTCCGTCAGGGCACGGTAACTTTGGGGGGCGTTCGGGGGGGGGGGGCGAGACGGCAGCCCCCCCGCCCCGCCGTGCGTCTCCTCCGGGGAGGGGCTGCAGTGGGCGAGAGGCGGCGGGACGGGGCGCAGCCGCCCCCACCTCCTGCCGCCCTCCCGGTCCGGCCTCCTCCCCGGCCCCCCCCGGAGGGCTCAGAGGTGAGCGGAGGACGGCGCTGCCCGCCCGGCGGCCGGGTGGGGGTTCGGGGTGCCCCGGTCGGCGGGTGAGGAAAGCGGAGGGTTGGGGGGGGCGCCGTACCCAGCATTCCCACCCCCCCCCGGGGAAGAACTCCCCCCGCCGGGCTGGGAGCCGTGTGACGGGGGGCACGGGTCCTCCGGCGGCTCCAAGCGACGTGGCACAAACACAATAGTCCTTTGTCGCCAGCGCAGAGATGCTTCCACACCTGTGTCCGCTGCCATGCTGGATGTGCTCGCCGGAGTACGTGCATCAGTAAAGCGGGGCTTTTTTGGGGGCGGGGGGGGGGTGGTTGGTGGTGAAGACACTGTTTTACCTTCTGCAAAGCAATTTTGGAATACCTCCGGTTTAAAGGAGCAGCTCGAAGTACATACAGGTGCTCCTGAACATACCTGGAAGAAAAACAAAGGCAAGAAAATCACCTGCTCTTTCAGGTGTATGTGTAAATCACCACACTGTTTCTCCAGCCTCCTGATTCTAAATTACAGGGTTTTTCAAGTCCTGTCCCATAGCTCCTGGAATAAACATCAAATGTGCTTAAGCATTTTTCCCCTAAAGCTTTCCTTGCCAAGCAGAGACCGCAGTGCTTTCTCTTTATATGGTGCTATTTCAAAATGCTGTTCTTTCAGAAGTAAGACCTTCTCTTTTAAAAAGGAAAACATCTGAGCATTTCAAAAATAAATCATATTTGAACTTGCATTGCTTGCCAAGTGGGGGGGGGGGGAGGGGAAGGAGCACACAGCTTTTTTGTGGCTTTGTCATGAAAATGAGCCATGCAGACTTTATTTCAGTCAAAACTACAGCACTACGGGAATGGAACTGAAAATTAGTTCGTGCAATGTTCAGGGAGGTAAGACATGACCTGTAAAGCATGCACCCAGTAGCTCTGAAGCCCTACCCTGCTTCCTACAGTGACGCATCTGGGATTCAGAGGTCTACAATATAAAGTGTGTCTAAGACGATTTCACTTGGAACTGCTGTATATACCCTAAAAGAATTAGATAGCATTTTATTCATCATTCGGGAACAACAACAGCTGTGTCTGCAATAAAAAAAAAATAATCCCATAGCAGGTAGAAGCAAAGGATCACTTTCTTGAGCTTCTACCCTTCGGTGAAAACCACACAATTAAAAGAGATGGTCTGTTTCCCTGCTATGTGCAATCAAAGCACCAGTAGTTCCATTAGGGGCTACACCCTTTCCAGGAAGTGCTTGCCTGTAGAGGTGAAGCTGCGGTGTCGTCTACTTCTCTACATAACGGACCACGCAGGAGGGTGCACTAGCATCGGTATGTTCCTACTCCTGCTACATATGTGTAAATGTCCCAGTAAAAATGTGATTTGTGATTTTTCCTTCAAATCAGCACTAAAAACGATTTGACTCCTCAGATACTGTGCCACCTTTTTACTTTTCTTACTTGAAATATAGTGGTTCTGGCAGTAGCTAATCTTTGTGCAGCAGAACAGAGATACTGTTCCTTTTAGACAAACAGAAGATCCCTGAAATCTGTTTTTACTGCTCCGAATTCCCTCTTGAGAAAGTAGGAATAACACCTACATAGACTGAACAAAATAAGGTGTGATCGGCTACATATGAGCAGCGTGGTTTGGTAGTGTAACAGATATCAGGGATTTTTTGTTATTGTTCTAGAATCCAGGCATTCTGTGAAAGGGCTCTAGGTGGAAATGTTATCCTGCGTAGCAGCAGCAAGAGGTGAAGGAACACAAAGTATTACAAAAGCATGTTAGTTTAGACAGCTGTCCACAAGTACTGTGATTGGTATATGTTGGCATGCCACTGCGAACTAATACCGTGGATTTGGGTATCCTGCTGTTCAGAAAAAAGACTGAAGTAACTTGCTGTTCATAGTTCTGAAGCCATATCATTTTCCTCCAACACAGAAAGGTAAGGAGGTCTGAAGGTTGGAATATTGGTGTCTCTGCGCTGAGTATAAAAATATATGTCTATGTTAGTGGCTTTTTCATATCTTGTATTAAGACCATTCGAATAACATAAGCACAGGGTGGGTGTGGTTATCGGCGAGGGTATCGATGAGGATTCTAGGATTCCTGTGGTGGTTTTTATAATAATGTCTGTATGACTGTTGCCTGTTTTTAAGGTTTTGCTTGTTTACCTTTTGACTGCCTAAATCTCAGGGAATAAAGAAAGCGGGGAGGAAAGGTTAAGGAGTTCTGAAGGCTTGGTATATGGTTGTCTGTTGGTTCATTGGCTCATCCTTTGTGAGAAGGTACATTTCCTTCTAGCTGTTGCTGATAATTAAAAATCCAGATGAGGGGCAAGTGGAGCGATAAGTGGATCAATTTCAGTAAATTTATACAATACTAGGTATGCGTATTGCTGAATTCTCCTTTTGCCAAGGTGTTTGTTTCACTTACAAGTTCTGTAACACATTACGTTAAATACATTGTAATTGTACTTTTTCTTTTCACACTTTGTACAGATATTCAGGACATTTAAGAAAACTCTAGTTCTAATTAGCCACTGATTGACACCCCGATGTCATTATAAGGCTGATTTGGCTAAGCTGTGTTTAATTATGAATCTTTACAAATTATTGCTCATTTCTAATTAGTACAGTGAATAGTTTAGCTGCTTATTTTCCAAAATCTTTTCAGCTCATGTATTTTCAGCCAGGAACCTTTATTCCCTAATTTGAAAGCATAAACCCAAGATTTTTCTTATTTTCGGGAAAGAGTGGCTTCTCTGTTGTCTTAGAAAAAAATGAAAATAAATGAGATATCTCCGTAAAGAATGAAATTGAAGTGTTTGGAATTTATGGGCATTACTCCTCCAGACTTATGCTCATGCAGCATACCAATCGATGCTTTCTGTGCTGAGATATCAATATTATTCCCATGAGATACAGTGAGTAGAGCTCATGTTTGAGTTGCTTGCCATCTCATAAGCCTTTTGATTCCTGGGGACAATTCCATTTCTTAATGATGAAAATCTGTGGAGGGAGGAAACATAGAAGATAAACTGTCATCAGTGTTGTATAATGACATTTTGGTGACCCATTTTCTGTTGATAAAATGCAAATCTTGTGATTTTTTTTCCCCCCTCTTCCTTTCAGCAACTATCCTGTGAAGCAGTAGTTCATGAGATTATTTATAATCATACTGATCAGAGTTGTTATTTGATTAAAGTCTAATCTCTCATTCCCTTTGAAACTTGAAGTAGATATCTGTATCAGCAGATTGTAGACAAGTCTTGTTATATATTGATATACTGTTTGTATTTTCAGCTTGATGATTATTATGAAAGTCATACTAGGCCAGTGTGGATACTTAGTGAACATCTTTTCTGTGAGATGGTATTAGTGAACAGTTTAATCCATCTTCCAGAAATACACCTAATTACATACAAACAAAAAAGGGTGCATTGAAATGAATATTTTATTTAAAGTGGAAATATTTTACACTGCTTCTTACTGTTGAATAGCACTTTAGCTAATCTTTTTCTTAGTCCCTTTGGTTTTGGGTTGCAGGGAAAAGCCAAACCATACCATGCTTAGTGCTTAGTGGATTTTAAAGGACATTGTCAAAGTAGGGTGATTTTAAAGAAGGTTTTATTTCAGAAGACTAATTGAGTCTGAAGAAAATGGGCATGTGAGTTTTCATTTGATGGGCCAATTACATTTCCCAAAAAGAAAGAAAACTGAGAAAAGTGGGTTTTAGTTATATAGATAAAGCAACATAACTTATTAGCTGTCAGTCTCAAAATTAAAGTTGCAGGGCAGGAAAAAGAAAGTAAAATAGCAAAATTTTGTCATCATCGGTAATAAAACTATGATGTATTTGAAAGGAGTGAACAGAATTAAATTCAGCAGAAATATTTGCTTAAAGTCTGACTTCAGTATGGAGTTTGTTTGATTAACTGTAAAATGTCTGTCCTTTGGTCAGAATGGAGTAGAATAATTATTCCACAGCCCTATTGCTTTTTGTTTAGCTGGGACTTATACAACAGTAGTTTGTGATTAATACTTCAGTAGTTTTAATAAATGTATGTTCTATTTTTACATTTTAAAACAAAAATTATATGTCTTCTTAAATCCATTTTTCAGGTAAAGACAGTTTCTTCTAAATGGTAAAAAAAAATCACATGCATCGTGTAAAACTATAGATAAAATATCTTAACTCTTACATGCAATGATAATACACTTTATATATTTGAAATTATACCTTTAAAAATTGTATTTGTTCTGATATTAATGTTTAATGCTCTAAGAGTAACCAGTGATCAACAGCTCAGATTATAGGAACACCTTAGGACAGTGTCATTCCCCGCCCCTCCAGTCATTTTAAGTATACCTATTTTCTGGGTTGAAAACTTGTAAGAGTCATAGGGGTGGCATTTACCAAGGCAGGGCAAAGGCCATCCTCGAGCTCTATGTATGCAGAGCCCCATCTCTAGGGAAGAGCGGGATTTCACTGGAGTCCTTCCTCTGATAATTTTGTTGTAACTGTGGGTATAGTATGGGGAAACATACCACTAGAGAAACCAAATAGACTGACCTTAGAGCTGGACAGCTACTTAAGAGAGTTGCCCTCTGTCCTCTTTCCAACTTCTGATTAGTCTTTCCTCCTATTATTTCCTTCGTTTTATCTTGTTTCTGAGAAACAGTGTGAATTTTCCAGCAAATGGTATTTATCTCTTGATTGCTGTGCTTCATGAACTGAATTTCAACTTTGATTTGGTGAAGTCCTCGTGGAACAGCAGTAGATAGTGGCTATGAAGAGCTTTGCAAGAGAGGAACTTTTGAGGAAGAGCTCAGTTTGGTTTTTTAAGGATTTTGATTCCTGCAAAGCAAAAACATTTATGTTCCACTGTGAGAAGCCGTCAAGTAGACTGCCATTCACGGCGCATGCGTGCCTCAGGACTGAGATTTGCCCGTCGTTGGCCTATGCCCGCAGTTTATCAGTACCGTGCTATTACTGCAACACAGTGTATTCCTCTTAGCAGTAGAGGGCTGCTAAGGATGTACAATACTGATCAAACAGTCCAGAGTCCCAGAGTATTTTCCTAGGGTTTGAGTTCTGGAATGTCCAGCTAAAAGTACCGTGCTATAACATACAAATTCACTTGTGGTTAGGAAATGTATTCTGTTTCATCTGTTGTGAACACTGTTTGCACAGTAGTGTTCTTTGTTGAACTTTGTGAGCTCATCCTGTTTTGGGTTCTGTTGCAATCTCTGCTTTCAGTTTGAATTTAGACATGAGTCATGGGTTGTGTTGGTGGCTCTCCCTGCATACAGCAAAAAAAAAGATGTTCTTCAGCTGCATCAATAGAGAAGCTATGTTGAAGTCCATGGGGCTGACTACATTAATGTGTTAGAGTAGTGGATAACAAAGCCCATTAGATTTTGAGCAGTGGTAGTGGGCTGTGTGTTTAAAACACTCTCCTCAAGAATGATGCTTAGTCTTTGTGGAGGTTTGCTGTTACAGCTGTCTGATGGGAAATACCAGCGAAGGTCAGTTAATTCCAGTGACTGCAGTTTCAGTTTATTAGAACAGTAGTTCACTCTGTTGCTAGACCCAGGGAAATACAAATGTCTGTGAACCCATGATTATGTCAGGAACTAATTTATAGCCTGGGTTATTTGCACTGAAGTCACATGGTACAGCTATGAAGAGAAATTGTATGTGTACAGTTTGGAACTTTGAAAGAGATAAGAACATTAAGACTTCTAAAATTATTTTGGAAGAAAAGCTTTCAGGATTATCAAAGTCTTCAGTTAATCCCCAGCCAAAGGTAGGTTGAATGAACACATGTATCTTATAAACGTGTAAGTATTTAAATGTATTACTGAGACCTGTAACCACTTTTCTTCATTCCTTATGGTGTAGTAAATTCTTGGTGCCACCAGGCAGGAGGTTGTCAGAAGGATTTGTAGATAGACTGGAGGGTGGCAGCTGGGAATTCTGTTCGTCCAGGTGGACTGACTGACTGGGTTATAAAGATTGCAGCTAATACCAGAAGAGAAACAGGCTCCTTGGGAAGAAGACATGCTGCTCATCCTTAGGACCTTGAGAAAAAAAGGAGGGAGGGATTTCATGATCATGAGATTTTGCCACGCGGTCATCTGCAGAGCTTAGGTGGGATGTACTACAGCTGACAGCCCCAGCAGAGAGGGGTTAGGCTTTGTGGCTGCTGGAGGCAAAATCCCATGTTTCTGAAGGGGAAGGGAATAGGGAAGGCTGAAATGGGAATCATGGTGGTGTGCACCTGTCAGTGTGTTTGGGAATGACCACCAAGCCTGTGGCCTCCTGGCATCAACAAGTCTGGCTATTCTCAAAAGTAGCCAACTCCACTTAAGCTTAAAAATTATGATGCAGTTTTCTAGGCATAGCCATAATTGTCCTAAAAGGATAGAGTATGTTGCACTTCCTGTCAGGGGTTTTAGAAAGTGTCAGGATATTCAGAAAACTAAACACTCATCTTTAAGGGTCGTGTTTGAGTACAAGACTTGCTTTAGAGGTTCCTCTGAATGCTTCTAGTGCTCCATGTAGCTGTCCAGACTAAGGCATTTATATAGCAGAAAAGATGACATTTACCATTTCATTGAGTAGAAATGATTATATTCACCAGTAGTATCAGGAATTAGCTTTTTGATTTGAAATCCATGTAAAAATTAATGTTAATAAGGAATGTGGGGAGGAACTAGTGAGAAATGACTTGTGTATAGATCAGTATACAAGATAGTCTGGAAGAATAAGCAGAATTCTACATTAGTACGTTTTTATAGTCCTTTTGATTGTCTCTTTTTTTTTTTTTTTTTGGGTGTGTGGAATGCTGGGAGTGACCAACCAAACGTGGTAAGAAAATACCTGTCTCATGTCAGCTTTTGACTGTTTCCCCACGTGAACTGGCACACCTTACAATGCAAAAGGAGCACTTGGGCTGTACGCAAACAAGTGAAGACACATGTTCTTTTATTGCAGTTTGGGTTGTTGTTAAAACTTGTTAAAAAGCAAGAAATTCTTGGTTTTGTTGCCTGTATGGAAGATGAGGAGGAAGTAGTTACCTTAGAGTTGCTACAAAGGTAGTGAAGAGAGGTATCAAGATAAAAAGCAGTAGAACAATTGCAGAAATTAAACTGCAGTAAATCATAAGGGTGCAATGGTTTGCTTCCAAGATTTCTGAAGAAAATACATAGCTGAGCATCTAAGTGACTTCTGAATCTGTAATTTATTTTTGAGTACTATGTCTGACCTGGAGGATAGCCAACTATTAGGAAGAAAAATGTCAGGAATTAGTAAGTCAGACCCCAAACAAGTAATTCAGGAAAAATAAATTAAGTCAACATCCTAAGACATGTAGATGAACATATTAGGAGTATATAAGACTACTGCTCACTTTAAGGAGACAAGTATGCAGAACTGCTGGTGGAAACAGTCCTGTCCAACCTCTTTCTCACTGTCAGCATGACTTAAAGTGAGTGTACAATTGCAGTCTTACTATCAAACGCTTCTCTTACTGTTAACATACTCCTTCATACTCTTCATAAGTTTTTATGAACAGCTTGATTAAAGGGACAAAGTTACATGCGTGTTCTGTAGAAAAAAAAAGATTACAAATAATTTGATCTGTAAGGTTTTTTTATTTTGCTCATACCATATTCTGCAAATAGAAGTTGTGTGAGTCATTAGGTCTTTTATTTTAGGGATAGAGTGTTCAGGGCAGGAGTTGTTTGGGATTTTGGAAAAACAAATTCTTGTGAAGAAATAGATATAATTTCTACCTCGACACTGAAGTAATTAAGTACTGGGCAGTTTTGCATTGGGGACTGCAAAATAAGTCATCAGATATCTTCTGTCAAACAATTACAATGAAAAGACAAGTTAAAATGGCTTGTACATTGAAAGTAGACGAAAAGTGGTTAAGGAGGATACAAACATTTTCCTTAGATCTGTTTCAGTAATTATTTTGGACTTTCTCTAAATGAACAGTTCTCACAGTTTTCAAAACAGACAAAGGTAAAAGAGAAAAAATCCTTGTGATGAGTAGATGATTGAAGTCCTACATACACATTGATATTAATATGCTAAAGCTTTGAAATAGAACGGGTAGAGATATGGTGAGGGTATTTAATATTACATAACCTAGTTTCTATGATTTTATCTTTTCCCATTAGGCAAACAAAAAGTCATATGATGGGAAGAGAAATTTGAATGTTAAAATATTTTAAAATTAATAACATTAACCAAAGAGTGCTGAAGAAAGAATTTCAGGGGGGTTTCTCTCTTGTAAGAGTATTATATCCAGGTGAACCTTTTTTAACTGCAACAGAAGAGCAAAACAAGAAAAAAGCAAAAAAAAAAAAAGTGCATGCTCTGAATACCATAAAAAAATCTGCATTACCTCATGTTATACAATTGCTTGCCTGTGTTGGAGGGGTTTAGCTGTTCTGCTGAAGCAATTTACATTGCTCTAAAGGAAGGGTACCAGTCAGTAAGGACCGTCAGTTTAGTTGTTGTTCTTTTGGTTAATGCACCACTAACCAGCTTGATTTACATGGCTGTTTGACCAGCACATGCTACTCTCTGTAACCTTGCTTAAGAACA
Organism: Phalacrocorax aristotelis; assembly: GCF_949628215.1. NCBI lineage: Eukaryota > Metazoa > Chordata > Aves > Suliformes > Phalacrocoracidae > Phalacrocorax > Phalacrocorax aristotelis. The sequence continues at coordinate 11,443,353 of NC_134311.1, read as the reverse complement.
GCTGAGATGTTACTTTGCAGTGTAGGTAGACGGTAGCCTCTGAATACTTATATTAGCACCTAGTTATAATAATGTATGCTATACCAGTACAGATCCTTCATATTAGATTAAAAAGTAGATCAATTTAAAAATTTTACTTCTGCTTAGTATTGCTGGATTTTACTTTAAAGCATCTTGTTATAAGTATTTGAGGTTTTCTGTTTCATTTGAATATAGGTCAGGTGAGAGCTGCACTTGAAGAAAACAGATTATGGTTAGATTTGACAGCTACCAGCTACCAACAGTTCATTGCTCATTCAGTTCAGAGTAACAGTACTGAGTATTTGGTGCATCTAAAGATAATGACTTTTTTTTGCTGTTGCCTCTTATAATCAGCTATTGCTGTAGTTTGCAGTTGAGAGACTCTCTTGTTTAGCTAGAAAATGGAGTTTTACTATGAGTAAGGAGATGTTCCATATAGGAGAATTAATCTTCGTAATTGTTGTAGGTGTTCTTTAACAGTATGAGAAGTCTGTGTCATGTCCATGGCTACTGGATTTTACACTTAAATATGTAATCAAGATTACACTTTTATTTTCATGCTGGCTAGGTATTAACAGTACATGGAAGAACACTAAATAAGTGCCTGTAATATATCAAGAATATATTATTTTCAAGATATATCAATATATCCTGCTTTAAATTCATCTGTCTGAACTGGATGGTGTTTCCATTGGTACTAGTAATATTTCATAGGTTTTCTGGACACATGAAAAAAACACTGGACCAGAACTACAGAGAGGAGGATGTGCAGATAGCCAGTGTATTTTTTTAAATTTTCTAATTTTGATCAAAACTTTTCATTATTGTTGTCTTCAAGTACAGTCACCCAGGTATGTACTTGGATCAGCATGGAGGTAGAAAAGGAGAAGAGCAAGACAGTGAAGTAGGATATACCCAGAAATTCCTAAAGCCTCTTCAAAGATGGTGTCAGACATACAAAGTCAGTTTGGAGCAACTGTATCATGTATCCTTCTGCAGCTGTCAAAGTGCATGTTCTGCTGTAACATTTTATTGAACACAATATCATTGTATCTCTGATTTGAAATTGATTGCAAATACCTGTGAAAATTAGGTAATGCCTTTGGGCCTGTGACAAGTTCCCAGACATTCTGTTCACATAGGCTATGCAACTGACAGAACTACAACTTACTGTTCGTTCAGTCTTTCCGAAGCAAATAGACAACTTCAGAAAGTAATCCTGCAATATATACATTATAGTGTGGTCTTTTCTGTTGATCTAAATTAGTACAATTTGAACAATTAGAACATTTTGAACTCCCTAGAAGGATTTAGAATGCTAAGGCTCACTGAAATTGACAGTGAGGAGATAGATGCACAACCTCAAGCTCTTTTGAAACTTCTGCTTTGTGATTCTGTGTTCATATTTGCAGAAATGACCTGTTATTCATCTCATAAGTCAAGCTGATGTCACTTTTAAATGAGTTCTGCATAATTTGGCATGCGTTTTTGCACAATTTTGAAATCTGAGACCCCAAATATTATTTCAGTGATTTGTAGTTGTTACATAGATACCTTAGAAGAAAGTATACAAAATCCATGTTTACAACAGGTGCTGATCATGAAATATTTGATAAATTAAAAAACAAACAATATTTCTGTTTTCTCTCCTGTGCTTGGATAAGAATTTCTATCCAAGCAGTCCAATATTTGAGAACATTTACAGTCGGGGTTCCTTACTAGACACGTGTGGTATTTCACATAGAGTACCAGCAGGGCCATTTATTGCATCTGTCAGGAGAATAATTTAGACCTGTGTATGAACTATGTACCACCTTCTTTCTCCTGTAGTTTAATTACAGTTTATAATATCAACACATCCTTCAGAGGTAGCAACAGCGATATTAATCACTGATGCTTCTTCTGTGTTACTCTTAGAGTACTGAAAATATTAACTCCTTTCCTAACGCTTTGTAGTTAGGGGTGATGATATGTTCTTTCTGTGAAACTGCTACCTGTAGCATTTTTACTTTGAAATACCAATGCTGAGCTCTCTTGAAGTGGTAAGTGCATGAACTCTGATGTAACTCGTTATTCCCCTTATAGCTTGTTACACAAATGTGTTGCCTCAGAAAGTAAGACAGGAATGAAGCTCAGTTCTTGTTAATATTTAGTCTACCTGCAGCATGTATTAATGCAAACTTTTATATTTATGGAGGCAATCACTAGATGGCAGTGCTCTATGGTCTTTGTAAGTTGTTACATTTTCCTGAAAATATTCATTCTCTTCTCTGATACATGACATAGGGAATTGTTACTAGTTTTGCGGTATGATTTCTCTGTCACTTGTGGCAAATGGCAAGAAAATTTGACTAAAATAATTCTTGAGGAAGGTTAAATCCCTTAACATGTTGGTGTTTTGGTTAAGTGTTTGGCAAGAGGAGAAACATGCTGTTTGACAGTCTCTGTTCCAGGAGCACTAAATAGAAAATGTCAGACAAAAAAGCTGCAATAAGAATATTCTTTGATTTCTGTGTTGCTGATATCTTCTCCATTTATAAATCAGCGTGTAAGTATATCTTCTACTTCTTGGCAGGAAGGTGATCATGTAATCTGAAACTTGCTAGGCTGGCAATTCTACTTTTTCTAATATTAAATTGCTCAGTTGTTGTTAATGCAGTCAGTGCAGCCTGTAGCCAAGGGCATAATGAGCAGGAAGATGTAGGAAGACTTAATCACTTCTGTTACTGGACCCTGTAAAGTTGTATGGCTGATGCTGTTTATTCAACAAATATCTGTGGATAGACTGCTCTAACAACTCTACCCACAATTCAGAAGTGTACTTAGGATGTGATCACTGCAACAACACTGGTACTGAATGGCAACCACAAAGTTAAAGACCCTAGCAGACCTAAAACCATCAGCAGTAATACGCTCCAAAATAAGGAAGCAGGAGCTGTTGTTTGCAGGTGGCATCTTTTCAAAACTTAAGGTATCATCGAGTATCACTAAAATTAAATATGTTATGGTAACAGAGTTCAGCAGGACTTCTGTAAAGGGTAGTGTCTTAAATATCCTTATGCATTGGTCTGGTTTACTCCTGGATTTTTTTATTTTGTTGTTATGACACCCTAGCACAGTGATGCTCCAGGCCTGTCTGGTTCCTTATTTATTTGAAGAACAGTGTAAAAGAGTACACTTGTCTAATGGCTGCATATAAATGGGACTCTTTTGATCTCCAGTAAAGCTGCCTCAGAAGTGTCTTCAGTTCTTATGGTTGGAAGTACTGTAAGGCATTTTTTAACCAGAAGCTAACTGAGGTTGTTTTAATATCAGACTCACTGTGGGATTCTCTCAAGAGGAGGTGGCAATACTGTCAGTAATGGCAGCCAGTAGGCATTAGCTGTTGTCAGATGTTGAAAGTTTAAAGAGTTAGACACTCATGCTTGTAATTTGCAAAGGATTCTGCCGCTTGGTATTACAATGGTGGTTGGAGCTGTGCATGTGATTTTGGGGATAAATCCTTTTTCTAGAATAATCAATATAGCTTTTGGTGAAAATTAAATTTACATTCCCATGTGTTCATATGGTATGGTATAAAGATTGTAAAGTTTTAAATGAAAGCCTTTTTTCCAGTGTGGCAATTTTATGTGCTTATTATCATACAGTACGTAGCAGCTATTCTTTCAGTTCTTTAAAGCTTTTTGTTATCAGCTTTTTTTCTTCTTGTTCATAAAATGCAATCAGAAAAAGACAACAGTATTTAGCCTGAGACTTTCCAAAGATATTTTTGGAAGATAAAACTATAAATTCATTGAAAGAAAATATTGAAGGTATTGCATGAATTTTCAACACAGCTTTTTTTTAATAACAAAAATGAAATTAAATGGTTGTTCTTAAATTACTTTTAAAAATGAAAAAAGTTTCAAAATGATCAGTTTAAATCATCTGCAAATTTGGTTTTGGTGATGATGATTTGTCTTAGAGAGAGCTAGATTAAAATGATTCTTGCAGAAGTTATCCATTTTTGAAGGGTTGCCAGAGAAATCTGTAAAGTCCAGTTTATTTCATAATCATCATTTTTGATGTGAAGATTCTGGAGGCCTAAGTGTGATGTTGGCATAATAATACCCTGATCAAGAGGATGTCAGTTTACATATGCTTCTAATTAGCAGTTTCAGATTCAATTAAAAGGCAGGATAAGTCAGTAGTGATGCTAGCTTCGAATTGGAAGAATCTAGGTTGGAGAATTATTTGTCCTGGATACTGAGACTGTTGCTCATGTCTTCATGAAGCAGCCAAGTGTTTGATACAGGCACATCAGACAGGAATACTTACTTTTATCACCTGCTTATTTTCATAACAACATGCTTGTGTCTAATTTATAAGTGTCATTTGAAATGTTTTGTTTAAAGAATTACATGTGTAGACTCTGCATATGTTGTAGTGAGGAAACCATTCGTTCACCAGCTCCTGAGTTACCAGCCCCATTAAGAGGACGTCTCACCAGTGGTTGGAATCTGAACATCATTCTGTATTCATTTCTCGATATAGAACACTGAATTGTTGAATATCTTGAGAGACTGAATGAACTGACCGAACTATAAAAGAAACTGTCATATAGACTGCACTGTAACAACAAAAAAGTTTTAAAATAAGTCATTTTCTTTTAGTGCTAGGAAAGTGATTTTAGTAACACAGGAAAACATTGTTACGCCTAAGGCTGTGCTGTCTCTGCTTGACTCGAGTCAAACTAAGGCTCCTTCCCTGAGTTCTCTTACTGCCTTGCTTTCAGTTATAGATGTAAAGGAAGAAGCACACATTTTATGCTCTGCTGTGGCAGGAGAACGAGGCTGGTGCATTTCTGCCTTCAGTTCCATGTGGGAAACTTCTTAAAGACAAGGATATATTTTTTTAGTTAAAAGCCTAACACCCATCCGCCTGCCTCTCCCCCAAAGCACAGAAGAATTTATTGGCAAATGACCTCTTGGTTTGTCGTTTGATGAAGTAGTAATCTGATTACTTTGAAAATATTCAGTAGTGTTTTATTTACAAGGTCTTAGAAGATTGTGGGAGTTTCAGGTATTTCCTAATTTGTATTTTAAAATGACTGAAAACTGCCCACTTTGTTTCATAATCAGTATTTGAATTAAAAAAATTATTTAGGGCTGTTCTTTGAATGAGGGTAGAATATGTTTATATGTAAAATACTGATTTCATTTATGAATATAATATGGAGACAGAACAGCTGCTTTACAGGTATTTAAACTGAAAATATTTTACAGTTTTGTACGTACAGTGGTTATGGCTAGGTATCCTTACAAATGCACTTTGCAAATCTTTAAGGTTACCATGGGCTGTTGCTGCCCTATAGAATGTAACATATTCCCAAGCTGTAGAAAACCCTGCAGCTTTGTTAAATAAGCTAAATAGAAATACTTCTAATAGTGAAACATATAAAATGGAAAACAGCTTGGTACAACACTACAGGAATATTTGGGGATGTCTTAGAGACATCTTATGAGCTCTCCAGTACTTTATACTTAGTACATTGCACAGTAACGTAGAATTTAAAATGTGATGAATTTATGCTTATTATATCACGTAAATTAGTCTATCTAATGAAGCTGTACTTTATATAAGTCTCAAGGGCTTTACTGAATTGTCTCAGATGAGTGGACTAAATTGTACTGAATAAGTACATTGTTTTTGTGTTGTACTACATTTTGGTTGTTTTTTTTTGTTGTTGTAGTAGTAATTTATTGAACTCATCTCTACAGCTGCTTTGTAAAGGCTGAATCTCTGCCATTCAGTAAAAGTCTTGCTAGTGATCTTGAGAGGAGGAGTTATTTACAGTACCCAATTCTGAAAAGGCCTGTGCTAAAGCATGCACGTCTGGCTTTTGTTGCTTTTTCTGAGTATTTTTGAAACAGTAAGAGGAAACTCTACAACTACTTGCCAGGCCTTAATATGCTGGTCTCAAGGCCCTGCTAAATGAGGTAGAATTCAGACCCAAGGTGTCTCTTTACGGGTATTTTAGGAAAAGGGGACTTTTCCAGAGGAACAGCCAGATTTCCACAGAATATAGGTCTGTGGGTCTTGTTTGAATTAACATGTGCAAACCAAATATGGGATAGTAGGTGTGCACACTCAACACTTACATATTGTATTACAAGGAAAACAGTTAAAGAGGGCTCTAAGTAGGGTTTTTTCTTTCTGAAATTAGAATAAGACCACTTTAACTTGAGTGACTGACCTATGCCTATGCTACTTTCTTGAAAATGGTATAGCAGAAGTTAAGAGTTGTTGAGAAGCACATCTATGCATATTCATACAGAACATTCTCTTTTGTTATGTAATTCAACATTTCCTGGACATATTTGATTTTTATTTTAGGAGCATGAAGAATAATTTTTTGGATTTACTGCTGCAAAAAATTCTCTACAGCTTCTGTCACCAAGAAAGAAAAGTGGTGTTCCTTATAATGGAAATGAAAAGATTTACTGAGGAATAGCGATAACAATGGATTTCTTTTAATAATTTGCTTTTTAGAAATTAACTTCAAAAGAACATCAGATTGAAAAAACATTTTTGCAGGTTTTCTAAATAGGCAAAATAAAAACAATTCAGCAAACCACTCCTAGCTGAAAGGTACATGTTGTCTAAAGATTGATGAAGGAAGTCCCTGGAAGGAGGTAGACCAATATGTTAGATTGGTAGATAAATACTTAAATAGAGGTGTAAATAAACAGTGTTGAAGTTCCCAAGCAATTGTTTAATTCATCCCTCTTTTTTTTTTTTTTTTTTAATTATTTAAAGGAAAAAAGATCTAAGAAGGACTTTGTAAGCAATCCCTCCATGTTTTTATTTCACTTTAGTTGAACAGGCTTAATTACTGTATTGAAATGTCACTATAATTCAGTTGCAATGGAGCAGACACTCAAGTGGTACAAACTGTTGTATTAAAAGGATTGTGTAAACCAGCTCAAGATTTACTCAATGGTTTTAATAGCATTCTTACTTTGATTTAACATGAGAGCTGGTTCATGTATTATTGGAAAAGACATGAAGCATTTAACTTTAGAAAATGCATAATCATTAAAAAAGGGAGTTGCATATGCTTTTAAGCTCTTTCCCTAACTTCAAATAACTGATAAACTTTTGATTTTGTCTTTTGTTTCTATTTAAGCCACTCTCTGCAGTAACCTTTTCTCTTCAGGATCCTCATTTTTTGTTCTAGAGTTACCCAAATTGTGTAACGTTTACAAGCTTTTCTTGCGTGTGTTTTGATATCACTATGATATTGTTTTCAGGAGGAATATAGGTCTTTGTACAAGATGAAATGCTAATACAAAATAGAGTTTAAAAAAATGGATCTTATTACCAGTAAGCATAGCAAAACTGTGTCTGTTCAGCATCTTGTTACGAAGGATTTTTTTTTTAATGTGTTGTTTCAAATACTTCCCATTTGTATTTTTCAACACAGTTACTGAATGGCAGGATTAAATCCTGTTACCACACAATGCTGATTTCAAAAGACACGTCTCTCCATTCCGTAGATCTCTGCAAGAGGGACTGGTTTGAAAACTGTCATGCCAGTAAAATTGTGTTCTTTTTCAATACAGTTTCTGATTCAGTATGAAGAATGCCATCTGTTGAAAGCAACTGATTCACTGTTACTTTTGCCCAGGGGAGCAAAATGTTACAGGTTAAAAAAAAACAAAACCACACCAAAAATATCCTAAAAAAACCCCAAAACCCCACAAACAGTAGGACTGGATTCTCATTTGGTGGGAAGTGGTTTATCTTTCTTCAGATCCTTTGCTGTCAGTGACGCTGTTTTGATTTCTGTGAGACAAAAAATTGGTGTACAAATGTAGAACTTTGTGTGGCATTTTGAACACTTAATCAATTTTCATTTGCTCTGTTAGGGTGGTGTGAGAACTAATAGACAAAGTCAAATAGGATATATGAAACCTGTACTTTGTGGCTCACAGTAGGTTTGAAATAAGTTTTTATTGTTGCATTCAGGGAGTCTTTGGAAGAATCATATAGAAATGTGTTTCCTTGACACATTATATGCCACTGCCTTTTATTTTCTGTTTGAACAAAACTTCTCAGAAAAATAAGTTATTTGCCCCAAATGCAGTTTGAGCTGAGTTCAGCTGATAGTTTTGACTTTGTGTCCAAAGTAACCACAGCATTTTGCTTGAATATCGTTCAGCCAAAACACTGTCTTTTCACTTCAGAAAGATACTTTGAAATTATATTTGTATCATTTGCTTTTTCAAGTAGATCTAAAAAACCCACAGGGAACAAATTTGCCCAGAGATTTTTAAAAAGGAAAGTTATCCACAGTTAGGGTTAGTCATTAAGGCTGTGGACGTTGTCTACTTAGACTTCAGTAAGGCCTTTGACACTGTCTCCCACAGCATTCTCCTGGGGAAGCTGGCTGCTCATGGCTTGGACACGTGCACTCTGCGCTAGGTTAAAAACCGGCTGGACGGCCGAGCCCAGAGAGTGGTGGTGAATGGAGTCAAATCCAGCTGGCGGCCGGTCACGAGTGGTGTTCCCCAGGGCTCAGCGTTGGGGCCGGTCCTGTTCAATATCTTCACTGATGATCCGGATGAGGGGATTGAGTGCACCCTCAGTAAGTTTGCAGATGACACCAAGCTGGGTGGAAGTGTCGATCTGCTGGAGGGCAGGAAGGCCCTACAGAGGGACCTGGACAGGCTGGATCGTTGGGCCAAGGCCAATGGTATGAGATTCAACAAGGCCAAGTGCCGGGTCCTGCACTTGGGTCACAGCAACCCCATGCAACGCTACAGGCTTGGGGAAGAGTGGCTGGAGAGCTGCCTGGAGGAAAATGATCTGGGGGTGCTGGCTGACAGCTGGCTGAACATGATCCAGCAGTGTGCTCAGGCGGCCAAGAAGGCCAATGGCATCCTGGCTTGTATCAGGAATAGTGTGGCCAGCAGGAGCAGGGAGGTGATCGTGCCGCTGTACTGGGCACTGGGGAGGCTGCAGCTTGAGTACTGTGTTCAGTTTTGGGTGCCTCACTACAAGAAGGACACTGAGGTGCTGGAGCGTGTCCAAAGAAGGGCAACGAAGCTGGTGAAGGTTCTAGAGCACAAATCTTATGAGGAACAGCTGAGGGAGCTGGGGTTGTTTATCCTGGAGAAGAGGAGGCTGAGGGGAGACCTTACTGCTCTCTGCAACTACCTCAAAGGAGGTTGTAGCGAGGCAGGAGTTGGTCTCTTCTCCCTAGTAACAAGCGATAGGACGAGAGGAAACGGCCTCAAGCTGCACCAGGAGAAGTTTATGTTGGACCTTAGGAAAAACTTCTTCACTGGAAGGGTTGTCAGGCATTGGAAGACGCTGCCCAGGGAGGTGGTTGAGTCTCCAGCCCTAGAGGTATTTAAAAGAAGGGTAGACGTGGTGCTTGAGGATATGGTTTAGTGGTGGACTTGGCAGTGATGGGTTAGCGGTTGGGCTCAACGATCTTAAGGGTCTCTTTTCCAACCTTAATGATTCTATGATTCTATGAAGTCATTCAAGGGTTAGGTGGTGCCAGAATTGGAATAGTCCTTATGATCAGGAGTTCCTACTGAAAGAAAAAGGGGCAGTTTCAGCATAACCTTCATGTGAAGGGGTAAGATAAGGTAATATCTCTTATCGTTGCCATTAAGGCAGCATCTCTGTGATGCTGGTGGATTACCTAAGGGTCTTGAGAGATGCTTAGTAATGGTGTTATCAGATTCTGGCTACTGAGGAAGAGGTGTGGCTGTCAGATAAGTGCAGTTGATATCAGTAGTGGATGTGGTCTAATGTGTGAAAAGCCAAGTAAACATGGACAGATTTAGACAAATTAGGCTCTTCAGGTTGCCAGTCAAGGCTTATCAGTGATGCTGTGTCTTGATCATTTCATTCTCAAGATCTCACTCTGCATGACTGATATTAATTGCATGATCCAACAGGCTCATGTCACACTGACGTATGTCTGAAGGTAAATTTCTGTTGTTTTTTTTTTTGGCATGGTATAGCCTGAACTGTGTTACAAATAGAAAAATTTACTCCCAGCCGTCTTTCTCTCCCAGTTACCTTGTTTGCCCCTGCTCCTCAATAGTCTGTTTTCCCATTAGCCTTGATGTTCCCTTTCCATGTTTCCATGACACAGATTTTAGACATTCAGATATGTCGTAAGCACCCATAGGGATACCATGCTACTTCCTGCAACTGTCTTTCAAACTGTGCTAGGGGAGGTTTAGACTGAATATTAGGAAATATTACCTCACTGAAACAGTTGTCAGGGATTGGAGCAGGCTGCCCAGAAAAGTGTTTGAGTCACCGTCACTGGAGGTGTTTAAAAGACATTTGGATGTGGTGCTTAGGGGCATGGTTTAGTGGTGAACTGGCAGTGTTAAGTTTATGGTTCAACTCGATGATCTTAAAGGTCTTTTCCAACCTATACAATTCTGTGTATTCTGTGTAAAAAAGAAGTTTATTCTTCCAAATAGGAAAAATTAGAGGAGAAAGTTGAAAATTAAGAGATGAATGCACTCTGATCATATTCACCCAGAGTGAATTGGCCCACTGTGAAGTAAACATTCTCATTCATTTCCCCTGTAAATAGTCCTGAGGACGTACTTTTTTCATCATCACAAGCTGACTGGGTTGATACAAATGAAAAAGCTAGGTTTTGGGGTTTTTTTAAATCGATTTTGTTTTCAGGTGGGCCATGTGTTTAGACTTGTTGGACATGTGGTTGCGTGAGCTTTATTGCAGGTGCAAAGGAGGTGCCATTTCATTTGGGAAGCTGTTGTGGTTCAGCCTCAGTTGGCAACTAAACACCACACAGCCACACAGCCGCTCGCTCACTCCCCCCCCCGCCCCCGTGGGATGGGGAAGAGAATCAGAAGAGCAAAAGAACTTGTGGGTTGAGATAAGCACAGTGTAATAATTACAATAAAAATAATAATTATAATGATTATTATAATAATAACAATAATGATAATATAATAAAATGGAAAAGGGGGGGGGGGAACCCCAGAAACACAAAATGATACAACGCTCACGACCCGCTGACCGATGCTGCCCGTCCCCAAGCTGCCATTGCTTCCTTCCTTCCCCAGCCAGCTCCTCCCAGTTAACACACTGGGCATGACATTGCATGATACGGAATATCCCTTTGGTCAGTTTGAATCCACTCTCTTAGCTGTGCCCCCTCCCCTCCTGGCTTGTGCACCCAGCAGAGCATGGGAAGCTAGAAGAGTCCTTGGCTAGTACAAGCACTGCCCAGCAACAGTCAAAACATCTGTGTGTTATCTCAACATTGTTTTCATACTAAGTCCAAAGCACAGCACTGTGCCAGCTGCAGTGAAGAAAATTAACTCTATCCCAGCTAAAACCATGACAGTAGCATTACAAAGTTAGATTGACTTAAAACAAGTTGGGACCAGTGGTCTTGGAGCCATGGAAGCAGTGTGCAAAGACTTAGGATTCAGAACAGAGATTTTCTAATGGTGTCCTGTGTGCCTAGAGCTACATGCTTTTGCTTTGTAAAGCTGTAGTGATCGTTTGGGTTTTTTTTTTTTGTTTTGTTTTATTTACATTGTCTGTTTTTACTGCCCAGAACTCAAGCCTTCTGAGGTAGTAAGTGACATTGACCGTATTTCTGTGCTGCATCACCCAGTATATACAGCAAACCTTGAGTGGAGCTGGTGGGAAAGAAGGTAGTACTGTATTGTCATCATGAAAACACATTTCAGCTGGCTCTGTTTTATGTTAACTGTTTGTCCTGTGGTAGTGATGGTTCCTCACCTTGATATGATGATACTTGCTCTTTTTTACTACAACAGCATATGCCAGGCATAATACTTATCTGTGCATTAAATATATGCAATACTGTGACTTTGCGAGGTTACTTTCTGAGGAGCATTATCTTATTAAGTCCGTGTACTTGGAATATATGGAAGTGCAGGTCAAATCAGTTACTCTGTTATGGATATATTTAGTAGTCTTATAAAAGTAAGCATAGAGCAGATTTTTTGCTTCCTGATTACTTTTCCAGGTGTTCTGCTTCAGCTGAGTTAAAAACCAACCAAACCAAACCAAAAACCCCCAAAATACCCAATAACTTAAAAATATTTAATTATTTGTCACCATTTACAGCTTCAATAATGGCAGATCAGAATTGCTAAATCTATAAAATTGGCAACAGTTTAGACTATTTTAAATTCCTTTTTTATGGTCTGTGGTGGAGCAGTCAGCCTTGGAAGGCCTAGTAGATTTAATGGACAATATTAAGGTTGGAAAGGTGGGAAAGAAGATATACTGAGGACATAGGAAGGGTATTTGGAGAAAACAGGCTGAAAAGTCTGACTGTACATATTGCTTAGTCTTGTGGTACGTAAGGGAACAGGATGTTATCAGGATAGTACTAAGATTTAGTTGCATCGTGATAAAACTATACCCTCAAGACTGTTCACAGGGGAAGCGAATGAAGATGATGTGATTATTCCACTTTGTGCAAGGTAAAAGTGGTTGAAAGAGTTAATGGTAAGTGTACGTTATCTGCTAAGAGAGGAGAGAATCTCGTCTTCTGGGAGGAGGATAACTGTAAGTACACTGGTAACTGGCTGCAAGAGGACACCGTTTCCAAGGACAGCGTACAGTTTCACAGGTATCAGGTGACTTTTTATTCCTGGAAGCTGTTGAAGCTTCTATCTGCTATCTCTTAAGATTTCACAAAATCTGTAATTAAATTGCTTTTGCATAGTACCATACATGTAAGCATCTAGGGTTTCAGTTTAAATTTCTTCTGAAGATTTAAACTGCATTATTTAAATGGAAACCCCAAATTCATGACATATGAACATAACATGAATGCTTTTTCCTGATGACTTTAAAAAAGAATCAGCCAAAAAGCAAAGGGGCCTAACTTAAAAGACAGATAAAGTAATAGATAATTTTTAAGTATTTAAAAACCACATGTGTGAGACTTTGTCTTGAGATTTAAGAATAAATTTCCATCATTGCCAATACTAGAATGTTGGCTGGATACACATAAAGTTAGGAAATAATAAATAGAGGAGATATACTGTGCCGTGTTATCCCCTGAAATAAACTGACACATCTTTGTTTCAGTGTAACAATGAGCCGTACAACTGGTAAATAGGCAGTAATTAATTTTTGCAATTCAAGTCACGTGGGTAATCTTGTAATTGATTTTGGGAATATGAAATTGAAGGCCAGAATCTGAGATGTGTTCTCTAGTAAGGTGGATCCAGTAGAAGAGTAAGGTATTGGATTTTGTTTTTAAGACTTCTAGAAAAAATGCTTTGTGGCTTCGTTCCTTAAGAAAAGGACATTAAAACCCACTTGAAGCTTTAAATCCCAGTTTGCACAGAGATTCAGAAAGGGAGATCTGTTACTACGTCTTGCTAGACATGAGTTTCTTTGTACTGAGTGAAAGAGGGTACTCCAGGAGACATAATGCCCACTGCTTTGCTTTTGGATTCAGCTGTACCATCTGATAATGCTGTAAAATTATATGTTCTGTTTTACAACTTGAAAATTTAGAGATTTGGTTTCCTTCCAGATAAACACAAATTTCCTCAACTTGTTATTTTACAGGGAGGAAACTAAAAAATGAACCAATAGCAGTTGAACAAAAATATTTTGAGTTATGTTTGGTTTCTGTTTCATCTTCATGTTTTCGTATGTGTCATGGTCATATAAAACCATATAAACAGAATTTGAAAGGAGAAGTAATTTGGAAGCAGAATGATTTTGACATTATTGGAACGTATTTTTCTTTTTGAATCCAAAATGAACCTCCCAACTAAAACCAACTAAAACCAACTGGATTTTGTAAAGAGTTACATTCTAACAAATGTATCTTGTGATGGAATATACATCTAGCACAGTATTTCTGTAGCTTGCTCTATTTGCTGCTTCAAGTCTATCATATTTTATGTCAGGGGTGTGTAAAAATGGCCAGAGCATCAAGGACGAGAGGAAACGGCCTCAAGGTGCACCAGGGGAAGTTTAGGTTGGACCTTAGGAAAAAATTCTTCACTGAAAGGGTTGTCAAGCACTGGAACAGGCTGCCCAGGGAATTGGTTGAGTCTCCAGCCCTGGAGGTATTTAAAAGAAGGGTAGACGTGGTGCTTGAGGATATGGTTTAGTGGTGGACTTGGCAGTGATAGGTTAGCAGTTGGACTCGATGATCTTAAGGGTCCTTTCCAACCTTAATGATTCTATGATTCTATAAAGCAAGATCGATAAAATAGAATGTTGGGGTGATTTGTGGAAAAATGGTCAAACAGTAAATGGCAAGAAAAAAAAAATCCCTCAGATTCACTGTGCAACAAAAATATATTGCCATGTACATCGTTGCCCACTGCATAAACGAGTCTTTGGTGATCAGTTAATCTGAAAGCTCAGTGTTCATGTAGTGTAATTTTGTACTGGGAGATTTTGGATTGCCTTAGAAATGTGCAGTGGAAATTATACCACTAAGGAAAGTGTTGTGTGCAAAAGGGAAAAAAAGAGCATGTTTTTTATACTATTTATTTATTTTAGTTGTCTTATTTTTTTTGTCAAGGGATAGCTATGCGTATGTGTTCTTCCTCGAAGAATGCTGATATTCTGTCTTTGTGTTGAAGATTTATAGATTGCCATAACATGGTGTTCCTTTGGTTAGGTGGATAATAAAATTACTACTTTCAAATAATTTCTTTAGCTAGTTGTGAATTGTTTATGTGAGCAGGTTTGGGCCTTAGGTGGTGGTGGTAAAAGCGAGAATAGCTCCTATGAATTCTTTGGAGTAGATTTCAGCAACTTGAAAATTTGTTTTAGATTTCTAGCACTATCAATTCCTCTTCTATACTTTTCCTCCTGTATCAAGGAGAACTGAGAGCCCAGAAACTGTCTGCTGATGCTGGTTTACTGTATGCCATTTGCCTCATTTGAGTGACAGGCTATACTAACCATGCCGACAAGCCTTAGCAATGGCATACATGGAGTTTACTTAGTACCTGGGCAATTGTCCACAAGAAATTCACAGTGAAAATCAGTGTCCTATCCCTTTTGATAGAGGTGAGACAGAACTTAGCAAGAAGTTACAGTTATTTTTTAATGAGACTGAATTTATGCAATCATGTAGCTCCTTTAATGCCTCTTTGAAGATAGGCAATAAGGTTAGTGCTCCACATTTTGACCATGAAGTCTTATGGGTGTATCTGTTCTTTGGTCACTGAGTCTGGTGTGGATGGTCTGAGCCACTTAGAAGTAGATAAATCATATATGCTGCATGTCTGATTTTGCACACAGACTGATTTTGAGGGATAAACCTAGAAGTGGAGATGTGCAGATCTTCATGAAAAGTTAATTTACCATTCTTGATGTTTCTGCAGGTAAACACAGTTCATGATACATGGGGAAAATACACAACTTTGGCAGCAGATGAAAGACATCTTAAAATGGACATTGGTTTTTCTGTCATATTAAATTCACATATATGAACCTGTTACTAATTATGGGTGGAATGTATTATTTCAGCTACTGTAATAAGCTCTGAAATGAGTTCAGAAGGCCAAGAAGTATTTATTCCTATTGGTGTGGGCATGCATTTGATGAGAAATAAGGACTTCACTTACTACATCAGTTAAACCAATAGAGTGAAGAAGCAGGGCAAATTAAGGTACAAGGTCTGAAAGCATTTACTTCTTTCCATTCTGCATGAATTTCTTACGTCTGATCCAAAATTTCATTGAGTGGGATAAATGTGAAGCTGTTATAAAAGGAAGCTTTCTATTAGCTACCATACAATTTCATTATTGCCTTGAATTATAAGTGAGATTAACCTTCGGATGTGTGTGGATGCTATTCAGCTCTGATTTCTACTTGGTATGTGGTTTTCTGTGACATATTGTCTCTTCAATATTTTTTGTTATTAAAATTAGTTTTAATAGAATCTTTAAATGAGCAATTTTGTTTTAGGGACCTCACTTCATAGTAGTTCTTTTAACTTGTACAGCTTTCATTTCTTTAACAGAGAAATAATATGTTTTGGATTTTTAGTTAGTAGTTGCCTTAGAAGTAGCAAGAACACAAAATTCCGAAGTTGGTCATCTTCCTTCTTCCTGGCATTAGTGTAATATCAGGACTCTGATAGTAGACCATCAACTGCTTTCTCATCCTTACCCACTGTTAAAATTATGCACTCATTTCCAGGCAGAGCTTATTCAGAAATATACTGAAGAACTTATTCCTCTACCTGACTGCTGCTTCTGTGAAAGCAATATAGAAGGTGACATTTTGAAATGTTACATATTCATTGTTTGAAGTGGAATTGTAGCTTATTGGTGCTGATGTTAGTGGACACAGTTCCAGGAATTTTCCCATCAGATTCTAGCTACAATAGATGAATTATTTTATCTACTTTTTGTTTCATTGCCATTTTTGAATCATAGTGCCTTCATATAGAGAAGGTCTGCTGCATTGCCTGTTCTTAAACAGCTATTGCTGTAAAAAAATTTCATGTCTTTGTATATTGCCATTAATTCATTTCGTATGTGATTTTAAAATTTAGTTAGGTAGATTTTACTTAGGTTCTGAATGTGGATTACAAGTCTTTTTATACAGCCAGTCCAAATTGACTCCCATTCATAAATCTGTGATCCAGAAGCATTAATTTTTCAAAGGTAAGTGCATTTATCAGTTTGTCCTTGGTATCATTCCTTCAATGTGTAAGTACTTGTTGCTGGAGGTATGAATGGTTTGTTCTACCATAAAATAACTTTGGTTGGAAGGAGTCTGTGCCTGTCTAATCTTCTGCTTGCCGTGTCCTAATTTCTAGGTTTCCTTAGAAAAGACTCATAGTTACTTGAAATCTGCTGATGAAGTTCCCCTGTATGCTTCAGTCTCTCCAGCATCCTTACAATGCTCTCACTGGTCTGTAGAGGTAGTAGACTACAGCATACAGGAGGATGTTGATTTTATATCTTCTCTATCAGTAACATCACTACCTTTTATATGTAGTCGTATTTCATCAACATTACTTACCTAATTATTTTTTTTTAAAGTTTCTTTCCTTTTGATCACCAGGTGAACCATTATTCCTCTCTGGTGACTAGTAGTCACTTATTAGAGAACAAAATCCCTTTTTACTGGTGATAAAATGTTTTTTCTTTTGAAAATAAAAGGCTTGTTCTCTGATTCAGTTGTGGTAGTTCTTCCTAGTTACAACGTTTTATCATGAGTTTCCATAATTTCATCTGTTAAAAATATATTTTTTCCTATTGTTGTGGGTAAACAGCATTACACAGCTAAGCTTGACAGGGCAGCTCGCTCACTCCCCCTCCCCCGCTGGGATGGGGGAGAGAATCAGAAGGGTAAAAGT
The DNA here is from genome assembly GCF_949628215.1 of Phalacrocorax aristotelis. NCBI lineage: Eukaryota > Metazoa > Chordata > Aves > Suliformes > Phalacrocoracidae > Phalacrocorax > Phalacrocorax aristotelis. Next base: position 11,425,946 of record NC_134311.1, on the reverse strand, counting down.
GAAAAAACTTGTAGGTTGAGATGGAGACGGTTTAATAGGTAAAGCAAAAGCCGTGCATGCCAGCAGAGCAAAACAAGGAATTCATTCACTCCTTCCCATCAGCAGGCAGGTGCTCAGCCATCTCCAGAAAAGCAGGGCTCCATCATGTGTACCTGTTATTTGGGAAGACAAACACTACAACTCTGAACATTCCCCCCCTTCCTTCTTCTTCCCCCAGCTTTTACTGTCGAGCATGACATATGGTGTGGGATATCCCTTTGGTCAGTTGGGGTCAGCTGTCCTGGCTGTGTCCCCTCCCAGCTTCTTGGGCACACTGAACCTACTGACTTGCAGGACAGTTGAGAAACAGAAAGGTGTTGTGCACTGTTCAGCAGTAGCTAAAAAGTATGTGTTATCAACCCAAAGCGTTGCCCCATACTGGCTACTGTGAAGCAAATTACTCCAGCTGGAACCAGGACACCTATCTTGTCACAGGGTAACTGGTCATTCCCTATTTTGTTGTTTAATTTGTCTCCTTTTGCTTCTTCAGTCTATAATTTTCATTCAGACCAGTAGATAGTCTCTAATATCTTTCTTTCATTAAAAAGTTTTCTCTGGGTTTTGGGACTCTGCTGTATTGGAACTTTAGCTATTTTCTATGAACTGATCAATAGGCTTCTGTGTCACTTGGTCAGTGTTAATGCTGGCTCACTGAGCTCATCTACTTCAGACACTGCAGGTGAATCTAAACAACATAGGAGCATTGCTAAAATAAGTGAGGTGAACAAGCAGTTCACTATCTGCTTCCCCCTCCAAGGAAAAAGTAAATCACGTGGACTAAAATTAACCTTTTGGAGGAAAGTTTTTATTTCACAAGATCTCACAACAAAACAAAATATTATTTCTAAAATTTGTCTCTATGGTACTTATTCTGAGCATTGGAATATTTGTGGTATTTAATAAAACAAAAAAAAAAGACCTTCCAGCATGAGGAACGACTAGATTGTAAACATCTTGTATCTCATCTTAAAGAATGAATCAACATATGTACAAGAATTTTCTGAATCATGCACTGGAAGAGGCACAGACTCAATTTCTATAGCAGCCTGAAAAATTACAGGAAGTTTAGTAAAAGGAAAAATGTATTTTTGTTCCAAGATTTGTGGATAACCATGTCTGATGATGTGACAGGAAAGTGGCAATTCCGTAACTCACAAAATTAAGTACAGCAGTTGTAGGTGTACTGAAAGTTGCTTTGACATGGCCAGAAAGAGGTCAAAAGGAAGATGAACATAGAAGGGAAAAGCTGAGCCAGAAGTTCTGTAGAGACAAAGATGAATCTTGCTGATTTTTGAATTATGTTTTCATATCATTAGAACACATTTCAGGTAGTAGAAAACTTTCATATTGGAGGTCAGAGGTTTACAATGTTTAAGCATATTAAGCTCTTAGAATAGTTTCTACATATTCTGACTAGATGCTTTACTGGTCATTACAGGTTTTTGTGCAGGTAATACCTTGCAGTACCAGTTCTTCTTTACACTCCTTCAGACTCTTCTTTATACCCAATGACTTTGCAGAAAGGTGATTTACTAGGGAGAAAATCTATTCTGGATTCTAGTGAGATGGTATTTTAGGTAATCAAATAACTAACAGGAAAGCACTGTGTTGATGTACGCTTCTACGGGAGAACTTATCTTGGGCCGCATATCTCCGGGACACAGGGCTCTACCCACCCTGGGGACAGTGATGCACAGACATCAATATGATGGATACAAAATGTCCGTTTATTTGGCTGCGTCACACGCTTATATAGCTCTTGCGCTTCCTGTTCCTGCCACTCCTATGGGGAGGAGTCTATCTTTCCGTCACATCCCGTGATCTTCCGGTCGCCGATCCCTGTCTATTCCCCTACAGCACTGCATAGTTATTTCCAGTTAGTTGTTTCTTAAATCACTTTTGCATATATTATCAGATGAATACCAGTGTCAACAGCTTGTATTGATTTTGCTGCTGTTACTGTTTCCTTTCTAGCCTTTCAGTCTTTGAGTGCCATGGTCTGGAAGGCACGGCAAGAAGTGAAGAAGGTAAAAAACAAGCACATACAAAAAAAGCAAAGGTGTCAGCAGTCATTGTCCTTGAATTTGTATTATTGCTTGGCAGAGCTCAGAGGTGTTCACTGCCTTTGCTGATTGAAACATCAAGTATCCTGCTTTCCTGAAAGCAATGATACAAACAAAAAAGTTGAGAAGTTGTTTGTCAACATTTATTAGCATGACTAAAATGATGTGTGGTGTAGTCTTAGAATTGCTGCACTGCACAGCAGAGCCGTTATCCCTGTGACAATGGGGTACTTAAGGTTGTCCTGTTCCGTGAAGGCCCAGTAATGAGTAGCCTGCTGATTAAGTACATGCCAAGACTTTAATCAAGTATGCAATCCATCAGGTCTTTTCATTTCAAAGTGTTTTCTCTAATAATAATAAGAAGAAGAATTACTGATACATTCAAGCATATGCATTAGGTAGCTCTGGAAGAAAGAGACTAAGATAAAAGGCAATAATTAAAAATTAAATTATGGTTCAAAGTGAAATGTTAAGAGCCATTCACTGGGACATGATCACAAGTAACCCGTGATTTCCAGAGCACGTAACGTCAGGTATTTAAGGAGACATGGTAAAATCTATTTGTATTAATGAATGGTTTACTTGAGGGAAACAGAACTGAACAGCTTTCAAATCATCTTAGCATAAGTGAAAGTCAGTAGTTTACTAGTGCATCAAACTGTGAACTGCTGTTTAATTTATCTGTATTTGTGTTCAGTTGTCTTCTCCATTTTTTCTTCTGTAGATCCAAGAAAAATAACGAAAAACTGCTGTTTCTAACCAGTGGACTACCATAACTCAATGAAAAATGTTCTGAAATTTTCTCTGTGTTATAGACTGACAGTAGATGAAATCAGTTATGGACTCACTTTAAAAAAACGTGTGTGTTAAACACAGGTAGTTTTATGAAAAAGAGGGAAAATAACGAACATGAGTGTTGGAATTATGGCGTTTGGAAGTTTTGCACAAGCTTAGAAAGAGGAGAAAAAGATTATGGTTCTATTACATTCTCTGCTAGAGCTCTTCATTTCCAAGAGTAATGCTCCAGAAATGCAGGAACAGATTTCAGGACCTGTGTTGTCAGTTATGCTGTTTGGTGTGATGGAGGAATTCCTGCTTAACAGGGATCAGCCTATGTGATGCTGTCCTTAATTTCTTTGAGTCCCTTTTTGCCCAATAAACTAGCAAGCCCTTCATTTTGTTAGCAGAACAGGTAGTTTGGACAGCTGATGTGTTTAATAAGGACACACTGTTTTAGCAAAGGCGTTTTTGTTATGAAAACTCACAGATGATGCTTTTAATTTATGAAGGTGTAGTTCTAATTTCAGAGCAACTGTAGGCAATGGCCTTTGTTTCACTGGAAAATACCAATGGCACGTCCCTTCTCTTGAAAACAAAAATAGGCATGTCCCAGGTTTACTAGTATCACAAATTACAACTGCTTGCTATCTTTGCAGTACTAGTTAGCCTCTACAGGTGACTGTTGTGGTTTAGCCCCAGCCAGCAACCAAGCCCCACGCAGCCGCTCGCTCACTCCCCCCCGGTGGGATGGGGGAGAGAATCGGAAGAGTAAAAGTGAGGTAACTCATGGTTTGAGATAAAGAAGTTTAATAGGGAAAGCAAAAGCTGCGCGTGGAAGCAAAGCAAAACAAGGAATTCATTCACTCCGTCCCATGGGCAGGCAGGTGCTCAGCCGTCTCCAGGAAAGCAGGGCTCCATCATGCGTAACGGTTACTTGGGAAGACAAACACCATCACTCCCAGTGTCCCCCTTCCTTCTTCTTCCCCCAGCTTTATATACTGAGCATGACATCAAATGGTGTGGAATATCCCTTTGGTCAGTCGGGGTCAGCTGTCCTGGCTGTGCCCCCTCCCAGCCCCTTGTGCACCCGGCAGAGCGCGGGGAGCTGAAAAAGTCCTTGACCAGTGTAAGCGCTACCTAGCAACAACTAAAACATCTCCACATTATCACTGCTGTTTCCAGCAAATCTCCAAAACACAGCCCCATACTAGCTACTACGAAGAAATTTAACTCTATCCCAGCTGAAACCAGGACAGTATCCACCCCTTATTCCATACCATTTACATCATGCTCAGGTTCCACACTATCCAGAAGCTGTGTTTTATGTTTGGAGACCTTGACAAGTAAATTGCTGTTTCTCAGCATCATCAGATCATTTCTACAGGAAAGCTTGTAAGGTCTTTGGACAGAATTTTCAAAGCACCAGAAGAATAAAAGCAAAACCCCTCAAAGTGCGTGATTTGCTTGTACAGTTGTGACATCCTCAATATATCTTTATGGAGACAATTTCTAATGAGAACACTGATTAATGTGATGCTGAGTTTTGGTTCTCTCATATACTTTGTTGCAAAGTGATTTCCACTGGCTTTTTACTGCTTTTTTTTAGGAAAAAACCACCAGCCCCACCTACCTACTTCCCCCATGCACTAAACCAAACCTCAGAAAACTACACCGTTATGCAGAGTATGTGTCCAGTCATGATGAAACATTACACCCTAAATTTAGAATGTAATGTGAAACCTGAATTTATATACAGTGGGTTCCAGCTCTGAATTCAAATACTGAGGAACTGGCCAATAACATTGTTAAAAATATTAAGTACAATCAGAAACCAATAAGAACATGTTTTCCTTTCAGACTGATTCTGTATTCCTTACTAATTTATGTAGTCCTAATCATGCAAACTTTTAAGCCATTTTTCACTTTTATAACTGGAAGATAATTTTGATTTGAAAATTTAAATATTGTATAGTGTTTAATGACATAAAATACTGCACACAAGATTACAGTTAAAATTACGTCACTAAAAATCTGTAAATTACTGTCCATGGAGGTGCAGTGAATTTTCATGTCCTAAATTTAGAGAAGGTAAGAATTGTTCATGTTGATTTCAGTAAGTCCAGCGTAGCAAACCTAAAGGGCAATTACATAATTTGTACCACTTTAGTATGGGTAACTTAGCCTCTTTTTTATGACTTTAAGAGGGAATAACTGAAGGTCTGTGCAGTGACTTCTGTGTTCATGTTTCATAGTGTTAAATATGAAGTATAAAAAAAGTCAGCATTGCCTGGAACTCGTGAAGTCTCATTTCCTTTTCTGCTAGGGAGCTATAGCATGAGTTCAGGTGTACCACTTCATCTCCAAGTAGATCTGTTTCCTGGGAAAAAAAAGCTCCCTTATATATATATGGAATCTTGGAATTACATCTTACAGAAAGAGTAAGACTACTCTGGTTTTAATTAAGGCATACAAATAAATAGTCACCTAGAAGACACTGATGTATTATAGACATTCTTGAACTGCCACCAGGGGCTTTCGAACTATGCAAAAATCTTGGAGACATTATTGCAAGCAGTTTTGCAATCTAGAGATTAAAATTGTCTGCATTGCGTTTTTGAGTGGTATTCTCTCTCACTCCATTTTTTTCCCATTAGGAAGTTGAACTTTCAGAGAAGATGTCAAAAATAGAATCCAGAATCAATTAAGGGTACCTAAGGATAACATGCTGTGTGTATACTTAGGCAATTAAATAAACGGAGATGACTCTCAGATCACTCACCTCGCACCTTCAATAACTGTAACAAATAATAGCAAAAAAATTAATTAAAAAACTACTTGCAAAACAAGGAAGACAATAAGTAGCTTTTGTTTTTTAATAAGAATAAATCGTTCCATCAGATACTAACTCTTTTTTACCTTTCAACAAGGTGAATGCCATTGGGGAATACAAAAAGCTAAAACTGCAGCACTTTGATTCTGTAAATTAATTAATTTCTGTGCGTCCTGTGCCAAGATGTATTCCCATCAGATTCTGAGTGTGCAGAGTTGATGTAAATGAATACAAAATATGTATTTGGAAACAGGAGTGTACACCTAGGCAGAGATTTGCCAGTCTAGAATGTGTACATGAGGACTGATGGTAAAAAAATTCTAACCACTGATGTTTTCAGCATAATTAAAAATATCTTAGTATGACATATATATTGTTCAGCCCTCAATGGCTGAGTTGAACCATACATCTTATTTTTGTGTGTGGATATTTATGTACAAGGATAAACCTTCTCTGAAACAAAGACATCAATATATAAAGTGTGTATGTGGTGTTGTGAATTCTGCTTTTCCCTTTCCCTACTCACAACAGGGAGAAAAATCCAGAATATTTACTTCTTTACTCTTTGGAAACAAGCTAATTAGGAGGACTAGTCCCTGTCCAAATGAGATGACTTGAGAATTGTAGGATTGTGACACCATCATTGGAGTTTGTGATGTGGGACAACAGTCCTCAGTCTATAAACCTGCACAGTATTCCTTCAGATGTGTAATAATAATCTGAAGTATTTTTGTGATGAGAAAATTCGGGGATTCAGCTTACATATTATGGCTTTCCACTTTTCAATGTTATGCAAAAATTCATCAGAAACCAGTAAGTTGGCTACTCACCTATAAGGCTAGTTTAAAAGGAGTCAACCATGGTGCTGTATTTAAATACCTGAGTCGTTACAACTTGGATGGTGAAGAAGGGTGATGAGCATCTGGGTGTGCTGGCTATGTCACATGGTTTAACCATTCTCTAGAATATGCTGCTTCAGTGCAGAAATTACAGTCTGCTTCGTGTGATTACAAAGATTCTTCTGCCTCACATACAGCCTTTCAACATGGGACTGGCAAGACATGCTTGTTTTTTCTTTTTGATAAACTGAAATTTACCAAAACAAACCAGCACAATGAAGCAAAGTAGGGTGTTCAACTCATAGTGAATCCTTGGCTGGGTTTTTTTGTTTGTTTCATATGTGTGGAGTTCCACTGTTCAGGAAAAGTGCATGAGCACCAAGCTGGAATATTTTACTTATTGGTTTAAGACTTCGTAAAACATGGCTAATATTCTGCACACAACTATTATTTTTCTTTAGTATTTTTCTTTTCCACAGGAAAAGTAATATATTTCTTTGTAGCTCTATAATGTTGATCTCTGTAAAAATGAATAGTATTTTTAAATGTTTTAAGGTCACTTTGCATGCAATAGCAGAACTTCAAAGAGTATTATGGAAGTAGTTCCAAGCCCTGCTGAGAAATTTCTCCTTGATGTAGACAGAAATACTCCATTTCTGACTGATAATTTTAGACACAGCACATAAAAGTGCTAACTTTCACTCCATGATTGGAATGACATCCCGTTGAAAGATTTCTGTAACAAAACATTTACTTTTAGTGTAATTGTATTAATCTAAACTATATTCAGATAAATTACCATCTTACATATGTCAAATGGGGGACATACTTAACCAACTGAAGTAGTACCTTTTAGTTATTGACAGTGTGATCTTTAAGAAGAGCTTAGTATGATTTTTATGTCACCTCTATTTTAATTTTATCCTAGGAAAAGGTGATATTTTGGGATGATACAAGCATCACTAGGTGTTAAAGATTATTGTAATAGTTTTGACCTAAAACTAACTTAGAACTACTTCAATTTATGCAGTCACCTGCTGTGTTTCAGGTCACTAGTCAGCATCATTGTATTTTGAGCTGAATCAGAAATTAGGGCTAAATCACAGAACATAGGAAAATATATGGTTTCTGGCAGTCCTGCTATGATAATTTATCCTTTTTTCCATTTCCTGCAATGAGAAAATGGTCATTTTACTTCATACACTGTAGAAGATGAAAATTTTGTTTCTGACATGTAAACGTAGACTGATCTAGTGTTTTTACCTGGAACCTTGAAACGCAGCAGGTGATATTTGGTTCTAGCACTCTCTTACCCTTAGTCAAGGCCCTTCTGTGCCAATTTCCAGAGTTTATAGTGATCTGCTGCTCCTACTTGCAAGTGTTCGGCAACTTGGAAAACAAGATTATTAGTAAACTTTCTTTCCTTAGTTTCTTCATCATTAAAATAGATTTCATCATTTTACCTTGATGGTACAATACTTGCTTAGTTTGATTTGGTATGACATTATGTAGTATTTGGTTGTTACCAGTTTCTGTGATTTTCTCTGTTTCCATTAGATTAAAATTACTGATAATAGAAGCAATTTCTAGAAAGTTAGTTTTAAAGTTAAGATAATGCAAGTGCCTTGAAAACTGTCAATGCAAGATAACTTTCTATTATCTGTAATCACTGGGCCTCTCAGCAGGTTTGAGCTAAAATATGACAGGTGCTGCTCAGGCATACATGTATATATTTTGTCAAAATAAAATTTAAAGTAAGAATACTCTTTCTTGTTGTCAGGTCCATGTGCGTCCTTACACAATGCAGACTCCCCATCAACTTCAGAAACGTTAATAATCTCTTTTTGTTATTCTGAATTTCCAGCATTGTAAAAATATATTTAGAAATATAATTAAGTAAAATTGAAAAATACTGTTTCATAATTAAGTGCATATTGATCTAACCTGGCTCAGATTAATAATTTTTAACATAGTTGTTACAGAATTCTTGTTCAAAATGGTCTAGTTAAACAGGATGTCAGTGTGTCTGTTATAAATGGTACTGTATCTATCTCATTTATACCTTGACAGTAATGCATTTATGGGAAATTAATACATTCTGTCTTGATGCTGCATGACAGAAGCCATATAAACACACATTGCCTGTTTGTGGTTTATATGGAAACACAGTGCCTATCTTTCCTTAGAACAGTGGATAATGTTTCTTCTACAAATCATTCAAAAAGAACTAGAAAGGGAGTATAAATTTCATGTGTGTTGTATTTTTACCTGCCACTGATTCTGTGCAAATGGAGTACCCTAACTAGTGCAGATGACGCACAGAGACTATATGAGGATTCTGGCAGTCTTTTTCCTCTTCTTGACAAATTTGATCTGTAAACAAGTTCTCCATTTGGGAAAAGCTGTAATAAGTAGTTAATATCATGCTTCCATTTTTCATAAGCTCTGGGTAAATTTGGGTTATGTAATAGCTTGTCTTGAAGAGCAGAGTACTGTATTTTTCAGTAATGTATTTACTGCTGGTCTTTTAAAAATCATTTGACAGTTCATAACTTTTGTTAGATACTAGATTCCGTAGATAATCTATCTTCATTATTGCATAATGTTTGACTCTGAAATAATTTAAATGTACTTGATTTTTATCAGGGTTTTTCTTTGGACTAGGATCACTAATTACTTTTGCATTCTGCCATCATGGGGTGTGTCTGCCCTAATGTTTAGATTAGGAGTGTGATTTTTTTTGAAGCAAATCCCATAGCTGTCTCCAGTTTCTGTTCTTTGCTTCAGCCCAGCTGTGCACAGCAGTCTCAGGACAGATGACCTGACTGAGGCTGAAGTGAGTTACATCCGCTTCTGGACAGTCAAACTTGGGCTAGATAAGACCAAGGCTGAAGTGTAGTTCCCTGCAATATGGGAGGTGTAGATTATTTTGCTGTACAGATTCACTGCCGTACTCTTTAAAGTAGTCTAGACAGTGTGTACAGCTCAAACCTGATGATGTTGAAGTTAGAGGAAGCTCATTAATGCCTATGACTTTGTTGATCTCAGATTAATTTGTACAGCACCTTTTCATTCAGAAGATAAACTTGTCAAGATAGAGTGTACCAAGTATCATTGTGTTTCGTTGTGTGTACATACTCAGCATAACTGCTTTGTTGCGGTTTAGTGCTTCTGCCTCCAAATAATTTACTAATTAATTTTTAACTAACTTTTAAGATTACCTGACTTTGTTTGTTTGTTTGTTTGTTTGTTTTGTTTTGTAAACTCTTTGAATGTCATGTGTGGTGTTTTGTTTTGTTTTAAACTGTAGCAAGTTGAATTCGGTAGGACTGATGTCAACAGAAGCGTTTTATGGCTGGGAATACATCAGCATTACTTTACTTTGCCATCTCCTTTATCCTGTGATGGCACTTAATCTTAGTGCTTAGTAGTTAAGAGTTAAAAGCATTTGTAGTAAAGAGGCAAGAATGGTGTGTGGCTGAAATAACGTTTCCTGTCGAAGAGGCTGTTCTGCTTTTTCTAAGTCAGACAGCTGGGTTTTGCCCACCTTCAACTGAGAGTCATGATTCATCTATGAACAGCAAAGATCATCCTACACAGAAACTCATAAATATATAAAATAACTATTTAGAGACTACATAATTCAGCACTCTTTTAGAGGGGAGATAGTTATGGACAATAATAAGCCTGTGAAAGTGAGTGATACTTTGTTCATTACAGAGGACATAATAAATTCTGTAAATTCAGTTAAAAAGTGGTAGTCATTCTGTTGTGTGCTTGGCCCATGATACAAATCATACATTTTAAACTTTTTTCGTGTGGCTAAACTGATTTGGCTAATTGTGCAAGTAAAATAAAGTATGTGTGAAATAATTTTGAGAATTTTTACTCACCCCAAGGCCTTGGACTATGTAACTAGTGACTGGTGAAATGGAAAGTAGTACTAGTAAGACAGCTGTTTAGTTTATATAACCTTATAATCCAACAGCTGCAGTATTTTCTCTTTAAAAAATGTTATTGATAACTTACCAACAAACTGGAGAATTAGGATTGTTTTTAATTAGCTGTCAAATTGCTCGAGATATATTACTTAACCAAGGATACAGATGAGTGTAGGAAGACCTTCATACTTAAGCATTATCAAGGAAAGATTCACTAGAATGCAATGATACCTCAGTTTGCTATTTTATTTAGGGATTCCTAATATCCCTGCAGAAATAAGATGTTATCAGAGAACAAGCTACATTTTACCTCTTGCTTCAGATTGAGAAATCTGCAAGCTTAAATGAAAGCCATTTGCTTTATCTCCTTTTTCTGTAAAGCTCCTTAAGACTGACAGCTATATAATGAAAGGAAACATAAAAAAAATTTAAAATCAAGTTTATAGTTTATGCTGTGAAATGCCTGTTGTCAGTCAGTAAAATGAAATTGAAACACTGCTTTTTAATTAGTGTATTCTGATTTATAGAAAACTTAATTTCTCTTGCCAGTCCACCAAGGACAACTAGCTAATTCGTAAGTCTCTTAGAACGTTTTTGTAATTAACCTGTCATGGTGAGGACTTGCCTTGTGGAGCTGTATTTCAAGATGGGTCCATAGCATAATATGTAATTATAGCGTGTGTTTACAAAAACAATTTACAGAGATATCAAACTGATGAAATTGCCCTAAATATGGGGCTGTTTAAAACTGTGGCTTCTAAACTGTGACATTCGACCCATTTTTGAAAAGACACTGAGATAAATGCAAAATAAATGGGTCCTTAAGATCATATTTTATACCTCACTGCCCACTCCCTATGCTTTTAATTAGGCATTGGCTGTGTGTTTGGTAAAACAGTAACTGAAATAAACAATGCAAAAGTTATTTGTATTACTTCACATCCTTGAGATCTCAGTGCAGACAATCCGACATTCCTTCCTAAGAAGAATAAGGTTCAACTACATGAGGAAATTATGAGAGTGCTGAGAAAGTGTCTTTTGAGATCTAAGGATTGCATGAAACAATTAGTTTTTAATTATTTCTATAATAGTGGTAGAGCTGCATAAATATAGCAATTAAAAGGGAAACCATTCTTCTCTTTGTCTTTTTTCTTGCATTAACTTCCCATGAAAATGAGAAATCATGATTCCAATCAAACCTAAAAACATTGATTTCCACTGGATTCTCCTTTTTATATTATTGTTTATCCTTTCTGTTATCCTTTTTCCTCAGTTTGGGCAGTGTTTTTATATAGTCCTGAAGCATTTTACTGCAAAAACTACAAGATTTTCTATATCCTTTTTTTTTATCCCATTAAACGAACTACCACCAAAAAAAAAATATTTAGCTTAGAATACAAACAAAACCCTAAAATAATGTATTACACTAATTTATATTGTAAGATTTTAGAGCTGTCATACACAGCTTTACTTTGTTTTGAAATACTTCTGATGCAAATTTAGATAAGAGTTGAAATAAGCATATCTGCTAAGGAGATAAAGTGCCCAGATGGACCTTCCAGTTTTACAGCAGGTTCACAACGTATGGGTGGAGCAGTTGGAATACAAGATTGAAAGATGGATAATGTTGGAAAAATCTAAGTTACAATTACACGTAAGAGTTTCTTAGAATGATTTATGGCCTTGAGCTGCAGCTGCTGGAACTTCAGATTTGCTTCTTGTAAGTTGTATAAAAGCATAATTGAAATGATGAAACATTTACAGATGAACCACTTAGGCAAAGAGAAAATGAAGAAATGCAATCCCATATTGTTTTTTTCCCCTCTGATTCTCTTTTTTTCTCACAACTTACTAGAAGTGATCCACGTGGTGAAAATCTGATATATGGAAACTGCATTAAACTATGACTTCTTTGGTTTTATACTGAAATACATGAGCTTTTCCACCAGATTCTTCATGTGTTTGCTTAGAGATATTTGTATGGATTTACTGATGTTATGTATCTCCCTTACTCATTACCTCTTTCTAATGGTTTCTGGGAATTAATGGAATTGAAGAGGCACAAATCAAATCTAAATGCATAATTTAGTTAACAAATGTGGTGATGGTGGATGGGGAGGACATCACAGACTGAAAGCATGTGTTCTAAATCAGCACCACGTTCAGCATTTCTAGATTAAAATTTTGCATGGAGAAATACCTGATTTAAATTTATAAATTATGCTGGAAGAGGGTATAAATTAGTTGAAGAAGATTGAAATGATAGGCTTGAATTCTGTTTACACCTCCACCAGTGGAATAAAGAACTATGCAAGAGCTGTGGTGGCTTAAGGTCAAAACTGAACCCAGATAGTTTAAAAAAAAATCTTTCAAAGCTTAGCATTCATTTCCAAATTGCCTCTTAAAAGCATTATTTATAAATCAGAGATTAAGGTCCTTTTTACCAACAGTATGCTGTTTGTTTGGTTTTTTTAAAAAATTGTGTGCTGTAAATAACTGACGCTTCATTAGTACTTTTGGACCGTTCTAAGAATATAATCTGATTTAACTAATAAATCTGGTAACTAGAGAACTGGAAAAAATCATAGTTTGCCTTGTTGAAAAAAGAATCTAAAATAATTATAGAAGGAATAATCTGTACAGTACGAAATCCATGAGACACAAAATTAAATTTGAATCGTCCTTTACTATTTTGCACCTTTTATTCCCAAAGGAATACTCAGGGAAATAAGAATACTTCAAACACATTAAAATGAATAGTAGAAATTGAATCATAAAATCATAGAATAATTTGGGTTGGAAGGGACCTTCAAAGATCATCTAGTCCAAGCCCCCTGCCAGACAGGGACATCTTTCAGTAGATCAAGTTGCTCAAGGCCCCTTCCAACCTGACTTGGAACACTTCCAGGGATGGAGCATCCAGAACTTCTTTGGGCTACCTCTTTCTGTTTCTAACCATCATAAAGAATTTCTTCCTTATGTGCAATCTAAACCCACCCTCTTTCAGTTGAAAACCCTTGCCCCTTGTCCTGTCACTACAGATCCTAGTAAAAAAGTCTGTCTACATCTTTCTTATATGCCCTCTTTATATATATTGGAAGGCCACAATATTGTCTCCCTAGAGTCTTTTATTCTCCAGGCTGATAACACCAGCTCTCTCAGCCTTTCCCCATAGGAGTGGTGTTCATCCCTGTGATAATTTTTGTGGCCTCCTCTGGACTCTCCAATAGGACCATGTCCTTCTTAGGCTGAGGGCTCCAGAGCTGGACACAGCAGTCGAGGTGGGGTCTCACCAGAGCAGAGTTGAGGGGGAGAATCATCTCCCTTGATGGGCTGGCCATGCTTCTTTTGATGCAGCCCAGGATACAGTTGGCCTTCTTGGCTTGAGTGCACATTATTGGCTCATGTCCAGCTTTTCATCCACCAGTACCCCCAAGTCCTTCTCTGCAGGGCTGCTCTCAATCCCTTCATCCCCCAGTCTGCACTGATACTTGCACTTGGCCTTGTTGAACTTCATGAGGTTAAATTGAGAAACTATATTCCAGCATTCTGTTTTATTTTAGATATAAATACTATTTGCAGTCATTTTAAGGAATCTGTACATAATAGAAGACATCTGTAACTAAAAACATAAAGTCCAGCTGACATTTTGAAAGAAATGCCTTCTCCAATATGTTTGAAGAGAACAGAGTATGGCAAGAATACACATTGGACCAAATGTGACACTGAAGGTAATTTTGCCTTCTTAGAAGTTAATTCAGGAGTAATGCACAAGATTACCATAGCCCTGTTTTCTAGCACAAGATTCCTGACTGCTTTTTAGCAGTTCAGTTGATTCTTTTTTAATTGTTTTTTTTGGGGGGGTTATTTTTTTAGTACTGGAGCCATAGCTAATTATGTGATATACCTATCTGTGCACATTGACAGCATAAGATGGTCCCTGTCCCAAAGAACTTGTATCCTTGAAGTCTGCTGGACAGTTAGCTCTGATTTGCTACATAACCAGAGACAATTCTTTCTTTATCTACTGTCTCATGTAGTCTATATGTTGTCTAATCAACCTGAACACTTTCAGACGGCAATGACACCTGAAGAATGGTTGAAGCAGAATGGAAAATTTGGTTAGCAGAATTAGAAAAAAAACCCGTGGTAATGCAGAACAATCTGCATTGTACAGAATGAAAGAATCTTGCTTCAATGTTGTAGATCAAGGAGCTGGTTGAGAGTACAGAAATCTTCTAAAATAATTCCTTTTATTATCCTCTAAATTTAAAAAAAAGTCTCAGACATGGCAGACCTATGACATTCAGTATCAAATTCTTCAGTGTGGAAAGGAAATTCTCTTCCTTATTTTCATTAATTTCACAGTGACTGCAGAGGTCTATAAGAGGGCACTTTTAAGCTGTAGGTGTTCAGAGCTTCCACTACAATTCCAGCTTTTAATAAAAACCTATTATTCCCCCCCAAAATATTTTCTTTTAAAAAGCAGCTCCAAGCGTAACTTATTTTTCCCTTAATACACGTATGGAAGTTGAAACATTCTTCAAAATATAACTTGACTTTCCTTATCCTAACCAGTTTATTTCATTTTATGGTGAATGGTGCCCAGGTACTTAATTTTGTAACATAGCTGGTAATGGTTTTTATAGTATCTCTTTAGTATTTTTGGCTTCTGATACATCTTCTTGAGGATTAAAAGCAACTGATTAAATGCTCAAGACTTCTCATGACCCACAATATGAAACTAACAATCTTTGATCTTACCCTGGATTCCTGTTACACTTTCAGAATAGATTTTTTTATTTTACCTTTTAAATTTTGGACACATTCATTGTATGCCATGGAATGCTAAAAGAAAAGTTTTTAAATCTCCTTTCATTTTTATTTGCCTTGTCTCTTACTTGCCCTTGTATAAAGAAGCAGAAGGCAGACAGAAAATTTTTGTGTGTCTGAAAGCACACCTTTGAAACATTGATAGTGTTGCAGAATATCCAAGCCATTCATAAAATCTTGCAGACTTTTTAGCCTTTCGTGATATTTCTTCTTCCCCTGAAGGTATAACATTTGAAGTATTGATCCAAATTCTGAGCTGAGAAGAATATCATAGTTTCATTCTTCTTTGCAATACCAAGTAGATAACAACATCAATAGGTACTGCTATGTCATCTCTGTGAACACTGAGAGGTCAAGAACAGTTGTCTCATTCTTTTCTGCTTAAAGTCCGTGTTGAACTGAGTGGAAATACCATGAGACTACGCTGTTGAAATACCAATCATGTATTAAAAGCAGGTATAAATTTGAAGAAAAATATATTACAGCTTATTGTAACAGCAATCAACTTAATCACAGGAAACATCAAAGAAGTCATTGTGACCCAGAAAAAAGAAAGTTTGTCTTTAAACATTGCTTTTATGAATAAATATTGCAAGCATTACTATATTTATCAATGTACTTTATCTATGGGATCTTCTTTTGGGATCTGCTGTTGATAAATATCTTTGGCTTTTAATAATATTGACAGTGTTGACATACATGAGCAACTCCTGAAGCTGTCACATTTGTAGTGTTGAATGATGCAAAAATGCAGATTTGAAGATGCATGCTATGCTTTGCAATAATCTTTGAAATTCTGTTCTGTATTAATTTTATGGGAATGTTGATGCTTAATTTTTATCAGTTTATGCATGGTGGTATGATTTTTTAAGAAATCATATCAGAAAATTAGGGAAAGGAAATGTGGGTTTTCTGAAATAGATATACTCAAAATATAGTGTTTTCCTTCTTAGATACCTGAAGATCCACTCCCTTGAATCGGAAGGGAATTCACCTAAGTGAGGTTCTCTACAGGAATATAAAGAAGTGACTCTTTGGATCCCTACGTAACTTAGTCTCTGAATAGTATTAAAGAGAAAGAAACTTGGTTGCAACCAGAAGTCTTTTCAGGGCTGGGACTCAACATAAGGAGTTTTCAAAAGAGTTATGAGCTCTTTCCTCGTATTTTATGACCAGTATGGGTTACTGTAGAGATTAATACTATAATGTAGTTAAACTTATATCATTAATTTCAACACCAATTAATTTTCTTTCTACAGTTTCCTATACTACTTACTAGTAGAAAAGACTTTTTTCCCTAAACCTTGCTCATTTCAGAGATGTGATATAAATTGAATATCACAATGAGTACAAGTATCCTGAGTATGAACTCTTGTGAAGTAGAGCTTTTATCTTAATTTGAGGAGTATGTTTGGATCGGGCACTGTGAGTTCTTTAACAGTATTGTACTTATTACGACCTATACAGCAAAGAGATGAGGTAATCAAAATCTGCCACAGTTTTATCTGTGAAAATGCAGTTGATTATAGAGGCAGGAGAAAGAGAAGGGAGCATAACAGATTAATGTTCCATTTTCTCTTTCCTTTGTGCTCCCTGCCCCCAGTTTGCAAATAAAAAAAAAAAGTTTTGAGTGTCTCAGGTTTTATCTGGCTATTCTTAATTTCTGTGAGGTAAGAATGAAACATAGTGTTTTCTTTCTCCTTCTCACTTGCCTATTGCCTCAAAATATTTTGCTATATTCTCAGGAGTTAGGTGGTTCACTTTCCTGTAAAAAGTACACTTTTTCATTTCTGACTCCAAGTAGTATACAACGTTACTGGAATTAGTACTGCATTGTCACTAATTTTGCCCAGCTCAGCAGTGAAGGAATTGTGTATGGTAGGGAAGGAGGGACATCTGTAACCAAAGGAGAAGGAGGGATTTTTTTTTTTTTTAGTGAATAATACTGCCCACAAGAAGTCTCTGAAAAATCACTAAGGGATCAACATGGCAGTCTGGGTCTTTGAAGCTAAATATAGGAGTGAACTTGGTAATATTGTATGTTAATTATATATGGCTATTCCCATCTAAATTTAAGACAATGGTATCCCAGCGTTCCTCAAGTGCAGTCTATTAACATTTCATAATCTGGAATTGGTCAAAACGGACATTAAAACCTGAAAACTTTAAGGTTTTCAGCACACTTTTAAACTCAGCCCCTATTTCCCTTTCTCCTCTGTTCTTGACCAGCTTTTTTTGTTGTAAATTTGATACCGGACATATTGAGATACTCCTTGAATATTGTGAAGGCTGAATTTGCTGCTGCTTCCTAAGTAGAAAGCGAAGCTCCATGAGGCCAGTAGCAGTTATTAATCTGGATTTAACCTGGTGTAGGATGATCTTGAAAGTGATTTGAGGGACAACATTTAAGGAGAATCACCAAGATTTAACCAGTTCCTCTTCTTCTGCAGCTGTGCTGGCAAACCCTTAACTTGAACTCTCTCTCTGAATATCTCATAGTAAATTAATGGGCTTTAGTCCATTTTCAGGGCCTGAGGACCAGAGGTCTCTCAGGAGGAGGGTGAGGAGGACATAACATATGATAAGGATGTATTGGTAGCATTCCTTTGGAAGCAGGTAGAAGGCAAGAGGAGTGAGTAACCAGGCCTAAGTGTCAATTGTGAACATGTAAAAGAGACCTATAAAGAAACTGCCCACCAGTAAGGAGAGAGTGGTAACTCAAAGAAGCTGAGTATGGACTTCCTCTTGAAGCAGATTTTCTTATGTAATCCACTCTTGACATCAATATTAGACAGGCTGACCTACAATTGAGTGAGGAAATGGTATTGCTTGGGCTCTGTTCTCACTCTGGTTCTGCTTTGTGCTATGATTAATACCATGATTCATGGAACAAGAACGTATACTTTCTAAATTTGTAAATGACAAGAGCTGGAAAATGTTGCAGGTGTGCTGGGACTAGATTTCCGGCTGTTCTTAAAGAAAAGAAATGTCTTGAAAGAAATATGGGGCAGTTCAACAGGCGATTGCAAGGTACTGCACTTAGTCATGAATAGCCAAATATACGAACACAAATAACGGGAGTTATTTAGAGCCATAGCGGATCATAAGCTTGAACAAGATTAATGAACAAAAGATCTTATTTTTATATATAAGAGGAGAATAATAAGCAGCTAGTTATGTAAATAATCCTACTTTCCTCAACATACATAATGCTTTGGGTGGGATATGAAGTGCTGGTTTTGGGAAATACATGTTAAGGAACAAAGCATTAAGGAAGCACTGTAATAGTTTGCCAAGGGAGGTTGTAGTATTCTTGCTATTGGATGTGAGCAGAGCCAATGCTGCTTTAAGGGAGGAGAATGGAAAGCATCGCCTTACAAGGTCCTTTCCAGTCTAACATTTTCAATTGCCAATAGTGATTTTTTTTTTCATTATTAGAAATATGTTTTCTCAAAACTCAGAACCTGTTCTCATTAGAAGCTTTCCCACAGTTCTCTTTCCTTCCATCATATTTTCATAGATTTTTTTAATTTTTTATTTTTTTTTTGAGAGGAAGATTCGTCAGTAAAAAAGGCTATTGACTCTCAGAGATGAGGACAAAGAGTGCCTGGAATTCCGGTATCTTTTCAGGGTAATCGTGGTGTTCAAGGTCCTTGTCTAAGGATGAAAGTAGACTAAGGTAAGGGACCTCACAGTCTAAGAAGGTGGCTTATGGTCTTTCTTAAGATCAGGGGAACACTCTATATGCATAACAAGGGCAGCTGGTCCCTAACTGACCTTAAAACTATGCATGTATTTAGATGAAGCATCCATGCTTTTATGTGAGTTGTAATGGTAATCTGGCATCTTCCTAATGACTGACATGGAAAAAGTACTTGAGCAAAAGTTAATTTTAGTTGCTGTAATCCTGCCTTCACTGGGACACTTAACCAATAAGAGCATTTCAAAAACAGTTTTACATGTGCAACAAGATTTGCATTGCTGACAGCTTCTATGCCTGCCTGTTCTCTTTTGAGGCAAATGCCTTCACACTTTCTTTCCTTTTTTGTTTGGAAACAATTGTGCACACACACTCAAAAACATACACTGTTGTATTCTTTCAAATCTCTGCCTGAAACTCCTTTTCTGTGACACAAGATTGTGGGAAAAGGTAATCTGACAGGAGCTAAAGCTGAGATTATCTTGGCTACCAGTATTTTCCATTGCAATTGTCAAAATCCATCCTTATGAACTGTCTTAACCTTTGTGCATTCCTATAGGCAGGGACATTTTTCCTTCTTTTGGTAAAGACCTAGCGCATGACTTCTTCATGACTAAGTAATGGTTGAAAGCTGTAAATATTGAAATGTGTTACCTTTTTCCTGGAGAAATTTGTATCCAGAGAGTAAGGGAAAGAACAGACTTTTTCAAAATCTTTATGGATATCTTTAGACTCCTATTTCATTGTTAACTCTGATTGGTAATACTGATCCCTCCTCAGGCCCATTCATATCTGAATTTATGGTACAAACCTCATCATTGTACTGTTGCTTTCATGATAATATTGCTTTAGTCACAGGGGCTCACTCTGCTTTACCTCATGGATTGTTATTTAGTTTACCCTAATGTTTTTGTTCTAACTTTTTTTCACTCGGCCACTGTATTTTCCGTTGCTGCCTCTTCTGTTGCTGCCTCTTTCTCTCTTGCCTCTACTGTAATGAAGATAATAATTGCCTAGAGGCTTCTATACAAATCTGTTGTACTAGAGAGCTCTTTGTTTTCATGTATTTTGAGAAGTTCTTTATTTCTAAATAAGTTGCTGATTCTCTTCAGTTGCTGGAGCCTGTTCAATTCAGGCTCAAAACAGGTACAAAAGGAAACCTATGAATAGGGTGTAACTGTCATAAACCAATTGGCCGGCACAAAAGGGTTATACTGTATGTGGTTCAGTAAAATGAGTTTCTCTTGGGAATGAGATCTACTTTTATTTAGACATCAAGAATGCCTCATTGTGTTACATTTTTATAATGGAGCTGAAAGAGCTGCCTGTTGCCAGTTTAATGACGAGATTTGCATAAAAACAGTATGTTTGCTCTTATTATTAAAAAAAATGAAAGTGTTTCTACTGTGAAATGAAAATGCTTTTTACCAGGAATTTATTTACTGACTGGATAAATTCATATCTAAAATCAGTTTTGACGTCCTGTATGAGCAGTAGACCTAAATTCTGGACTGCCACTTTGAAAGTCTGTTGTGCATCATCTTGTGCATCTGTAAGTAGTTCATGCTTTGTAAAAGAACTTAATAGTCAGAAAAGGTTTCCTGCTCTGCAGTCTGCTTTTTTGAAAGATCTAAATCCAGTTCCCATTCTTACTGATTAATACAAATCAAACTTTGAATTTCAACTATGTAAATTTTTGCTGCTTCTGTGTTATGTGTGCTACGATTCAGCACAAACAGAGCATGGCCATAAGAAGATTCATTAGAAAGACTTGCTCTCCAATGCAGTGTATTTTTTGTTTCCAATTCTTTCGATTTGCATGGAATCACTATTAATTTCCAGGTAAGATTAAAAATCTACCCCTTTCCCTCTGAAGCTGATAGGAATCAGCTGGTTGCTTTTTGAGATACACTGAGAGAGTGCTAATGTGCAGCCAACATAGTGCTGATGTTAACACGCAAGGCTATGGAGCAAAAGCCAAAAATGCTATAGATATTTGAGCCTTCTACTAGCTGATGAAGAGATACTAGAAAAGCTGATTAATCTAAAATATAGAAATAGGCAGAAATATGACAATTAAAACCATAGACTGAGATCTTTACAGAACAATTAAAAAATATGGCAAAGGGGTTCTAAGCAGGTTATGTTCTCCTCTGCCACCTGTATCTCAGTCATTCTTGGGAAGCATTTAGTCTCCAGCGATGGGAACAGCAGAACTTCCTTAAGCAGTTTACTCCAGTACCTGTCTGTACTATGAGAAGCTTCTGATTACCATGAACACATATCACCATTGCTGTAAAGTAAGCGTTATTAGTACTACTTCCTGTCTTGCTTGCAGTGGGAAGACAAAACAGGTTTTTCCTTTACTTTTATACCTACTGTTTACTTTTTTGAGGATTATTGTCATGTAGCAGTCCTGGATATTATTTCCTCAGGACTAAACCACCTCTTTATTCTGTTAATTTCCCCTGATAGTGGTTCAGTTTCCTAATTTTTCCTCTTTGGTCTGCATCTTTCTCCACTAGTCATTGTAGCCTGAGGGAGGTTTTAGAACAGTAGAGCTAAGTATATGTTTTAAGAGCCATGTTCCTGTATTTTGTTTTTTCTTTTTACTTTTTTGCAGACTCTAATAAAGTGTAGAGGTGTTGCATGGATTAGACTCAGTCGAGCACTTTTTTTTTTTTTTTTTTTTTTTTAAAAGGAGGATTCAATTTTGCAGTTAAGTGCACAGAAAGGGAAGAAATGCAACTATACTTGGACAACATCCTTTTACTTAAAAACTGAAATTGCAGCTCAGGATCTAAGATAATGTAAAGCAGCACCTGAACAGTTTAAATGCTGATCTAATCCTAAAAGCCTCAGTTGTTCTAAGCAGCAGAGAAAGCTGCCAGAAATTACTTAAACTCGTTTACAATGACTTTGAAAGGTTTACATTCAGTAACCATTATTTGCCTCTGGAAATATGGATGAGAACTTCTCAAGATTGGCACTTAGGTTTGTGGAACTCTGAAAGGAAATTGCTTAAGACTTTTTCAGAGAATATTGAAATTACTAAGCATAACAGGGAAAATAGTTTCATTTTGTGTATTAGAGATCCACCAAAAACATACTAGTGGAAAGGTGTAATGAACTGCAAATTAGAGTTGTAAAATGGTGCTGGTCGTTGTTTGATAGGCAGAATGTTGAAGGGTATTGGAGGTCACAGTGCAGTTCCCCTGTAGACTTCAATGAATGCAGTTTTCATGGAAATAGTGTTAGGTGTAAATCTTGAATTCCAGCTGTCCTCCGTATTGTATTCAGGGGCAAATTTGCGTCATTGTGCTTATGAGAAAATGCATCAAAAAATAGCTTCCTTTTTTGTTTCTTGTGATTACTTGGTGTCCTGCTGCAATGATAACATGAGATATAACATGTAATCATCAGGAAAAGGTAGGTAGTTTCATGAAAAATAGTTATGGCTCCTCAGACAATCAGTCTGTAATGGTATCTGGGAGAGGAAAAGTTGCTCCCTCTATGACTGAATTTCTACCACCTACTGGGAGAAGAGAATTTAGTTTTAGTGCAAAGTGCTATCCTGGTCAGACTGGATATGGAAGTCCTTTACTTGTTCGCAGAATAGGCAGTGTACTGCTCTGAGTGTGCTTTCAGTGAGATCTTGGGGCAATATAACAGAAAAACGAAAAAGTTCAGTCATCTGCTGTGGCAATTCTGTCCACAGAATTTTTCCGTCTAGTTTATTTGGAATACAGGCAGGTGATACGCTTGATTTTCCTTCTGTATGGTTAAAAGTCTTTTCTTTTACTTTTTTTTTAGCCCTGATAAATATTTTGTTCTCATGTCACTTTTTTACTCTATTTTTTAAAAATGCATGAACTTTGAAGGCCCCTTTACAACTGCACTGTTACTTTTTCTTCTGACTTACTGTGTGCATGCCCAGCCTTTTAACTTTCATTGTTATTAGCATTTTCCCTTTTTCTTCCTTTTTTTTTTTTTTTTTTTGTATACATTGTACTCTATTAAGATGTCTTCAACATTTTTGTCTGGGTAGAGTCATATTCTCTAACATGGATGTGGATATTTTAGTCAGACAGGGATGACTATGTGGTGTGTCCCCTGCTTTTAAAAGGCAAGTGATTACTTTCGTATAGCAAAGTCTGTTGTTTTTTTTTATTTCACTGTGGCTGACCAAGCCTTCTGCTCTAAGAAGCAGTCACATATCAAAAAATTGCTTCTGCAGTTTCTATCA
Organism: Phalacrocorax aristotelis; assembly: GCF_949628215.1. Classification (NCBI taxonomy): domain Eukaryota; kingdom Metazoa; phylum Chordata; class Aves; order Suliformes; family Phalacrocoracidae; genus Phalacrocorax; species Phalacrocorax aristotelis. The sequence goes on along the minus strand of NC_134311.1, from coordinate 11,402,675 downwards.
GAATGCATTAACAAAATAATAAGAACTACATTTTATCACTGGAACTAGGTATGACCATACTATCAAATAGTTAAATCTAGTCATCTCTTCTAAGAGTGTCTTAACCATGCTTCAGGTTTAGAGGCCTTTATACTGAGTATCCATCACAGATACCTTGGGGACCATCTGAATTCAGCTGTGCACCCCCTTATAATTTAGATGCCAGAGGGCCTTCCTCTTCTGGCCACTGGAAGACACTTTGTCCTGCACTAACCCTCCTGGTACTGGTTCTCCAGGCCCCCATGTCCCGCCAGTGTCTGGGTGTGTTCTGTTGTTCTGTGGGTAAAATCCTAGAAGTGAGAGCGCTTGTCAAAATGCCTCACAGAGTTGAAGAATACGTTATTATCCAAGTACCTTGGGATTGCACTTCATTTCAGCCGATGTGATTAAATTTTAGGGTTTATTGAAAGCCTTTGAAATAGTATATCTAGAAATATTTCTGAAAAGTTTAACTGAACAACTGAAAGAGAAGCCACATTTACTGTGTTTAACATTGAGTTTGAACTGGAAAATCTCTTCTGTTTATTCAGCTGACATGGTGTGGTTGCTGTTCAGGAGTCTTGCCTTTCCGTACTTGCATGCTCCAGAGTGTCAGAGATTACCCATTCTCAGTGGGGCATTTTTAGCTTTTATCTCCAGTCTTCCTTTGAGGCCTTCTAGACGTTCTGGATAGTATCTTTTTCTCTGAAGCAAATACACCTTTCTGATCTTGGAGACAGTCTGGCCATTCACCATAATAAGCATTATTGCACTTTCTTGGATGTGCAGAATTCCCTTTATTTGACCAAGTCTTGTTTCCTGTGCTTTTCTGTCCACTCACTGATTACTTTTTCAGCAAGGTGTGCAACTTGCCTTCTGCATCTCAGTGATTGTGGACATGGTTAGATGACATAACTCACCAATTTACAGGGTAGCTGTCCCCAAAAGCTTACCTTTGGCTGTCAATGAGTTGGTTCAGGACAGTGAAATAGAAAGAGGTTGACCCTGCTCTGTCTACAATCAAGATGGGCAGTGTTCTGGCAAGTTAGTTTCGGAAAATTGCTTGCTATGGGTACTAATGTCAGCATTGGTGGTAAAGCAGGATGCTGCCAGGGTGTAAAGGGCAGAAAGGGGAAAATCAGAAAGATCTCTGTACTAGCAAATATACCTGGTGACTGTTCGTTTCTGTTATCATTTAAGGCAAATGATTAGTGTGCTTGTTGCAGTGTGTCTCTTAAGATGAATCCATATTTTGTTTTAACAGTCACACTAAAATCTGAATGAGACATGCATGTGCAGTACATTACCTGTTCTGAAGCTGAAACTCAGCACATGATGGTTTTAGGGATGGCAGTAAGGATTATTTTTTTTAAAGAAAGCATACTACTATGCTCCTGCATTGGTACATTTTACATGGGGAAATTATTTCACTCTTGATTGTATGTAAATTTGAAAATTGTTTATGAATATTTACAAATAATTTCCAAGTTGCCAAAACTTTGTTGTTATTTTTGCACTGTACATGCAACATTTTACCCAGGGTGGACACTGCTTTTAACTTTCTGTTACTGGCTGTATTGGGTTTGTGTGTCAAGATTTTGGTAACCGGGATGCTACAGGGGCGGCTTCTGTAAGAAGCTGCTAGAAGCTGCCCCCATGTCCAACAGAGGCAGTGCCAGCCAGCTCCAAGACAGACCTACAACTGGCCAAGGCCGAGTCCATCAGTGACAGTGTTAGCGCCTCTGGGATAACACATTTAAGAAGGAGGAAAAACACCAAACCTGTGTGACTGCAGCAGAAGAAAGGAGTGAGAGAAACAGCTCTGCAGACACCAAGGTCAGTGAAGAAGGAGGAGGAGGAGGTGCTTCAGGTACCAGAGCAGAGATTCCCCTGCAGCCCTGGTGAAGACCATGGTGAGGAAGGCTGTGACCCTGCAGCCCATGGAGGTTAATGGAGGAGCAGATATCCACCTGCAGCCCGTGGGGGACCCCATGCCAGAGCAGGTGGATGCCTGAAGGAGGCTGTGACCTCACTGAGAGCCCATGCAGGAGCAGGCTCCTGGCAGGGTCTGTGAACCCATGGAGAGAGGAGTCCATGCTGGAGCAGGTTTGCTAGCAGGTGTTTGTGATACCGTGGGGGAACCACGCTGGAGCAGATCATGAAGAAGTGCAGCCGGTGAGAAGAGCTCATGTTGGAGAAGTCCATGGAGGACTGTCTCCCCTGGGAAGGACCCCATGCTGGAGCAGGGAAGAGTGTGAGGAAACCTTCCCTTGAGGAAGAAGGGGCAGCAGACACAATGTGTGATGAACTGACCGCAACCCCCATTCACTGACCCCCTGCACTGCTCATGGCAGGAGGGAGGAGTTAGAGAAAATTAGGAGTAAAGTTAAGCCAGGGAAGAGTGGAGGGAAGGTGTTTAAAGATTTAATTTTTATTTCTCATTATCCTACTCTGCTTTTATCAGTAATAAATTTATTTTCCCCAAGCTGACTGTGTTTTGCCCATGACAGTAATTGAGAAATGATCTCCCTGTCCTTATTTTGACCCACGAGCCTTTCATATTTCTATTCCCTGTCCAGCTGTGGAGGGGAGTGATAGAGCGGCCTTGGTGGGCACCTGGTGTCCAGCCACAGTCAACCCACCACACGATGGAATGGTGAAATGTGTGTAGTTGTTAGACATCTTCTGCAGTAAAGCACAATGTTACAGTAGTAACTTATATCTTTCCTAGAATTAAAATCAGTGCCGTTATGAGTGTAAGAAACCTGAAATTTTTGTAGCTCTATTGTATATCATGGATGTCAGGGTTGAAATGATTCCTGTCCTGGGCTTTGTAAAGCAGTCATTTAAACTTGAGACAAATTAAGTTTAATGTACTCATTTCGAAACATGACTGCTTCATTGTATTGAGTAGGAGGAATATTATCCACAGGACTCATTTCTATGTACAGTGGTTTATCATTTCCCTCACTAATCAGTACATCACACAGACAAATTATGTGTATAATGGACTACTGATTCTCAGATTTAAAAAAAGTCAGGGGAGATGCTGAGGGAACATCAACATTAGATGAGCACTATTGGTTGTTTTGCTAAAAAGCTGGCCTTCCCAATCATTGCACTTTTTATACCATCTTTTATGGCTCAAAGGAGTATTTGAAGAAGGTGAGTATCCTTCTTCAGCAAAATCCTGAAGGCAGGGAACCCTTGGGTCTTCCTTCATGTTTGGAGCCACCGTTTAATGCATGAGGGAGGTGGGCTTCCTTCCTGATGGGACACTTTCAAACGTCTTTCACTCGTCCCAAGTTGCGCCTCTCTGTCAGGCAGGAGAAGACTCCCTTTTCCTCTCTCCTCTCAGAGGGGTTTCCTGCACCTGAAGAATGTACAAAATTAATTTCTGATGACTGCACTGCAGCACCTAAATCTACCATTTTCATCTGACTTGGATGACTCAACCTGACTTCCCTCATAGCCCATGCTACGGCCACATATAATTACTTGCTTTTTTTAAACATAAAAAGGCATGTCCCCATGGGGGTGGCAGGAGGTCTGGGAGCCAGGACTCCAGTCCCAGGCAGTGTGCAGTTCCTTGGTGATGGGGACCTGTTGCCCTTAGCCTCAGTAGCCAAATCCTGCCATCAAGTAATAGTCTCAGAGACTTTACTCTTATTTTCTTGTCACTCCTGAAAGGAAATAAAGATATATATCTAAAATGCACAAGAGATTTTGAGTCTCTCTAAAATATTTTAGACCATAGATAACAAAGGTAGTGCCTCCTCTGAACTGTCATATTCGTGTTTTGACAGATGATGAAGCATTTGGATAAGAAGAAAGTAATGAAATCCTAATCTCTTCAAATTTTGCTATACTGTTTTACATGGTGAAATGTCAGTGAGCCAGTGATTGCTGAATCACATTTCTAAACAGGAGACATGATGGTAGGGAACATGGCTAACAAGATCACAAGGTACAAGTGATAACTTGTATATACTACCATCTTTATGATACGTGTGTATGTGTGTATGCGTGTGCACGCATGTGATACGTGATGCTCACACACAGAGTAGTGCCTAACCTAGCATACTTTATTCATTCAGAAGTTGTGATATTCAGGTGACTATACAGGTGGACAAAACTGTCTCAGAACTTGTAAATTCTCCTGTATTTTTAACCAAGTTAACATGTTACAGTCCAGATAAGGTAGCTTTTTTCCAGTGTCTGTTTTCCCCTGTGAAATCTCTGGTGTTCTGACAGGAAAGTTCGGTCTCCAACTCTTTCCTTAGTGAGGCCACATACCTAGTGGCTATTGATTTTCACAGAACCTTTAGGAAATTAATGTCTTTGAAATCTCTGCTCTCCTGTCCCCAGAGTGAGCAGTTATTGATAGCATGGGCTGGTGTAGACACCTGCGCTGGACATGATCACAAGTCCTTTTTTTGCTTTGGGAATGCAGCTAACAACCGGAATATGGAGCTGTAGTTTAACAGATTTTTTCATGATTATCAGAATCAAGGTAGTAACTTTTAAAAAGACAATCGAGCATTAATTGCTGCCTAAATTATATATATACACAGAGTAGGAATATAAGTACATTGTAATGATGATGAGAATTTTTCTTTCCTCATAAGGGTACTACTATTAAGATAATATTTATAATGGCAATGTTTAAATGGCTATCAGGAAGTAAACTGTATCATGCAGCAGTGTGAAACAAAGAGCCACACAAAGCTTTTACAAACCATACAGTATAATCTTGGGAACCCATGTTGAGGTCTGTTACTTGAATAGACCGAGGAATACAGCTTCAGGGATGAAAAGTCTCCTAAGATGCTCTGACATATGTGAAACCATTATATGATGAGGATAAAGTAGAGAAGGGTCTGTGAACATGTGGATGTCACTTGTTGCCTAATTCATCAGACTAATTAAAAGTCTGATTAAATATCAATATTGCAATTTCCTAATGAGAGTAGTAATTCAGAAACACTATAAGATTATTTTCTGTTGTGTAAGAACACTTTCTTGGAGTTCTTTTAAAGCCTGGATATGAGAAATGAAACTATGACCTTTTAATGAAATTTTCTTTGCCTGGCCAGTGCCTCATCTTACAGCTACATTTCTCAGAATTGTCTTGCAGTCTGATTGCTGTCAGTATAAAACTCTTTGTAGGTATTTGGCTTGACTTCTAATTGGCATAATTAGTTTTAATTTTATTTATTTATTTGTACCTCATCATAATCACTTCTATAAATTCAGTTCTGTATTTTAGTATTTCTTATCCCCCTGAGTTACGTTGACACCAATTTCTACTAAATCTACATGCAAATACACAATTGTTTTTAATCCTGCACTGACAAGATGAAGGCACTGATTCATTTCTGTTTTCTGTCAGTGTTATGAAAGCATACATGTATGTACTACTTAATAAATATATGTTTCATTTTTTCTCCTCTAATTCAGTCCCATGTCAGGAAATCCTTACATTTATAGTTATGATTTAAAATACATTTAATATTTGTGTGCTTTGTCTCTTTGTCTCTCTCTCTTACTTCCCCTGCCCCACAATATACTGCATGAAAATAAATCCTGAGGAATAACAGGAATCTAGGAGTTGAAGAGAGTTCAGGTAACCTGACATTTACTATCTTGACCTTCCGTTGTGATCTTTATAGCCGTAAACTTCTCAGTAATCATGTAATCTTGTTCTGCCATAGGTACAACATAGTATTGAAAAGAGCATTAACAAAACAGTTGTGCTGTATTAGAGCTACAGTACTTGATCAATGGAGTTTATACCGTAAGATCTGTGATACTGCAGTCATTTTTCTGAATGGTTACTTCTGGCTATGCTGGTATGTGTTACTATTCATTCATATTCATTCAATAGTGCTCATATTGTTTCCTATTGGATAAACTTTCATTTGCAATAATACTTCTTAGTGATTTTTTTTTGCCATCTGTCCCTTTGCGGTAGTTTAATAAGGAATATATTATTCATTCCAGGTTTGCACAGTATCATAGTGTGCAATTTGTATCTTCATACTAAGCAAGAAATTTCTATAGGCTGTAAAAGCATGTGAAAGCTCTGCAAATGTAAAACTAGGAGAAAACACGACAAGTTGGCAAATTATGTCTCCGTATCTCAATGCTTTTGTGATAATTTCCACTTTTGTATCAAGTTCAACTAGCTAATAAGTATTAGGGACAGTTTTAACTATTTGGCTTCCCAAAATATAGCTGTGTTATTTGCTTTCAAAGGAAAAGGAGAGCTGCGTCCTGCAATACTGAATTGATTTACTGAAGTATTGTTAAATGGGAAAATTTTTATTATAGCTCACATAGGATGTTATTTCAGATTGATGGAACATCAGCTGAGCTGGAGGAGATCAAAAAGTGACTTTACCGTTGACCTCGATATTAAACCAAAGTTTGAAAAGTTGAACCTGCAACCATATGGCATTCAAACTGATCCAGTTACGTCAGAATTAAGGCCCATGCTTTAAGGTCTATCATTACCTATTGGCATTGAAATCAGTAGAACTGCAATAAAAACACTAATGTTATAGAGCTGTAGCAGCTAATGGTATTGGATAATACTCTACATTGAAAGCGTCATGGTGCTGTGTTGTAAAGTCTAAGCAATGGTTGCTCATTAGCAATATATGACATTCATAGAAGGTGTTAGCTTAGAACCTGTTACTGGCCAAACTAATTTTTCTGAGGACACCTTCACCCTTAATTAACCAAAACAAACAAAAAAACCCAAACAGGGGGTGGGATGGGGGGGCATTGATTTTGATAACACAGCTAGTCTGACTTAGATACTGTTGGACACAGCCTGACTGCAGAACCCAAACGGTGGTTATTATGTCCTCCAATGAGAGTAGCAGTGTATAAGGGAGGCAGCATACATGTGTAGCCAAGAGAATTTTGGAACCATTTCCTGAACAGTGACTCCAAAACAGCTGAACCCTGAACTGCAGCATCTCTCTCAGTTCAACCTGCCCTGCCTCTTGCATTACCCTGTACATGAACTCATTACTGCTTGAAGTATGAATGTTGTCTATCTGCATATGGAGGGACTCAAAATCAAATTTTAGCTGATGGTCACAACCTTCATAAGAACTATTTTTTTTCCTTTGAGATACTGCCATTTCTTTCATTGCTTATTTAGGAAATAATAACAATGACCGCTGAAAATATGGTGGCTTCCACCCATATTGCTTTAAACATGAAAAGAAGATAGTCACTTCTGCGTAAATACAATTCTGCTGCTTAAAAAGGGAAAGTTGTTCTGACCTCACAGTAAATAGATGATGTGTGGCTGGCTGGCTTGTGCAGTACTCAAGTGAAAATCTTCAGTACAGTAGGACAGTGTTAAATTCATCTGCATTCCTATGAATATGGGTTCCTATGTGTAATGGTGTGGTGGGCTGGCTGCCAGACCCCTACCCAGCCGTTCTCTTGCTTCCCTTTCTCTGCTGGGCAGGAGGAGAAAATAAGATGAAAAGGTTCATTGGTCAAGATAAGGACAGGGAGATCACTTACCGATTACTGTCACGGACAAAACAGACTCAACTTGGGGAAAATGAATTTAATTTATTGCTAGTTAAGGTAGGTTAGGATAGCGAGAAACAAGGGCAAAATTAAAACAAACACCTTCCTCCCACCTTTCCACCCCTTTTCCTAGGATTGTCTTCACTCCCCCATTTCCATGTCTTCTGCCCACACTCCACCCTGTGTCCTGAGTAGTGCAGGGGCATGCGGAGTAGGGGTTGTGTTCAGTCCTCAACAGCTCCTCTCTGCTGCTCCTTGCTTTTCATCCTGTTTCCCTGCTCCAGCATCAGGTCCCTCCCATGGGCAAAAGTCCTTCAGAAAACATTCACAGGCTCCACCGTGGTCTCTTCCACAGGCTGCAGGTGGTCTCCACTCTAGTTGCCTGGAGCACCTCCTCCCCTCCTTCTTCTTTGCCCTCGGTGCTCACAGGGCTGTTTCTCACAATTTTTTCCTCACTCCATTATGCGTGTGTCTTGCCCTTTCTTAAATATGTTCTCAGAGAGGCATCACCAGCATGGCTGATGGGCTCTGCTGTGCCGGGTGAGGGGACTGTTGCAGAGCCCCCGCCCCACAGATATCTTGCTGTTTTCACCCACTACAAATGGAAAGACCAATGTTTCACAGGTTAGTTTGAAGTTAAGTCAGAGGTCAGAATTCAGTAATGTATGTTTTATAGTGCAATGATTGACAAGTCTGTTCTCCATTTCCATTTAGCTGAATTTCTTTGAAATAATTGAGAATTCAGCGTAATTGTTCTTGGAAGTCATATTGCACTGTTGGCCATTGTAATTACTGACAGACAGCTCTCGCTATGTATAGTAGTTGCATTTTCTTCTCATACAATCCATTTTCCAGACTCGCAATTTTTTGTTTCAATGTTTTTGGTTTTTGGTGTTTTTTTTGTTTTTTGTTTTTGTTATGAGATGAAGAAAGAAATGGTGGGGAAAGGCATTAGAGGGGTGGGAAGAAAGGATAATGGTGAAAGGGACCATACAACGTGGGCAAAAATAGCCTTTTTGTAAACTGTTAAGGATACCAGTGAGATTTAGGCATTGAAACCAAATAGATTTTAATGAACTGTTAGTCTTAAAATAACTAGAGAATAGAAACAGAACTAAAAATTCCTTTGCCAATCCAGAACGCTGTTTCAAAACATTTTGCTGTTATTATGCAGTACTGCTCACATAAGAAAGAGCTAGAATTGTTTGCTGTTGAAGAAAAAAGATTAAATGTTGAGCTTGAAATGTGGAGTCACATTCTCACATGTGGTAAATTCACATCTATCTGCTGAGAAGAGAGCTTTTTCTTCAATTGATTCTCTTGCATCCAGAGTGACACTATGGAATTAACTGGAATTGTATCAGTGAAAATGAATAAATGATCTTCTAAAGATTTACAGAGTAAATCCTCTCTCTCTCTTCTACTGTGATTTCTCAGCACTCTAGTCCTTCTCTATGGCAATTTGGCACTCTCCAGATCTCTGTTTTGAGAGCCCTGAACATCCCTGCTTGTCCCTCTCAAAGAACATGTTGAATCATGATCTTATTTAACTTTATACTGGTATAAACTGCATAGTCTTTCTTCAACTTAAAAAGGCAATGATATATGCTACTCCAGACATTTTTACTTGATTAGCCCTGACACTTGCATATTTGAGAGAAACAGTTTTAGAAGAAACAGGTAGAAAAGAGAGTGAAATTTACATTCTAATCTGCTTTCCCTGATACTTCCTTGTATTTTTTTTTTCCTCCTGTACAAAAAAACAGATAAATTGCACTAATCTGGAGATGAAACAGTTGATTCTTGGCAAACATTGCTGACATTACAGCACCCAAAATTACCCAAGGGTGTGCAAAATTTTTTCTAACAATCATTTGTAATGATCATAACTTGAGTTCTAACAGGACACTCTTTGCCAGAATATCCTTGAGATAGATACAGCTATATATCTTTTTTGCTGTTGTTGCTGTTAATGTTGCTGTTATCTTTTAACTCCAGGCTGAGGATAAAAGGTTTATTATTGATTTTAAATTTGATATCAGTGCTGTCTTGAACAGCTGCTATTGGCCAGGCTTTCTAGGGCAAAAAATTGTGCGGGCTTTGTCAGAATGTTTTATCTTTTTAGAATTATAGACCTGTCTTTATATATATCAGATGGACTTTTATAATAGTTCAAATAGAATGCCACATTAGTAGTAACTGGAGGTGCTTGAAAAGTTCCCATTTAATTTTTTTGTTTGTTTATGATCTTAACTTTGCATTTATTGCTAAAATAATCCTCAAAGTCACCCTAAAGTGACCCTCAAAAGCATCATGCCCATTGAAAAAATTAACTTGGGATGAAAGTGGGACATCTGGAAGCCGGGAAGTTTAAACATTAGGAGCATAGTAAGCAAATACATAAATAAAAAGTGAAAATCAGAATTTGGAAATACCATTAGATACTTCCCTGTGTATTGCAGTTCACGTATTTATTTCCCGAACTGAATGAGATTCTGCACATCAATCAGAGAGAGTTTGTGCAAGGGTAACAGGTATCTAGGATATATATGCTGCTGACAGAAATAATCAAATAAATTGAATTGTCTAGTATTCAGAGAGGTTGCATGTTAACTTTTCTTTTTGGTTTATTCAGAGAAAATATGTAGTTTATAATTTGTAGTATCTATTTGCATTGGAGTGCTTTTCTTCAACTACTGCTAGGAGCTTTTTGTTAGGCATTAGGGAAGACACCCACCTGCTAAAGATGACTGAACATTTCTTACAAAGACTGTGGTTGGTTCATCATTGCGGTTTTTAAAAACAGGCTGAAAAATATCTTTCTGATGCTGTATTATATACATAGCTAATTTTGCCCTGAGATGGAGGAAAAGGTGTCTTTCTGAAGTCCTTTCTAAGCTTCTGTGGTTATAGTATGTTCACAAGGTACTTCAAAATTACAACAACAAAAAAAAAGTTTGTAGGGGAGGGAGGATTAGGGAAAATGAAGTACCTGAATTAAGGTACTATGAAACAGCAAATGTGGCATATCTCTCTTCCAATTATATTGATTGTGTCAGCACTTTCCTTTTCCCTCCAAGACAAAGCAAACAGAACGTGGGCTTATGTTTATTTTTTTTTTCCTTATAGATGCATAATTAAAATATATCTGTTCTGTATTTTCTAATTCAATCTAGCAATTAAAAAGAAAAATAAATTTTCTGTGATTTCTAACTATTGATTTCCAAGCTGAAAATTCTGGTTAAGCTGTTGCTAAAAATCAAAGCTCTAACTAAGGGGAAAAGTGGAAGTATTAATTTAAAGGAGTCTCTCAGAAGTATTGAAAGAGCATCAGGTGCTGCCTTCTGACAGCTAAGAGCATTTGTGTGTGCAGAATAGGGCAACCCGCGAGCAGGCAGAGCACTGCAGTGTTGCATCGTCCTTTTCTCCGCACTTTGCAGCTGACATTGCAGATCACATAGCACGAGAATGTTGTTATCTTCAGTGAGAGTGAAATTACTAGCATTCAGGTGCAGGTCACGGCAAATGTATTCAGAGGCAAATGCAAGCTACCAATTTAATTTTTTGTGTTGTCTTTTCATATATATATCCAGAATATAATCCAGAAAATCTCGGTTTTCTCCTGGCATTAGAATTTGCTATCGTGGCTTGAACATCTCTTACAATTGATTCAAGTGAGTAACTCAGATGATCATGCAGAGAAGATTCATTGACTGTAAAAGATTAAGGATGGTTTTCTATGTAATGAATAATTTGTTCTTAGTAGTGCACGGACACAATGTATTTTGTAAATACATTTTACAAAAAAGTAACCTACAAAAACGTAGGTGAGAGTCCTCTCTTTACTAGCCAGAATTGGACAGGGTGGAATACAGCATAAAGGTCCCAGAAAAAATGCAGTGGAATATGGGATATGTCTGGGATAGTCATACTAGTTGTCACGTACAAGTGCTTTCTGCAAATGTGTTTATGAATGAAAGGGAAGTTGGAGCCACATCAAATAGTTATATAAATTCTCTTCCTTCCTGCCGTGGCTACTGATTGTGTTATGTGTCAAGTTGTCCAGCCTTAGATCAGCAAAGCATATTCTGAAGTTTGAATTTAGGAGTAATCTTTTCTTTTTTCAATTGGTCTGCTTCTGGAACAGAAGCACAGAAATAAAATCAGTTTGCAGATCGCCTTGTTAATACTCTCACAGTTGTGAGAACACTGTCATAAATGCTGCATAGAATTGGAAGCAGATGCATGAGAAAGGGAAGAACTAACAATTTCTTTGTGCTAAACCTTAATGAAATACTCTGTAAACCCTTATTACATATGTAGATATATATATAGTGTGTGCACCTCTGGAGCTGTCTTGTTACACATGGGCCCTTGTTTATTTTTTTGTGTGGAATATGCATCATTGGATAACATTTTTCCGTATTTTTCATTCAGGGCTATTAGATTTCTGTCTGCTAAAAGGGGTATCCTACTATTGCAAACAAGTTTTTGTTTGCAAACAAATTGCAAACAAGAAGTCTTTTCAACAACAAAGGCAAAGATAAAGGAGGGAAGTGCCAATGTATTAATTTCACAGAATGTAGTTTTACTTTGCTGTTAGAATGTAGATTTTCATAGCTGTATAATGATTTTGTTAATAATTGTATGGGCATTGCAATTCAGAATTTTGGCAGGTTATAGGCTGATTAACCATAATAGATAAAATAAAAGTTCAGAAGTTTTTATTTCATGAAAATATGGGCAGAAGATAGCATTCATCTTCTTTGGGCAGTTTCTACAGAAGGATTCTCAGAATGTTCGTCCAGCATTGTTTCTGCAAATTGTATAGATTCAGTACCCAGCATATATATTTAAAGGAGGTAATGGGAAATGTTTTTTGTAAACTATGATAATGCCAAGCTACTCTTCCTGTAGCGACTATTATTTCCTGGTGTGGGACTCCTATCTGTTAAAGGCAAAAGCAATCTTTCTCCTATCTCTATAGTTTCCTCATTCACTTGGGAAGCAGTGTAAACTTAGTAACAGAACAAACATCTACTCCTCAGATATATGTCTTCAGGTGTACTGTTTTAAAATTATTAGGTCTAAACAAACATAACAACTTCTTTAATACAGTCTCCTATTATCCAGCAGGTCAAGGACTGCTGTTTAGGATTAAGGCCGCCCTTTCATGGGTATGAAAGAGGCTGCTTTCAGGTGCATGCCTTGTGTTCAGTACATCCTGAATAGAATAGCGATTTTCTTGGCAAGTGACGGCATTGGACCTGCTTGCTGGATGCCTTTTTTTCGATTGTGTTTAATGCAAGACATTGTGACCATTAGTATTTGTTAAAATACCTTTTGACAATCAGTAGAACTTTACTGGAGACCTGTTGACAGAAGTAGCAGCTAATCAACTAATTATAAGAATGTCTTCAATGTTTTCCAAAACCATTTGACATGAAATTCTTGGAGTTCACAAAACCTTTTAAAGCGAGGATTGAGTGGTTTTGATAGTAGAGAGTACTCTTTTTGATTTTTTTTGACAGTTAATGTCGTTTGATAGGACACCCATGTGAAAAGTTGGTTATAGAAACTTGTTCTTATTCACATATTCACACTGTTTGGTTTAAGACAGGAAGTGTGCCTATGCATTTGATACATTTGCATGTAAGTCATTCCGCTCTGCAATTTGTTAGAGCCAAACAAATGTTTGTTGAACCCTCACACAGTGGTATTAGGGAATCCCAGAATGGCTGAGGCTGGAGGCTCATCTGGAGGTCAGCTACGGATTAGAGTAGGATAAGCTATAGCAGACTGTCCAGGACTGTTTCCAGATGGATTTTTACTATCTTCAGGGGTAGAGAGTCCACAAACTCTCTGGGCAACCTCTTCAGTGTTCAATCGCCCGCATATTTAAAAACTTTTTTTCTTTGTTTTGCATAGAATTTTCTCAGCCTGTTGCCTTCTGTACTCTCACTGGATATGCTGGATATCTGGGGTCTAGCTCTGCCTTCTTCACCCTCTCCCTTCAAGCGTTTTTCCATATAGCTAAGATCCCTGCCTGAGACTTCTCTTCTCCAGGCTGAACAGTTCCCAGCTCTCTCAGCCTTTCCTCCTAGGTCTGTTCATCATCTTTGTGACCCTTCACTGGACTCATTCCAGTATACCCATGTCTCTCCTGGAGAGAGACAGGACATGCTTGTCCTGGAGAGCCCAGGGCTGGACCCAGCACTCCAGGTGTGTTGCACCAGGGCTGAGTAGAGGGGAAGGATCACCTCCTTACACCTGCTGACAGAACTTCTAATGCAGCCCAGGAGGCCGTTGCCTATCTTTGCTCCAAGCACACACTACTGGCTAATGTTCAACATGTGGTCCACCAGGACCCCTACGTCCTTCTCTGCAGACCTGCTTTCCAGCTGCTTTCCAGACAGCTACCCATCAGTGGTTGCCTGGTGTCATTCCACCCCAGGTGCAGGTTTTTGCACTTCCCACTGTTAACTTCGTGACCCATTTCACCCACCTGTTGATGACCATCTGAAGGCTGGAATATCCATTTGGCCTATCAATCAGTCCTGCCTGTTCTGTATCATCAGCAAACTTGCTGAGGGTGCACTTTGCCCATCATCCAGGCATTAATGAAAAGGTTGAACAGTATTGGTTCAAGTATACGCTCCAGGGGTTCAGCAGCAGTGACTGGCCTCCAGCTGGGCTTCCTGCAACTGATTGCTTGTGATTTTTTTTATCGCTCCCAGAAATGCTATGTTATTTCCTCATTTACACCTTGGTTTCATGAAAGACATACAGCTATACTTGGGATATCACTATTACCAGCAAGTTGGCAAAATTGGACATACCTGAACTACATTTGAGTAAAGTTGAATATGATAGAAATTCCGTAGTGGCAAAAATAGGTAAAATTCAATGATTCCCGTATATGGGAAAATAGTTCCTCTGTAGTGGAAGGAAACACCTAAAAAGGAAAGGTGCAATAAGAGTTACGATTTGACACTGGAAAGTGCTTCTCTAGTTCTCTTTAAAATAGCAAGATTGATTTCATTCCTGGGTTGAGTCAAATTGACTTTGACACATAGTTCAAAGAAGGTTAAAACATTTTTACATTCCATTAAATTTTGGTATAATAGTTGTTCAGGGTGAGCTTTTCATATTGCACTGTTGCATACTGTAGGACAATTCATCTGGACACACAGAACTGAACAGTTTAAGAGAGTTGTACTTGTGTGATTATGATTACTGGACTTTTATTTAGTGTAAAAATTTTATCCATGTACTTGCCCCAAACCAAAAGCCCTACTTCTTTTTCAATGAGCACCTTTGATGAATACATCTGCTTTACTTAAGTCTGCATTGCTTTCTAAAATGCAAGTATACTGAAAATGAATACCATTAACAGTGTGTTAAAATGTCATTTCATTCTGTTTTACAGTTGAAACTGTTGTATAAGACAACTGAAACAAACTACAGTCATTACCTTTCCATATACCAATCAAGTCATGTAATCAACATTCAAGTTTAATAAGTATGTGTGGAAAATACTTTTTTATTGGATATTTTCATAGGTGTTTTGATCCTTTTGTGATGTCCTCAGTGTATAGGCTGCATATGTAAAGAAGTCACTTGCCTACAGCTCCATTTCTGACCATGGATTATGAAAATCTGCACTGCAGAGATTATTTTGACTATTTCCTTCTACAGAAGGAGAATAATATATTTTACCATTCTACGTCTGCAATTCAAAAAAATTATATTTATGATAAATTGTATTTATTGTAATAAATTTAAGATTAGCAATGTGTATATGCCATGTATAAAATCCATTTTTAACACAGTATTTTATGCAGCTGAACAAAATTATATTCCCTTTTGTGATCTTGGAACAGAAAACCTTTACACTTGGAGACAAAAAGTAAGGTGATCTCTTGCAGTATTTATGGTTAGAAGCCATCTTTTGGGGAAACAATAGTAGAGTCAGAAGTTGTGCTGAAATATTTGTGTGTTGTCAACTATGTAAGGAACTCTTGGGAATTTTTTCTTGCTTTTAATAATGTCTTTGGGCATATATATTAATTTTCCTTTGCTAAGAAATGCTTCCTTTTCTACCATTAGATGGTGGGAGAAAAAGGAAATAAAATGGTAACATTTGTTTTGCTCACCTAATCTTTGTCAATTTAATATGCTTTTAGAAATAATTTTCAAAGGTCCTTGATATACTTTTAGAAGTAATTGCCAAACTCGCTAATATTGCTAACTTTTTCATTCAGATCAATTTTAAGGTAAATAGAAAAGAAACATTACATTTTTATAGACACTAAAGTTGATGTCCTAACCTATGTTAAAAATATACACAAAATGATTGCCTCTTTTTCAGAGTTTATGATGCCAAGCCGATTTCTTTGCTGGATTTTATTTGTTTATTTTTACAAAGGAGAAAAGCTGCTCTTAATCACCAAGCAAAAATGATGGGGAAAAAACCAGGTTTTAAATGAAAGCTTAAGAACTTTTTTCTTGACTTTTAAATTTCAGTATCAGTGATTAATTATTCCATTTTTGTTGTAGATTTGTCACTTTAAACCTTAAAATATCCACAGGTCTTTTATGCTTATATATGCCTCTCATTATGGCTTTTGCTGTATTTTTCTCCAAGACTTAACTATTTGTGTGGCTTATTTATCACTGAGATAGCATCAGAGTAGTCTTCACATCCATATGATGATACTATGAACTTGTAGTGACATCACACCATAGGCTTTCCATTTTCCTCCAGGAGCTGGTGCTAACTAGTAGTCCTGATTCTGGAAAGGTATTGAATATGTGCCGAACTCACCTTCAGGAAGTGTTCTACTTAGTTTTTTTCGACTCACTTGTACTCACTCCTTCGTCTACCCTCAAAACACACTGAAAATGAGACTGCTATGAAATTAACCCAGTGAGCGTTCTTGGTTGTGTTGATGCTGTGTATATCTTTATGCCATTGGAGTCTCAAGGGCCAGGACATGACTAGAAGTGACACTGTGCCACTTCCTGACCATCATCTCTTTTGGGTAGTCACGTATGATCGTATCAGCTCCAGAAAGAGCCCCGAGAAGGATGAAAGGAAGTTATTGCTAGCATGTAATTCCAGCTTCTGGTACGGGTTTGTGCTGTGAAGACTACCTTCCACTGCTGAGAAATCTCTATTAGAGTAAGATTAGATCAGGGTCTTATATGTAATTCTACTCTTATAAAGAAACATACCTACCTTTTAGAAGGATAGAAATTGGTCATGGAAGATGGGTTTTGGAAGCAGATATGGGAATAGATTGTTTTAGCTAAAATGTTACTTGTGAAGATTTGAACAGTATTTTTTGGAGTATGTGTGCAATCATAATGGTAATCTTGTGGGACAGTTTCACAGTCTGTAAGAAGCTCTAGTTATAATAATGGTAGTATAAAAACATTAAGAGGAAGAAATAACTGGAAGTTTAAAGTGATTCATCATCTTAAATAGTGCAGCACTAAGCTTGGGTCACTAGCTATGACTCAGTGGGTTGTTGGCTTATTTTGCTGGTTCTCAGTCCAACCAAGAAACAACAATGGGATTTGTGTTTTGGGGTGACAGTGTAACTTAACTTTCTGTTAGGGCATGTTGGAATGGAGGATCCAGACCAGTGTGGTTTGTCTTGCTGTCATTCTGTTGTGACTAGGTAATCAATGATCACTTACAGATGTTCAAGACTGAGGTTGTTAGATCAAAGACAAAAAGAGTCTGAGAAACGGGAAAATAAAGTTTTCCTGGTTTTGTGTAATTGTACATTTGATGGTCCTGTCAAAAGGGATTCTCTGGCACTCACTGTGGGTGAGATCCAACCCACTACCTAGCCATACTCAAGTACCCTTTTGCAGCTCTCCTTCCTTACCTGAGCTCTGACTTGGGCGATCTGTTGTGGATCAAAGGGTGTTGTAGGCTCAGAGAACATACTGGAGCTCCATCAGGACATGAGGGTGTTATGTGGAATACTACATTTGCTTTGGCTCTGAGCGTTTTTAAATTGAGATTTCCGTAAGATAAGTATAAACTTTAATTCCTACAAAACAGTTGGAGAATGAAAAAAGTTAATAACATTTGAAGCATTGGTCATTTCTCTGAGCTTTCATTCTGCAAGCTGATCTATTTTTGGAGGTGGAGAACTGATGCAAATGATCACTTTTAGACTATAGATTTTCACTAGGGCCTGTATGCATGTATGACTGTGCAGTACCTAACATGGAACCTGAAAGCTTAAGCATCCTGAAGGAAAGATGCATACAGGTTCAAACCACACAAAAAATAGGTTTTAAAAGTGACTATAGTATAATTCTTAATTAATATACTTGAAGTCACCTTGAGTTCTGTGTAATAGGATATATATGTTCACATACTTATAAATACAGACATAAAAGGCATGTGGGCATAAAACTTTCACAAATTAAAGTCATAGATCATTGTAGATATGTATACTTAAACCCAAGCCTTGTTTGTTTTTGTTTTTGTTGTTTTTTTTTTCTTCCAGCTTGACCCAAGAAATTGCTGGAAATAAAGTAAGAAGTTCAAAGATCTAAGATTTGTAGGTTGCTGCATATAAAAATCTTAAGCCACAAAGTATATGATTTAAGTTTCTTTACTGTCTTATTATGAAGGGTAAGAAGGGTGTGCAGTAAGCGTTTCTTATCCTTACTAAACTGAACCATGGTTTTGCAGTTTCTGCACTCTTCTGTAGCTTGAGCAAACTTTGATTTTATGGCACATCTCTAAAGGCCCAGTCCTGAGTGGTCATCATATTGGATTATTGTTATGTAAGGAGAAGAGGAATGATTTGCTTTTGTTTTTCTGAAGAAATCATATTTGAAAATCTTAGGCTGTACATTCAAAGAACTGTTATGGAAGAGTACCCTGAGGCCAAATTGATTCCTGGTATGATTTTATTCGACTTTGGTGAAGCACTAGGAGAACTGAATTAGGTATTTATGAATATGAGGAAATTCAGTTTATTTTCATAGTGGTGTTTTCAGTGTGAAGGCCAAAATATCTCTGTAGGGTCCATTTGAGCATTATGAGCACATAAGTGTAGTCAAACCCATTGAGTCTGCTGAGACCCACACAGAATACTGTTCTGTGTGTAGGGCACAGGTGGGTTCTCATATTTATTGAATGATGAATCATACACTTATTCATTTCCAGTTCTGACCAAAATGAGGACTCTGTAGCCTGATTATGGGTTCATTTGTACACCTGATACTCCCTCTGAAATGAATTTTCATTAGAGTGGATAAGAATTGTTGGTAGTTGACATGGTTTGTGATAAGGCTGAAAGGTACAAATCAGAAAATAGTTTTCCATTATTTTCTTTCATCCTTGAAAAAGCAAAAGCTTATAATATGCGTTTTTCTGTTCATATAACTGGACTCCTTATTGTATTAGTACTTTTTAAGGGTAATGATTGTTTCTGTGATGTTGCAAGGCATAGTGTTTTAGTAAAAAGAATGGCATTTAGTGTGTCTTTCACTCAGAAGTGAAATAGTCAAAATAAAATTTCTGATCAGAACGCTCAAATCTTCTCCAACACAGACTAGACGACCAACAGTGGCAGGTATTTTTACCCACACATCCCCACACCCCTTTGGTTTGAGTTACAAAATAAACCGAAAAGGGCACGTAAACTGTAGTTCAAACATTTTGCTGCACGGGGAACACCTTTTCATTCTTCTGCTCCAAAGAGCCAGTCCCTATGATCATGTTTTCTGGAAGACAAACGCATACTAGAAGGTAGAGATTCTCTTGCAACCTCTACTGACTATTTTGTTTCAGTATTTTTACCTGCATTAATATCAATTGTCATATTTTAAGAAGTCTATTAATGATGCTTGATTTTGTTCTTTTTTTTTTTTCATTAGTTATTAAATGATACAGGATTGGTCAGGTTAAGTAAAATAGGACAATGTAGTAATTATCATTTCCTCATAAAAAGTTCTTTCCCATCCATCTTTAAGTTATTTTAAAATATTTCTTTAAACTAATTTACTGGCAGAGTGTTAAACTCAGATGTTATGAATGAGGAAATGAGGAAATGAGCTTTACTATATTGTCCCGTATCATCAAAGCCCAAGAGATATATAGTACTTAGATGATCATGTCATTAGATAAAATACAAGAGATATATAGCACACAGATGATCATGTGATTAGAAATATGTACCACTGCTGTGCATTAGAGCAAATTCCTCTCCTGCTTCAGAGAAGGTCTAAGGCTGTTTTGTTCTTCCTGTTATTTTGTTATGAATGTCTTCTATGTGGATATTAAATCTGGCTTTTTGAATGTTGATTGTGCTTAATTTATGCTTTGTTCTTTTTTAGTGTTGCATAACTATATATTTCAATGGCTTACTCTCATTTTCAAAAAACAGGCTCGGACACTTCTCAACCTGTATTTTGTTAATAAAGGTGTCAAATGCTACCGAGTCTTTTATTAGTACTGAATACCTATACACCTTTAGAAACCTTATAAATCTAAGTCAGTGCTTAGGGCCTGATCTGGTTATACTTTTATTTTATTTTGTTTTGAGGTTTTGTTGCATATGGAGGTTTTCCTAAAGTAACTCAGGAATATAGTAATTAGATAGAAGTGAGTCATTCTTGTATGGAACTGAGTAGGTGATAAAAAAGTCATGCCTGTAAGTTTAATTTCTAGATTTTTTTTTAGGTTTCACTTATGTTCTGCTAGTTTTCATTTCCTTTATTTTGTGGAAGAGGCAAAAGAATTTATAATTAATTTGAAGATTTTGGCTCTGTTTCCAATTTGAGGAATTGATATTTTTTTATTATAAAAATCTGTGAAATAATTTTTGTTCTGAATCCATGTTTCAAAAATAAAAAAAATAATAGAAAAAGTAAAACCATAAAAAGAAATGGCTGATCTTTTTAATGAGGGGTTTGATTTCATACATTTTTTCCATTACAATCATTTAATTGTACATATTTTCAGTTGCACATTTATTGAAGCAGCTAATTATAATGAGGTAGGTTTCTTTCTTTCCTTCATGAAGGTAAAAGGTTATATTTAGAAGTAATTGTATATAGTTCATTTCAAGACTTCCATTTTGAAGAAATCTCTCCAGTTTTTAAATTTAATAGAAATACAAATTATATACAATATATACAATAAACCAGCTTACTGGTTTATAGTGACACTAATTACTTAAAAAAATGTTAGGAATAGTGACATAGAATACAACTTTATTTTGCATTTTTTCTTCTTTGAAGATAAGAATACATTTCAGTGACTGCATGCTTTCTGCAGTAAAAAGAGTAGTTCATGAATTCTAGTGGGCGGATACTGTGAGTCTTTGAGTAATGTATGTGCTAGTACTTGTCTTTCTGATAGTAAAGGTAATACAGATGTGAATAAGAATGAGAAAATGCTACAGGAGCATAACGAAATTACTTTTTTTCCTTCTCTTTAGATTTTTCCTGTATATTATCACCATTATCGAGAACTTATTGTCCTTTATGATTTCCTGAAGTAAAGGACAAAGAGTCTGAAAAGTTAATAACTGTTCATCAATATATATCCTGCAAGATAAGAGATAATAAGAGAATTGTTGGTCAATAACTGTTTGCGACTCATTTGCAGAGTAGAACGCTGTCCTGCAAATGAGGGTGGTGTTTGGAGAAAATGCCTGCCATTGGACTGCACACTCTTTCCTCTCACATTCCTATATGAGAGGAAGATTGCAATATTCTTTTTTTTTTAATTATTTTAGAATTTCTCACAAGAATTCCTAGTGCATAGGTGGCATCAACTGAATCTTGTGGGTTATGACTGAGGGAAATATCATTGTGCATTTTACCTGTTTAGGTTTGAGTTGCAGGCATGATACACTTTTAGGAAGCCTTCAAAACATTGTGGCAACTGAATACAGAGCATCTTAGTATTTTGCTGTTGAATGAAATCCCTGCTTCTATCTTGGCTTGGTGCTAAGAAATCCTTGCTTTGACAGGCAGTTTAAAAAATTAATATTTTTTGAAAGTTAAGGTTTACACCTTCTTTGTCACCTGTTAAATGTGATGTATGTATTGTCAGGCCCACCATCCAGTACGTAATGCATTAGCTTTTTACATCCCCAGTCTCTTTAATAGTCTAATAGCACTTGTTAATTAGTGTCATCAGAAGCTTCTGTGTGAACAATTATGAATATGATAATTTTCCTTGAATGGCAGTCATCGTATCTGTTGCAGCAGCTTGTTTCCATTCTTCTAAGAATATTCAGTAGCAGAAGGAACAACTAAATGTAAAATCCTATGGGAGGGGTTGGTCTGGGCCACAGATCTCAGATTCCAGTTCAATATGTTGGTAGCAGATCTGTTTGCATGTGCAGCTGCATGAACAAATATGTTCATTTAGAAAAAGTGTTCTTTATTCTGTGTAAGTAAGGAAGTCGTAGTGAAAATCAGTCTGTGTGTATGCAAAAGTTCACCCTCTTAAATTTGAGGGTCTAACCAAAGACAGTTAAACAGCCTTCTCATAAACATCTTTAACCAAACAAATTGAAGACACCAAATTAAATCAGACCCAAGGCCTTCTTAGCACAGTTTTTTTGTATGTGTGACTAACATAGCAAAATACACTGAGCTTTGGATGCCTTTTTAATTTTTACATTCTTCCATTAATTTGCTTCCCTATGTGTGCAGAAAGGCTTGTTTCAGTGAGTCTTTTATCCTTCTTGCAGTAAATAATTTGAGGGTGTGCTTATGCTTATGACCTGTGGACCAGAATTTGAGGACTGTTGGTTTAGATCTAAAAGAATGGGCCTCCCCATTCTGGAGAATAAATGGATGTTATAAACTGGATTAGCTTTGTGCTTAAAAGATGTTGGGGACAGTTTGGAAAAAACTTCAGCCTTTAATGCTATATCAAATATTTTAACATTCTGTTTCCACTTTGGATAATTTTACCTTAAAAAAGTAATTTTAACAGGTATTTTTCTGGCATGAGGTGGGTGGTGTAAAAATTGTGTGCAACAGAGAACCCTTATGTTTCTTTCTCTTCTTTTTGTTGATGTGAAGGGTTTTTTTCTGAAGTAGTTAACTAGAAAAAAGTTGGCTAATGACTCTTAAACCAGCACTAGTTAGTCAGCAGAAAACACAGGATCATAAAAGTAATCCCACTAGGAACTGCTAATTTTTGAAGTGCCTTATACAGTGTTCTGTAATCAGTAGGAGATTTTGATTAAACTTTTTTTGAGTGGGGTCATAAGTATTTGAGATATACAAAAAACATTTATTTTGTTTTCTCTCTACATTTATATGTGTATGTACTTGAATCATATATGTTTTATGCACCATATGTATCATGGTGACGTAGTACAGTCTTGGTTAAATACGTTGAAGCTTACCTGCCCATCAGGTTTTTTTCAGAGAACAGTGGTGTGCATCATAACACACTTTTAAAACTGTCCTGGTGAATACATTCGATACACTTTCCTGAAGATGCTAGAGCTAAAGAACTCTCTCTCCATATTTCTTTCTTCCTCTGATTTCAAGCAGGAAGAATGGCAGATGGTATTAAAAGCTGCAGCCCTCAAAATGCAGCTATGATCTTCTGAAAGAAACTTCAAATCCTTTATTGAATCATATTCAGCAAAACCATCTAAAATTCAAATAAGAATTTGAAGTGAGAGGGAAGATTAATTTTGTTCACTGCCGTAGTTAGAAGTTGAATGTTCAGCCCAAGGTATGACTGCATAACCATAAGACATATGTAACTGTATGGGCAGAAGGCTAGACTCCCAGATAAAAGCAGCTTGCTGTAGTTGCTGTCATGAGCTGGTGATTTCAGCTTTCTGCTTTACTCCTCTGAAGTTGAAGCATGCTAGTGCTGTATGCTGATAGCATGTACATGATCTCTTAACCTAATCTTGCAGTAATTGAGCTGGGAAAGTATTTGTTGCTCAACCCACTTAGCTCTTCAGTTGCAAACTTTGAAGCTTAATTGGGCAGTTTAAATGCAAGTACATTTAAATTTGTCATTAAGGTCAAACATTTATTATTTTCTTTTCCTCCCCTTTTAAAGAAATGGAAAAGGAAAAATGTTTATTTTGAAGGAAGCAGGTTAATATAGTGTTAGGCGTAAAAATTAATACACCTAAATGAACCTACATTAACACCTGAATGAAAAAACCCACTCAAAGTGGAAAAACTTTACATTAAGAGAAAACAAAATTACTAACATTTGTGATGCAAACACAACACTAGCAAGAAGTGCCATAAAGTTATAGTGTTAAAAATCATGGGGTTTTTTTCAGACCTGAATTCAGTTAGGAATGGGAATATTTACACCAAAAAGAAGAAAATATACTATGAAGTTAAGAAAAAGCTTTGCACAAAATATATGCTTATTAGTAGAGCAATTATTGGTGAATTTATTACAGATAAACACTTTTTAATATCCTTAGTGCCTGGAAAATAGGCAGTATAGCTTGTATGGGGCATATATCCCTTACCTGTAAGTTTTTAAGTGTGTATTTGTAAATATCTATGCTCAGGATATATTTTGTTGGCTGTAGTGAAGGTAATGCTTCTCAAGTTTTAGAGCTTAATCTGTAGGTGTGAACTGCTGTTCTTCTGAGGAAATCAACTGACCTTACTGGAGCTGTACATCCAACTGCAGGTCAGCCCACGCAGATCAGAACAGTCTTGGAGCATTACCTAACAGCTTCATTTTAGATCAGCTGCTAATCCTCCACCGTTCAGTTGGAAAGGATTCACTTCAACAAAGTTCATCTCCAGAATAGCACGTGCTGGAATATGTAAAACCTGATGGAAGCAGGTGTACTATTGCTAGTCATTTTATTTAATTGCTTAAAGAATCTGACTTTGGTACTAAATTTGCATTGAAAACCCTCAATATCTCTGGTAGCTGTTGACACTATGCACCTCTAAACCAGAAAGAGCTATGCTGTAATGATGCAAATACTGCATTGCCCTTATCTTTAATAAAAAATCACCCCTTTATCTTGCACGACAGGACTCTTGTGGTAGTCCTAATGTTTGTATGCATGTGACATGCACATACTATGATGTTTCTTTAGTTCTAAGCTTACATTCTTCTGCCCCTCTACTCCACTCTGGTGGGACCCCACCTGGAGTGCTGCATCCAGCTCTGGAGCCCTCAGCCTAAGAAGGTCATGGTCCTGTTGGAGTGGGTCCAGAGGAGGGCCACAAAAATGATCAGAGGGCTGGAGAACCTCTCCTGTGAGGACAGGCTGAGAGAGTTGGATTGTCCAGCCTGGAGAAGACAAGACTGCGGGGAGATCTTGTTGTGGCCTTCCAGTACTTAAAGGGGACTATAGGAAGGATGGAGGCAATCTTTTTAGCAAGGCCAATTGTGATAGGACAAGGGATGATGGTTTTAAACTAAAGGAGGGTAGGTTTAGACTGGATATAAGGAAGAAATTTTGTACAATGAGGGTGATGAAACACTGACACAGGTTTCCCAGAGAGGTTGTGGAGGCTCCATTCCTGGAAACATTCAAGGTCAGGTTGGACGGGGCTCTGAGCAACCTGATCTAGTTGAAGATGACCCTGCTCACTGCAGAACGGTTGGACTCGATGACCTCAAAGGTCCTTTCCAACCTAAACTTTTCTATGATTCTGTGATGGCTATCTCAGTTTGACATTGCAGAAGACAGTTTATAAGGGTAAAGGTTACATCTGAATGTATTGAAGGAATGGCAGAAAATAATTATCTCATAGCAGCACGTATGGGAATCTCATTTGGATCTTATTATTGGATCTTATTTGGATCTTGTTACTGGACTTATTTTTTTTTACACTGTAACACTAGTGTTGAAAATTTAAGGTGGGCATATGTTTGTGTATTATGAAATGTAAATTTGTAGACATAATCAGAGTGTTTGGAAGCCAGTGGGATTTCAAAGAATGTTCCATCTGTCCTACTCTATCTGCAGTATACAATAAAAGCAAAATAACCCTGTTCAGGTATTTTTTGAGATGTATACTGGGAGTAAAACAGTGACTTTTAAAAAATGCAATTATAGACGTTCTAGTCTGGTACTAATGTATTTAGACAGAGAATCATGAAAATCTAAATTGCATAACGTAAACCAATGTTGTCTCTTTTCTTCAGTTTAACTTGTAGTCCTCTGCCATGTTTTATTAATGTTTATGAGGTAACTAAACCTTATCAATCTGTTATGAATGATCTAGCATTTCAAGGCAGTTCCTGTGACAGCTAAAGTGATAAATTGGCAACTCTGTTGTCCAGAGACAAAGCTTGGAAATGTGGGGGGTTTTGTTATTTTTGTGTTTTTTGTTTTGTTTTTTTTTTTCCCCAGCAGTGACATCTGGGTTCTCATCTGGCTTTCTGGCAGATCTTCTCTTGCTTCTGCTGGTCTATCTGCACTGTTGGCCAATACACTCACTGTAAAGCTTCCCTGGAGGCTGGCATATATTCAGCCTCTTCCTAGCCATCCCTGCATCCTTGGATGCCATTTTTCTTTAGCTCCCTTGCAGCAGAGAGAAAGTCTGCCAAACTGCAATGCATAGTGTAATGCTAGGAGATCATTTCAGCTACAGAATTCCTAGCAGAGAGGAAGAATACAGGCTCCTCAATACAGCTTATATTCTTGGCTTTATTGTAGAAAGCAATGTCAGATGTTGGTAGCATCATGGCAGCACCAAGGTGGCAGAGAAGTTTCCAGTACAGTAAGAGAAGAAAAATTCCATAGTAGAACAAGCAAAGTCAAAGCAACTAAAAATTATTAGGCAAACACTGACAGTGATCCTGGGGCATAACTGACATGTGGAATGGGTTGAATCTGGAGCTATTAGCCCACATTTGTCAATATTCCCTTGAAATGTCTTTGAAGTAAACTCTGGTTTATTTCATTTTGAAGGAAGGGAAAGTGTCCTGATAGGCATCAAAGAAATAGATTTTAGTTTTGACCTGGTTTTATTTTGTTTGGGGGTTTTTTTGTGAGTTCGGGTTTTGGGGTTTTTGCAAGCCCTTTATAAAAAGTTAACCTATTTTATTAGTATATTAGCTAATGAAGTTGCTCAAAACAGCTGTCAGCCTTCCATTTATCTTATAATACCATGTATACCTGCTCTGTTATAGCCTTCTAGTAATAAAATGAGCTGTCAGTAGCACACATTCTGTCAAGAAACAATTCATTTTTGTGGGAGCATGTAAGTATTATACCTTTGTACTTTTCTCAGGTAAAAAGCAATTTGGTTATAAATAAGTCTTTGCAAAAATGTTTTTCATTTTCTTCTGCTGGTAACTTCCCACACATCCTGTGAAATATCTCCTCCTCTCACCATATGAGAATTTCACAGAATTTACAAATATACCTTATTATACTCAAATTTTTTCAGTTATTAGAAACAAAGTGTTGGAATAAATAATTCACCCATTTACAATGTAAGTGCCAGCAAAATCCCCAAAGTAAATCATAATTTAATGCAATAGATTATGTGGTAACAAGATCCTGCTAGCTGCTGATGATAATGCAGGAAATACGAATTTTGTTCTGGTAATTTTTGGTTTCAGGTGATACTTTGTCCTCCCTGCGAATAGTGAAAGTGGATCTTCAGAATAAATATTAGGTTTGGGAGTAGCAGTACTCTGGGAGGAATACTGGAAGAATTTCCTTCCACCTTTCTTGAAAAGTTCCTCTTCAGAATCACTCTAAATCTTGTAAAGCGGATCAGTTCTGAACTAGTCCTCTTGTGCTACCTTAGTATTTGTTGACACAAAGAGCCAAATCTAATATGATGCCACACTTGCCTACACACCAGGTGTTGGTGGGCATTAAGGACAGGAAAAAAAATGTGCTGCTTGCCTTGCATTTCAGAACAATATTAAGAATGTTATTATTCTGACAGTATAATCAGGTGTTGACAGTTAAGTGAAGTACTAATTTTAAAATACTTAGCATGTTAAAGTTCCTGTTCAGTTTTTTCTCAAATAATAAAACTGACACTGGCTAATTCTGGTTTTGCACCATTGAGTCTGGATCTTGAAAGGGCTGAGTGTAAACTGAAGTGAGCTGACACAAACTTTTTCTTGCTTGGCCTTTGTCAGCTTTCACAGAGGAGGGTCTTTGTTGCTGATACCGGCTAAGAACATGAAGTATTAGTCAGGTAGTGAAAAAAGCCTGTCCTGTTCCTTTTGTCCAGACGTTTGCAAGAACTAGTGTTACATTTTCTAGATACAGTCTGCTCAAGAGGAAGGTTTTGGTGAAAAATAAAAAGGCAAGAGAGAAAAAACCAATCAGAAAAATGTATTAAATGTCTGAGATAGATGAGGGAATTTTAATTTCCACAAAATTGAACATGAGCAGAGACTTTTCATCTTATTCTAACTCAGGTGCCTGAATTTGTCAAAGCCTGTCTGAGAGCCAGGCCACCCAAAATAAGGTAATACACATTTGGTTTATTTGGAAACGTTAAACACTTTTAAAGGTACAAGTAGTGTTCAACATACCCAAGGTTTACTAGTCATCTAAATATGGTTAAAGTAACAACCATATTTCGTGGACTAAATTTCATATACCCCTCCTCCATCAGGTTTTATCTTATGTAGATATTCTTACTAGTAGTAATCAAAACTATAAAGCATATTTCAATTGTGTAAATAATTTAGTAGCATTAAATGCTGTATTTTGTTATTGGTTTTGCCACTGCATGCTCTTGGTTTTGTACAGGCGTATTAATTTGCTAAGGCTAGCTTTGCAGGGGAGTAACTGAGCTGTTAAACCAATAACTGAAAATGGAGCGCTTGTGTTTTAAAGAAGGAATTGAACTGGGTTTAGTACTGCCAGGTCATAGAGTGCATAACTGAATTCTTTGCATATTTAAATGGATTCCTTCGTAAGATGAGTGCTGCATTTGACACTGGCTGGGGAATCTGTCTTGCCATACACTCAGGGCTATGTTTGTGGGTAAGGTGTTTAACCAAATAGATTTAATGTTCAAAGGGACAAATTAAAGTGAATAGCGGTACAATCACGCAGAATGATTTAATGACAAGTGTTCATCCCTGGCTAATTGGGCTAAATTCTGGTCTTCAGTGTGATAAAATAACAAAATCATTCCTGTCAAAATAATGCTGCTAAGTTTGTGCCTTAACAGTGGCAGAGACCAGATGTCATTTTTTTGCCTGTTATGACACCAGAAGAATACATAGTGTTTGTTTTAAGTCCCACTGCTGTGAAATCCAGTCAGGGAATTACTGTCATTGAAGAGAAAGAAAATTCAGGACTGAAGATACTTGTTCAGTTTGGAGAGATCACTTTTTGCATATTGTCAAGACCAGTGTGAAAGATTTGTAGGGTTTCCTTGAAAGAGATACAGATAATCATCCAGAAAAAGTAATGCCACCTGTTGTTTGCATGTTCTTTCATTAAAACAGTTACGTTGGCAGAGTGACAAAGGAAAAAGAAATAATCTCTTGAGAATGGTGTTCATATTCCTGTGATGTTAGAACTGCTTTGTTGAACATAATTTCAAAGCGCCAGAGAATGGTGGGGGACTGGTGATTTTTTTTGTTTGGGTTTTTTTCATTGCTTTATTTGCACAGTGCTTGCTTATTAGTATACTAATAGAATTTCTGGCATCAGGGCAATACAAATATACAAAGTGGTAGTGTAAAATTTGAACAAAAGTCAAGAAAATAATGCTAAGCTATCAAACTTTTTGGAAGAAGTTGTGGAGATTTAAGCACCCCACTGTGTTAAAATACTTTCAAAAGTGTGGCACTCTGGTGCTTGGCTCCTAAGTAAAATGCCATAATGTGACACCATTACTTTTTGTTAGTTTTTTTCATATGGCAAAGCAAAGTAAGTTTTGAGACTTAGGATAATCAAGAGATCCAAATATTTCAGAGGAAAAAATATACTTACTACTGTAATTTTTTAATGTTTCTTTTACATTTTTGGAACTTAAAATATCGGATTTTATTTCCTTTGCTAGAACAACTGATAAATTCAGCCTCTGATTCATTGCCTGCAATATATTCTGGGCATTCATTATACAGCAATAAATTGCCACCAGATTGCTGCTATCACACCTAGCATGAGCTGTTGCATTATTTAGCTCTTTTTATCTTTGGAGCACCTCTTCCTCAGTTTTCTTGGTGGACAGCTGGTGCAGTCCTGCAGCTTGCACACTAACATTCTGTTCAGAGAGATTACTTTTTTCTTCAGCTGGTAGTTGGGGCTTGGATTTAACAAGCTTCAGAGGTTCATGTTAAACAAACCAGCATCTTGAAGTTTTGGTGAGAAAAGCTGTGGCATTCCAGTGGTGGTAATGAGGACTCTAGAAGCTTCCTATATCAGACAAACTGGAATTTTGGCTAACCTGCATGAAAAATATTATAAGGCTCAGCTCTCACATTTTGAAGTTGAATGGAACTTTACTAAGCACTTTACACTTCCTAAAAATGTGTAGGAATAGCTGTGCCTTTATAAAGCTGGTAGTGCCCTTTCCATGATTTTTTTCATCCTTTCTGTCATCTTTGCTCATTATTTGCCCCTTCTCTGCTTATAACTTTTTAAATTTCGTTTTATCTTACAGCATCAAATTCAGAAAAGTTTTCTGTATCCACATTTTCTCTAGGAAACATCCCATAGTAGTGTGTAATAGATGATGACATTACTCTAAAAATTCAGGAAAATTACTTTTTGATACTATTTCTTCTCTGGCAACTTGTTACTTCCCATGTCATAACAGCCAAAGGAACATTGCTGCCAGCCCGACATATAAAATGCAGCATATGTTACTTACGTGCCATCAAAGATCATTCATAGTTACTGATGTTAAATTGTCAGTGGAAATGTGTTGGAAGACAAGGTCTTCATTTCACTGTTACTCCACTGGGAGCTTTAAAGCAATACTGATAATCTGTTGTGGCAGAAACTGATAATTTCTCAAAGTATGACAAACTTCTCATACCATCCTTTGGGGGAGGAGATGGGGTTTGCAAGTGTCGTGCAAAATTTTTTATTTTATTCATTAGAGTTTGTTATTTCATTTGAGATCTTTTGTTTAGTGACTATTTTTTGGTCAGTTATAAGGGTGGAGCAGTTGTGGCAGCAGTGTGGCAGCAAGAGCGACCTAAGGGGGCCCAATATTTGCTAGAGACTGCACCACAGTGGTGGTGAAGTGCCACGTAGTGTGGTGTAAGCCTCAACCCAGGGGAAGCTCTAGGGGTGGGGTGCTGCTGCCCAGGCCTCAGGCAGAAGCACACAGCATCATATTGTCTTGATAAATATGAACTTTTTCACAAAGGATGGGGCGAAGAGTTGAAACAGGGACCCAGAGAGGTTGAAGGACCTTCATCCCTAGATGGGATCAAGACTTTACTAGGTAAGTCCCTGAGTGATGGGCTCAGACTCAACCTGCTTTCATGAGTGTTGGATGAAATGAACATTACAGGTTCCTTTCAGCCTATATGATTATGTAACCATGTGATGAAAATCTCTGTTGCTCGGTTGTCCGCCTCAGAAAAAGACTTAATAGAACTACAAAAAGAGGTTCCATTACTTCAGTGAAGTATCACAGGACAAAACTGTTTTTGAAGGAAAATTAATAGATAAGGATTTCTCAGTCCAAAACTTTAATGTCTGAAGGCAAGCATGAGAGATATAACAATTAATTTTGAAAATGTGAAAGGTGAACTATTTTTGTGTAATAGAGCGAATGACATGCATATAGGGGCTTTAGATTAAATGATCAGTATTAAATTTAAAGTGGATATAAAGAACTTCTTGTTTAAATCAGAGCATAAAACGAAATTGTCAAACTGATAACGAGGGGTGTTTTAGAGACTAAAACTGTAAATGGAGAGTCCAGCAGAGAGCTGCGAAGATGATCAGGGTGCTGGAGCATCTCCCTTATGAGGAAAGGCTGAGATACCTGGGTTTGTTCAGCCTGGAGAAGACTGAAGGGGAATCTCATCAATGCTTATAAATATTTAAAGGATGGGTGTCAAGAGAATGGGGGTGGACTCTTTTCAGAGGTGCCTAACGACAGCACAAGGGGCAATGGGCACAAATTTGAACACAGGAAGTTCCACCTCAATGTGAGCAAGAGCCTCTTTCCTGTGAGGGTGACAGAGCAGTGGCACAGGCTGGCCAGGGAGGTTGTGGAGTCCGTTCCCTGGAGACATTCAAAACCCACCTGGGTGCATTCCTGTGCCCCCTGCTCTGGGTGTGCCTGCTCAAGCAGGGGGTTGGACGAGATGATCTCGAGAGGTCCCTTCCAACCACTGCCGTTCTGTGATTCAGTGAAATGTGTTTCACGAGAGATTAGATAAGTCAGTGAGCTTACAGAGCAATGCCGTGCTGGGGCAGCTGTTTTCTTGGAAAGGTATGCTTGAAGAAGGAGAATTCTCTATTTGCTCTGTTACTGACACTCTTTCTCAGAAATTTTTTGACCACTGTGCGCTTCTGAGTAGATAGGGATGTGTTTTGACTGAATGATGATAGCCTTTATGTTCTTGGGCATCATTAGTAAAACCTTTGTCAGTACATGGGCTTGAAAGATTCCCTCCTCCAGCGAAGTGCTCTCCTGGAATATTATTGCTGGACCCTTCCTCTGGCAGCATTTCATCTGTGTGCATCTGTGTGTGCATACACAGAGGCTCTGCTGTAAGAAGTGGCATTTTTTATTTCCTCTTCTCATCTGACTGCCTGTTCCCTGGTGCACAGTTCCTTGGGAGTGGCGTGTTTACCCTAGTGATTACACAGTAACTGCTCTTCAAGCTGTTACACTAGCTTGCAGCACATTGTCTCTCAGATGATATCACAAATTAACATTTAAAATAACTCCATCTTGTGCCTTACTTTGCATACATCCTGGTCTTTTACAGTTATCTCTGTTTCTCCACCTGAATTGAATGACTGTGTGAACAAACAAAAGCAAAGTAGCAGAAGTCTCTAGGTGCTGGCTTTTACACATTATCTATGCCCTCTGGAGTGTGATGGGGTTATGAAACCTGTACTGGTACAAGGTTTTCAAGCCTTCATCCAATTCAGTCATTCTAGTAGATGTAGTATTTGCTCTTTGTTTTTGAAAACCGTATCAGAGAATTTCAAACCATAGAGAAGAAATAGTACAAAGAAGACAGGTAACAGTGAGGTATGGCATGTGATGAAGTCCTCAATAATTAGGAACATTGGGATGCAATTTCTGGAGAAATGCATTGTGCCTTCAGAAGAAGAGAAGCAGAGGACCAAACAAGCTTTTCTTTTTTTTTTTGTTTACCCCATCTGGTTTCGTACAGGCCAATAATATAGAGTACAATAACATTTAAAATATTTAATACAACTGCTCTTTCCTAGCCTTTTTAATTTCAGTTTTCCGGTAAGTTATAACACATTTTATTTAATATTTTTGTATAATCATGAACAATTGCCTCAAGCTTTCTGTGATGTAATCCTGTGTCTATTAGCATCTGTTAACTGCTAGATGTTGGAACATATACATATCGCAACACCAACAGGTGCTTACAGCTGTTGTATGGTCATTTATGTTTTCCATAACTAATTTGCATGTCACAAACCTGGAGTTTCTAGTTAGACTTTTTTTTTAAAAAAAGCTTTTTCATGTATATACAAGTGAATGGTGTATTTTTTTTTTCAAATAATATATATATGTATATATGAGAAATATAAAGATTTCTCTATGGGGAAACTTAGACCCGTGAACTTTCGACAGTTTTGATCAGATGTCATACTGCTTCTCAGGAGCCATAGTGAAGATATTCCATTCTGCTCTGATTGTTTAGTCTCTGAAACAGGAGTACATCAGCCATGATGCAGAGGTGTGTAATTACCATGTTTGAAATTAAAGTCTTCATTTCTGAGGCTTGATTTTATTTTTCCTGTAGCCATGCCATCTCCATATTTAATTCACACTCCCAATCTCCTTTTTTTTTTCAGTGTAAAATATGAATGAACTACAGATGCTTCATACCTCGTGCTGTCCTCCTTGTTAGTGTTTGTGGCTTTGTCAAACTGTAGGAACAGTGCATTCCACTGCTGTCTTCCAGTCCTTCAAATAAGTAAATCAGATTTTTTTGTGCCATGTTTCCGTTTCCATGTGCACGCATTATTTCCTTCTGCTGGAAGCCAGAGGTAGGTAGGAAGTGGCTTTAGATTCCAACAAGGAAGAGGGATGAGAGAGTGTCTCCTCACAATGTGATACTTGGACATGGCCTGGATACCTACTCAAAGAGCATAGGTTTTTGAGTGCGTGTTTGTGTTTGTTTGCGCCAGGATGTGTGTATGCATTGGTCAGTTAGCCATGCTAGAAAATGTGGCATATAATGACTGGATCGTATTTCTGGTCCTAAGCTTCATTTTTTAACTTTATCTTTTTATTTTTTTTTTTTGACTGGAGGAAAGCTTAATAGCATGTCTTTTTTCCTACTTTTTTCCATCTGTTGAAACCTGTGTTGATGTAGAAACCATAGAACTGTTGAGAGATAGTGACTGAGAATACCTTGTGACTAGATTCATCAAAACATCTGGTAGGTAGATGTACGTAGGTGAAACTGGGTAAATGTGGGTAGCGGGTTACTAGGCCTAGTAGGTGGTAAGGAGATGCAACCATCTATTCCCTATATTCCTGGGAGCACAGAGTAGCATTGTCATTTTGGGATAGTTAAATAATTATGTTTAAATGATACTTCCTGTACCTAATCTTTCTTATGCCATAGCTAGTATTAAAAGTTGTCTTTGCTCACAGAGCTGCTGCTGTTCTGCATTTCAAAAGCACAATGTCACTTTGTGGTTTTGCTGCAGCAGAAACACCTCTTCTGCAGACCTTAAAGCAGGGCTTTCCTTTGCATATACGAGTGTCAATTTTTTAAAGGCATTTTCCGGCTCATGTGTTTTTCAGTATTTACAGAATCACAGTGTGTATCACTAAATAGATTCAGGCTTCTCCACTCCCAGAAGAATTTCTGTTTTGAGGGTGTATTTTGTTTATGTGGCAAGGTTTTGTTAGTGAGGATCTGCAGGCGTGGCTTCTGTGAGAAGCTACTAGGAGCTGCCCCATGTTGGACACAGAACGTTCCAGCCATCACTCAGACCTGCCGCTGGCCAAAGCTGAGCCCGTCAGTGATGATGGTAGCACCTCTGGGATAACATATTTGAGAAAGGGTAAAAGACAGTGCACAACAGCAGCTGGGAGAGAGAAGTTAGCATATGTGAGAGGAACAACTCTGCAGACACAAAGGTCAGAGAAAAAGGATGGGGAGGAGGTGCTCCAGGCACAGAGCAGAGATTCCCCTGCAGCCTGTGGTGAAGACCATGGTGAAGCAGGCTGTCTCTCTGCAGCCCATGGAGGTTAATGGTGGAGCAGATATCCACCTGCAGCCCGTGGGGGACCACACGATGCAGCAGATGTACATACCCTGAAGGAGGTTGTAGCCCATGGACAGGAGGCCACGCTGGAGCAGGTTTGCTGGCAGGACCTGTTACCCCACGGGGAACCCATGCTGAAACAGTCTTCCTTGCAGGGCTGTGCCCCTTGTAAGGGAACCATGTTGGAGCAGTTAATGAAGGACTGTCTCCCTCCCGTGGGAGGGACCCCATGCTGGAGCAGGGGAAGAGTGTGACAAGGAAAGAATGTAAGAGACAAAGTGTTATGACCTGAACACAGTCCCCATCCCCCTGCACTGCTCAGAGAGAGAAGGTAGACATGCTGGGAGTGAAACTGAGCCTGGGAAGAAGGGAAGAGTGAAGGTGGTTTTAGTTTGATTCTTATTTCTCACTGTCCTACTCTGTTACAAATTGTCAATAAATTATAGTAATTTCCCCTAGTCAAGCCTGTTTTGCCCTTAGTAGTTACTAGTAAGTGATCTCTCTTGTTATCTCCATCCACAAGCTTTTCTATTGTATTTTCTCCCCATGTCCTGTTGAGGAGAGGGAGTGATAGAGTGGCTGGATGGGCACCCGGCAGCTAGCCAAGGTTAACCCACCAAAGAGGGCCTAAAAAGAATCGGTAGTTAAAAGATGCTCTTTTTAATGTATTGCAATTTCCATCAGTGTGTGTGGTATCCACACATATGTTGTAGTATGCTTCCACTGTAAATCAGCAGTCTTCTAATAGCTGTGTGCTGTTTCACATCTTTACTGAGTAGATGAAAGTACAGTTTTTTTCTATATTAGAATTTAATCAGTTGGGGTTTTTTGACTTCTGTGATCAGATTATGACTTTCCTCAACTTTCCTTTATTGCTTTGTCCTCAGTATGCTTTGTAAATAAAGATTACTAAACTGCATTCATTGCAAATTTAGCA
The DNA here is from genome assembly GCF_949628215.1 of Phalacrocorax aristotelis. Lineage (NCBI taxonomy): Eukaryota > Metazoa > Chordata > Aves > Suliformes > Phalacrocoracidae > Phalacrocorax > Phalacrocorax aristotelis. The sequence goes on along the minus strand of NC_134311.1, from coordinate 11,366,753 downwards.
CTGCAAGTACTGGATATTTGACATTCAGAACCGAGCTGCATTAATTATTTCTGAATGATCACAGAAATCACTTTGTATTGTTTCAGTTCATTGAAAGTCAGGCTCTAAAGGCTGTCTCACTGTTCCTAATAACAAATTCCTTCCAATGTTGCTTTTGAACATGATAAAGTAAACCCATGGATGCCACTGGTACAGTCATATGTGGTAGGGAACAACATGAGCCATCTGCTGTGCTGTTGCCAAATAAATTTTGGAAGCCTTTGTTCCACCTGGTAGGGCCTAGTGCAACAACTGGAGGAGATAAAGACAGCTTAATAGGTAAAGCAAAAGCCGCGCACACAAGCAAGGCAAAACAAGGAATTCATTCACTGCTTCCCATGGGCAGGCAGGTGTTCAGCCACCTCCAAGAAAGCAGGGCTCCATCATGCATAGTGGTTACTTGGGAAGACAAACGCTGTCACTTCAAATGGCCCTCCTTTTCTTTCTTTTTCCCCCAGATTTCTATGCCGAGCATGACGTCATCTGGTGTAGGTCAGCTGTCCCAGCCGTGTCCCCTCCAACTCCTTGTGCACCCCCAGCCCACTTGCTGGTGTGGTGGGGTGAGGAGCAGAAAAGGCCTTGGCTCTGTGTAAGCCCTGCTCAGCAGGAACTAAAACATCCCTGAATTATCAACACTGTTTTCAGCACAAATCCAAAACAGCCCCATACTAGCTGCTGTGAAGAAAATTAACTCTATCCCAGCCAAAACCAGCACAGATTTCCAATGCACTGAAAGTCAAAAGGCTGGCAGCTGTTACAGCTTCAAGGCAAGCTGAGGGTCTGAAATAACTCTATGTATGTATTTATTTATGTATTTATTTTCATGGTTAGGACAACATCTGGGTAAAAAGTTGAAATTGAAAAGTCATGCTGTCCCACTCTGTGCATTTGTCTCTTTAGCCCTGTGGACTCTGTGATCTAATCCTTGTCACACACACTGAATTCCCTGTGTGCAGTGTCTCTAACAAGAATCTCATCCATTGCACAGGATTACATTCTCAGTATAATTATGCAAGCTACTGCGTACATTGATCAGTAAAATTTCAACTTGCAGAAAAGGAATATGAAAGAGATTTGTCGCTTCAGATCAGTCCACTAATGTAAATACCTGTGAATTCTTTTTTTGTAAGTAGAATTATACTTCTATATCTTACTGTTGTTTTAAAATATGGTTTGAAGATCTTTTTTTGGGGGGAGGGTGTTTGATGCATGCAGAAGGAAAATTATTTAGCCAGTCTTACATTTTAATGTTTGAAAATGTTTACGAGGCTGTTGCTGTAACTAATTTTATTGTGATCATGTTATAAAAGCTTGAACACAGCAGGTTTATTGTGTAGTTTGTTTTCCTCTTTTCAGATTTCATTATTTCAGTTTCATTATTGCTTGGTGTTTCTTCTTTCATGTAAAGTGGGGTAGAGCAAAACAGTTTATGTCTGTGCTATGGGCAAGTGTGTAACAACTGAGTGGTCTCCTGTTAAATTCAGTTTGCTTTACAGCATGAAGCTATAGTAGCACTGGGCAGGAGCCCTGCAAGATGCTCTGTCTTTCATATGCTGATCTTTGCATCACATGATTTCCTAATGAGTGGAAATCTTCCAGAAACCTGCAGATCTGTACTTATTCCTTCTAAAAAAGGGTAGATGCCCAGAGGACAACAAGCAAAACCCTGAAACAAACAAAAAGATCCCAAAAGCCCAGACCTACTCTTTTGACAGAAAGTAGTCACACACGCATACACACACACACAAAAATCCCATAGCATAAAAGCACAGAGGGCACCAGGGCAGAATGAACAAACGGAAGTGTAGCACCTGCGGCACCAGGGTTAGTGGAGTACTCTTGTTATCATCTAAATTGTGTGGGAAGACATAATTTCAGAGGTCATTCCAGACCAGGCTGAGATCAGTTAAGCAGTGTTGTTCCTGTTGAATTTTTGCAGACAAAAGAAGGCATGTTAAGAGAATCTTCCAGGAGATGCAAGAACATGACTTTTTTTGGTGTGGTTGCCAGATGATGCTTTAATATATACATGTTACAGCTTTTTTTGATGTGACAGTTGCCACAGAGAGTTCAATTATGCCACGCATTGCATCTGCCTGCCAGGGCACAGTGACCTGCTACTCATGCTGGTCATGAAGCCAAAATAATTGTGTCCACTTGAATACCGCTACCTCCTGCATTTTTTGAGGTGTGAGCCAGAGAGCTCTGCTGACAAATACAAAAAGAAAATAATAAAAGAACCTCGAGTATCAATGGTCAGTTCATTTTGAGCTTTTTATTTGTTCTGTGGACTTTTCAGCTGTCTAGCCTAAGTAGCAGGGCTCAAAGCCTTGTACTTACTTGAGATTGTCAAATAGTGCCTATAGTTTATTGGAGTTGAGACATAAAAAGAAATGTGGCTTGCTGTAAGAGCATGAGAAGAGTAAAATATGGTAACAATGGAAGAAGTAGTTCTGTTGCTTTGCCTTTTCAGGAAAACTAGAATCCTTGAGCTGTCAAAATGTATGGCACCCAATTTGTAGAACCTGAGAGTATTTAACTGTGAGAATTACATCATTGGTAGAGATGGTGTGGCATTTTTTCAATTATGCCCTGAGTTTTTAAACAATGTCAGGTGATGCAGCTGTACTGATTAATGCAATGGTATGATGTGTGAAGTTCATTACTTTGGTAATATCTGTAAATAGCTTGGACTGATAGGAATAGCTCTGCAAGTAGTAATTTAATGTAAATGTTTGTGATTGAAAATGTAGCAGTCACTCTTTGTTGTACTAAAAAGGTATGGATTTTCACAGTATTTCTGTGCAGATTCTTTCCCCACTGGGTTTAGTGGTAACTTCAGAATAGACCTTCAGTCTTCCTGAATAATACTTACTAAAACAGGTTATACTATTTATGATTTATCATTTATTTATTTATTTAATAGGATCATTTATTTCAGAAAGTGTCAGGATGTTTTGTTTAACAAGACATCTTTATTTCTATTATGTAGCCAAGGACACTGAAAAAGAAGGATGCCAATGTACCTCCACTGAAGTATATAGTAAGATGCAATATTGTAGGTTAAATCCTGGATTGAATATAGTCAGTAAGGCTTCATGATGAAAAAAATATAACTGTTGTTTGAAGAAGTGTTCTGGGGGAACTCAAGGCTTTATTGCTGGAAAAGAGCATGAGTTCTGAAATGAACAAGGGGGGAAGTTTATCCAATATCAATAGTTGAAATAAAAAAGTCCCTTTGTATTATTAGTACTCTGGGGTAAAATCTTTGACTGTAGTGTTTGTTATGCATAGATATACTTTTATATACACTTTTATATATGCACACATATATTTTTCCGGAGTACTAGTAGTACAAAGGAAATGTATTTACATACATACATCCATCCCATATATATTTATATATGTGTATATATATATTTGTGTAAATCCCGATTCACAGTAAGTGGACTGAAAGATATAAAATACGTATATTAAGCACAATTGCTTTTTATATAATTCTTTAATATTGTTCAACTTTTGCCTGCTGTTAGCATCCTGAATGTTTTTTCTGGAGGATATACATACCTAGTTAGAAATTTCACTTCCATGATGAAATTGCAGTTTCCTGAAAAGTAGCGTGCTGTTATCTGATGCATTGTAACTCATTATAATCTAATGTTATATATCTGTTTTGTGGTTAATATCTAAATGAGAACCTATGTATGTGTTTTGTATCCTTGAATCTACTGGTTTGGCTCAAGAAAATAGAGATGTCTGAAATTCTGCTAGTCTAGCTCTGAAATACATATAGTGAAATGATACTCTTTCTTTAAAAAATATTTTTTCCCACTGTCTCAAAAATTATGAGTATCCTTCCAAAGTGTTTACTCGAAAGCAACTCTACTCAAACCATATTAAGCTATTCTAGTTCTCTTCAGTGTTGTAATGGGCACATATGCATGTGTTCCCTTGCTTTGTGGAATTATTGTTTTATTTGTGCAGGCAAGTTTAATTTTTAATTGTGCAACCGAGTTATAAAGGTTTTGAATCTGCATATAAGTTTTGTTACTGAAAACAAAGAAAAAAAGGAAAGAGAACTCCCTGTTTCTTACAGATTTTAGCTTACCGATTTGCCATAAAGGTAATTTTTGTCAGTTTTGCCATATTGACAGCCAAGAGGTCCTAGACTAAGGCTTACTATAGTGAGATACAAAAAGCAGCAGTGATGGTGTTCCATCCTATTAAAAAATTTACTCGAACAGAAGGCTGGTTTCTCCTAGAAACAGTCATTTGACTAAAACAAATGCCAAATGCCCCTTTTTGACCCTACATGCCATGAAGACTTTTTCAAAGTTCTGTAGCATATTTGTTCAATTGAATGAGCAAACATAATTTTCATACATGTGTCAGTTCTGTGTCACCTTATTCTTGAACCTGATGAAAATTGTCTTCTGTCTTTATAAGCAGGAAAGGAAATATCTTATTTTCAGAAGTTACAGTGTATACATAGTTTTGAATGCATCACAAACACTAACATCTTGCAGATTCTGGAAATCTTTGACTCTCTTTTATTGGTGTGTATGATATAGACAGATGTTATGTGAGAACTTAGGTGTGGTAACTACAAGAACAGAACCACACCATTCAGTGACTTTATTTACTAAGCAGGAAGGGTGTGGTGGACATGTAGAAGTTTCTGTTGTAAAAATTCTGAGAGTTCTGCCCAGAAAGCACAAAGAGGATGCACCTGGACAAACCAGAACACCAGTCTGTCCGTAAAGGAGGATGTCCACTCTGGCCACCTCTGTATTACCACTTAAACAGTATCTGCTGGAAAGCAAGTTGCACAGTCGCAGCTGTGGTTGTGCTAATAGTGCCTGGGATTAATGTAGTGTAAAGCAATCAGCAAGTTTTTGAGAGTAACAGTTAGAAATCAGCAAAACCTACAGTTTCTGTTCTAAAAAAGTATAAATTACATTGCAGAGAGCTATTATCTCAGCTGTTGTGTTTGTGGGGGGAGGGTGTGTGTTTGTGTTTTTAGTCTGTCTCTTTGAAAGCATGGGGTGGTTCAACCCCCAGTCAACAGCTGGTACTCTTCCATGGAATCTTATTTGTCATATGATAAGTTCAAACTAACTGCATTAGCATAGCAGACTTATGATTTCATAACCGTACAAAGTACTCCATATATCTGCATCTGTTTCAATGTACTAGCTTGAAATTATATAAAGGCCATGATTACTGTTCAGAGTTAAGATGCAGGCCTGAAAGTTTTTTGTGGAAAACACAATATGTTTTTGGCAAACAGGTAGTTCCCATGCCAACCACTTCTACAAGATGCTGAATGCCACCATTCAGCACATATGCAAGCTGAGAATGCATTTTTTAACTTCCACTTCTGCCATATGGAAGTCATACAGTCAAATCATTTGTCTGCTTTGCCAGTTTTTCTAGCAATGAAAAGTCTAAACACCTTGAAGGAAAGAAAGGAGACTGTAGCAAGTAGAGAAGATAAATGAACACATTGCATAACGTTGTAAGAGGGGAGTAAAAGAGAACAGTGAATTCAATTTTAATTTTGTCTCAGTCTGTTGCCATAGCCAGAAACCCACATAGATCTCTTAAATAGTCAATATAATTTTCTTCATGCCAGTACATTGCAGTGTACAGGATCTGCAATATTTTAATTTGTTTTCTTTATTCTGAAAGTTTAATTGACTTATTAAGTTATCTGACAGAATATGAAACAAATATACAGTAACTACATTTTTAGTAAAATCCTTTTTATGTTTTTTTGTAAAGCCTGGAATATAGATTAATCTTTTAAAGCAGAAAAATACTTAAAATATGAATTGTTGATAATTGTTTTAGTTGTGTTTAATGCCTACAAGCTTAAGTAATGGACACAAGATGCTGTGTAGACACTTCAGAGGCATTTAAATTTAGACATGTAAGCATGCTCTTTCTTTGTGGTCCTGTATAGGTTGAAGGCCTCTTTTTACTTTCACTAATATACAGGTCAAAAATTCTGTTATGTTAAAACACAGAAATATTAGACTCTGTGGAGCCATTCAGTCATTCCAGCTGCAGTGAGCATGATGTCCCCTGTCTTTCAGGGCACTTAAGCACTTTATTATACCAAAAATGCTCTCTCAGAATGCTTAAATGCCTTATTTAGGCATGAAGTGAAAGAATCTGATGGATTTTGTGAACTTAAAATATCACTAAATGTTATTTTCTGATGTTTGTGCTTATACTGTGTAAACTGGTAGAAAATCACTTATGCAAAATGTGTGAGTCTATATGTATGTGGTGTCATTGCTTACTTATCTGAAAATGCCTCTTTTTGGTAGTGTATTGACATTGTTTCTTACTTTCTTTACCTCTCTGCTATGGGTTTTTTCAAGACAAAACAAAAAGGAAGGTAAAAATATTGTATAATAAAGATGTTGTTGAGATAATTACATTCAGTTTCACAGTGTTACATAAAAAAATGAAATAATTCCAAATTTAGAATCAATAATACATTGTACCAAGAGAAAATAAAAGCCTGTTGCTTACTTATGCCAAGCTCTGAACATATTTTCTAACATACTGTCTGAATAATCTGTCTTCAAAATTAAATCCTTAGATATTTTGCAGCTGCTGGAGTGCAGATGGATAGTTGGCCAGTGTTAGAGCTGATCGCATATGTACTCTTTAAATGCTGTCTGTCATGTGCCAGTTTTGTGAAATAGTCTTCAGCTACATCACACATTGATAGTGCAGCAATAGAAATTCCTTAACTACAAAGACATTTTGACTACCCAGCCCCAGACTTTTCTGTTCTCAAGACAGACACATACTAACGTCCTCTTCGTGCCACCTTGGTACTCAGAAAAAGCACTAGAATACCATGTATGTGTCATTTAAAGAGAAGGGAATTGTAACCTGAAGTTAAGTTCTTCATCCCCATCAGCTCAATGGCACGGTCCCAGGTGAATTGAAATCTGTAAGATCATAATTTTGTGGAATGAACAACTGAATAACTGTCATCATTTAGGAAGGTGTTTCCCATGCATTGGGGAATTAGGAATTTAAGTGTTAGGGGACAATTATCTCACAATTTTTTCTAAAACAATGTTTGAGTAGGTAAATAAAGCAATGGTGTTTAAAAATGTTTGGTGAAATTCCACATTTGTATTGTCTAGTCTATTATGTATAACAGGTGAAGTAATACCTTCCTCTTCCAGGCAGGAAAATCCAAACACAATGAAAACGGAAAACCTAAAAATTGGATATTTTGATATATATATCTCATATATATAACTAATATAATAATATTGCATTATTAGATAATTGTATATTTATTTATAATATCTACAATATAATACACATTTATATTTAATTTTATTTAATATTAATTTAATGTATATTTTAATATTTTGTATTTATTATTGATTACATTATTGTATAAAATTATATTTATTATATAGAATAAATATAGTACTTATATATCAATATATACATATATATAAAATAAGGAATACTGTATCTATGTGTTGATTAAACAAATGGTATTCACGGCAAATATGAATTTGTGTTCACAAGAAGGCTTCTTAAGACAGAATTGAAAGGAGAAATAGTGGGAGGTTTTTTGGATCTTTTTCCTGCACTTTCCTCAACTGTATTTCATTAGGCGTACGCATACCAGCTGACTTACTCGTGTGGGTAGCATTTGTTATGATGAGAGCCGAACTCAGTTAATACCATGGTAAAGGTAGATCACGCAAGGGATTGTCTTGCACTGAATGTTTGTTTGTGCAGATTAATATTGCAATTCCAGTTAATTAGTAACTGCATGATGTATACACAGTAAAATTTCATGGGAATGCATTTAGATGCAATTCACCAGAATCACTGATTATTAATTACTGGGTAGCAAACACAAATGCCTTATTTAATAAAATGTTCTGCTTAAATTAAACAAAATCTATAGTGCATCAACATCCTGTAAAGCATAGAAATATTAAGGTAATGCTTAATAAAAAATATTTTTAATAGGATAATAAAGTCTTTGAAATCAGTTCTATATCTGTGTTTCTGGAGTACTTGTATGTACGTGCTGTAGAGATAAGATTCACCTATAACCACCAGTGCATGAACTTCTGGAGTTTTGCTGTGGAGAAAGACAAGGGTGGCTAGAGATGCTTTTTTCTTTTTTCCCCCCTCCTTCAATCTGATAGTCAATGAGCCTGATTATTGCTTCTGTTAATATTTATTGTAGTAGTATAGCTGTGGATTAAACCTTCTGTCTACTCCCTGCTTCCCCTCAGCCATTACTGCATCTCAAGGCAGACCATTAGCAGGACATTTGTTGCTTTCCTCTGCAGCATTGGCAAACCTTGGCTGTGTTACTGCACTGTGGTCAGAACAGCACTGCAAAATGTGTCTGTTTTGTGCTGGATGACAGCTTTTGCGTTAATCTTTTGTAGAAGAGTAATTCTGCTCTTCCCATGCAGGTGGGTGTACCGCTTTTTTAATCCAGCTGGAGAAGTCTCTGCTGTTGCTCTAACAACCAAATTCAGGCTTCCAGAAAAATGGAGGCACCCTAGATGCTCTGGTTTGTGTGTGGGAAGAAGGTGAATTGCTGAAAGAGGCATGTTTGCTGGATTTGAGATGTGTTAGAAACAAGTTCAAGTATAAAATTATCTAAAAATAGTACTGTTTTTAAGAGCATCAGGAAATAAAAGAATCATACATTTTAGATGCTCTCATCCATTTTATAAATATAGTCTAAATAAGCTGTAAATACCAGTTGTTTTTCACTTAGCAGTCCAGTTAGAAATGGATTCTGTGTATCAATGCTTTTGTATATAAAGGGCTACAATAATACATCATAATGGTGCTCTTCTGCTTTAGAAGTGCAGAATGATAAAGAGGGTCTCAAGCATGAAAGAAGGACCTCTTCTAGCCAGCAGGTAGGTGAATAACAGGCAGCAGCTGCTTTTGTATGGGGACTGCAGCTATAGTAAAAGGTTGTTTGCTTTCAAGGCAGCAGACATACTACTGGCCAGTCCTAAACATTGGTTATTATTTTCTAATTGTCCAAAATAAGAAAGAAATACTGTCAGATAATTTATTTACCTCCTTGGCTTTGTTGTTCCCAACTGTCTTGATTTATAGAGAGATAATGTTTTTTCTTGATCCCAGCATCTGGATCATGTGGTTAGGCATGACCTAAGACGAGGAGAGGAGAGGAGAGGAGAGGGGATGGGGAAGAGGGAAAGGGAGAGGGAGAGGGAGAGGGAGAGGAGAGTTGGAAGGGACCTACAGCGATCATCCAGTCCATCTGCCTGACCACTTCAGGGCTGACCAAAAGTTAATCCATGTTATTAAGGACATTGCCCAAATGCCTCTTCAGCACTGACAGGCTTCGGGCATCGACCACCTCTCTAGGAAGCCTCTTCCAGGGTTGGACCACCCTCTCTGTAAAGAAATGCTTCCTAATGTCATGTCTGAACCTCCCCTGATGCAGCTTTGAGCCATTCCCATGTGTCCTATCACTGGATCCCAGGGAGAAGAGCTCAGCACCTCCCTCTCCACTTCCCCTCCTCAGGAAGCTGTAGAGAGCAATGAGGTCACCCCTCAGCCTCCTTTCCTCCAAAGACTAGACAAACCCAGAGTCCTCAGCTGCTCCTCACAAGGCATGCCTTCCAGCCCTTTCACCACCTTTGCTGCCTTCCTCTGGACACTTTCAAGGACCTTAACACCCTTTTAAAATTGCGCGGCCCAGAACTGCACACAGCACTCAGTGTGAGGCCACACCAACACTGAATACAGCGGGATAATCACCTCTTTTGACCGGCTGGTTATGCTGTGTTTGATGCTCCCCAGGGAGCAGTTTGCCTTCCTGGATGCCAGGGCACACCGCTGACTCATACTGAGCCTGCTGTTGACCAGCACCTCCAGATCCCTTTCTGCAGGGCTGCTCTCCAGCTACTCCTCTCCCAGTCTGTACTTGTGTCTGGCATTACTCCATCCCACGTGTAGAGTCTAGCATTTGTTCTTGTTAAATTTCATGCCACTGATGATTGCCCAGTGCTCCAACCTACCTAGATCCCTCTGCAAGGCCTTTCGTCCCTCAAGAGATTCAACAGCACCTCCCAGTTTGGTATCATCAGCACACTTGCTAATGGTGCGTTCAGCTCCTGCATCCCAGTCATTGATAAGAATATTGAACAAAACTGGCCCTAGGATTGAGCCTTGAGGAACACCACTGGTGACCAGTTACCAGCCAGATGCAGCCCCATTCACTGCAACTCTTTGTGCTCTGCCCTTCAGCCAGTTCTTCACCCAGCGCACTGTGTATCTGCTCATGTCACAGTTGGACAACTTGTCCAGAAGGATGCTGTGAGGGACAGCATCAAAAGACTTACTAAAATCCAGAAATCTATATCCACTGCCTTCCCTTCATCCACAAGGCAGGTGCATAGAAGGATAGCAATTACTTAAACTTTCCCTTTGTGAGGCCGTATTGGCTGTGCCTGATGATTGCAATGTTCTTTAAATGCGTTTCTATAGTACCCAGTATGATATTCTCCATAACGTGTCCAGGAACTGAGGTTAGACTAACAGGTCTGTAGGTTCCTGGGTCTTTCTTCACACCCTTGTCATAAATTGGAATAACATTGGCTAACTTCCAGCCAGCAGGGACCTCCCCAGACTCTTATTTTTCTTAAATCAAAAAAAGAAAAGGAAAATGAAAAGCATATGTACAGGAATAAATTTAAAAAGTGTTCTGTGTGGCTTCTTGAAACATAATAACTAGAAAGCAAAGAAGCATTACTTGCTTGTAAATTAATCTCAGGGGAAAAGGCAGCTGAACCATGATTTTTAATTATTAGGAACTTAAGATATCTGTGTAAATAGCAGCAGCAGGAGGAAGGCAAGGAAGAAACAAGCTTTTTTGTTTGTTTTCTTCTTTTTTGGTTTCCATGTTAACCAATCATGCTAAACCTATGCATAAATAAAGTTCCATTTTCATTTTAGATTAAAATATAGATATAAATGGCTGCATGAGAAAGAGCAAGGTAATGCTTTCAGCATTGTGACTGAGATTAAGAAAGAGAAGGAAACTTTTAACTTTTCTCAGGTCTGAATGAAGTGTCTAGAGCAATCAACAATTTCATATGTTATTTTCACGATCAGTAAAAGTTTGGTGGGAGGAGGCAGTAGAGTACATTGAAACAGAGAAGTGGAAGGAAAATCAATTTCTGGACATTGTGGAAAATACCGAGCAGTTGCATTAAATTTTCTGTCTTATGTGTCATTTATTCTTGGGTCTCTTTTAATTGTGATGCTTCTTGTTCTTTGAATTACTCTCTCCCTTTTTGACACCCTTCCTCATCTCAAAGGGTTTCCCGTCCAATGTTAAGTCCTGATTCTCATGTCACAACATACTCCTGCATGTTCGTCTCATAAGGAAGCATGCTTATTTTGGTAGTGGTCTCATCATGGTGTTGGGACATCCTTTGAATAAAGAAACCCACAGGGAAATATATCAAGTATCTTTGCAGTCATATGGAATCTTAAAGAAATATGAGAAATTTGTCCTTAGTTTTTGTAGGTACCTACAAATAGAGCAGCATGGATTGCTGTGAGTTGTGGAACTTAAATCATGGCCATGGCCATGAATTAATCACTTCTTGTAGAGGAATCATCTCAAGGCATTCTAGTAGGAACCTAAACCCAATCTGCACTGTCTTCAAAACTGTTACACGATTACCTTCAAATTTTATTGTTAGCTGAGTTGCCATCCTTGATTTTATTTTGCAGATTATTCTGTAAAATGGTCACATAGAGGGATTTGCAATTACTTGCAGTATTTTCCAGCTCAGTGTCTGCTCCCAGACAATTCTTTGACGTTGTCCCACAGAATATTGTTCTTTTCTTATGTTCTGTGATTAAATGTGCTTTTGCTTAGCCAGAATTAGCTTAACTTCTGATTTTTCTTATAAAATAAGTAAAACATTGTCAAGTAGTTTTCTTCCTCTTAAACAAGTGGTCTGACGGGAAGAGCACAAGGCTTCAAAAGTTGAATTTGTAGTATCTCACATCCATTGATAGCTTTTCAAGCACAGTGGAGGAAATAGTTAAGAATTAGTGCTTGATTTCATATTTTTTCTGTCCCTTGGTGAACCTAAACTACTTCAAGTTTACTGAGATGTTCATGGATGACAAAAGATTGCACAGCAGGCGTGTGGGGAGGGACATGCAGAGACGACCGTGTGGTATGATTTAAATGCCATTGCAGCCTACTGAGACACCCTCTTGCATCCAAAGACCAGCACAAATTAACACATGTTCATTCTGATGTCTGTGAAAGATCCGTGTTGTGGCAGACTCCAGAGTACACATGTGGTGAGATTCATGACTCTGGCATGTTGTGTATGGCAACTGGATTGTGCAGCCCTGTCCCTGTGCTTCTAGTAGCCTTTTGGTTAGGATAATGCAGACAAAAAAACCTGTCTACCTGAGGAGCAACTCAGTCCTCAAGAAAAGAAATACACTGGAGTTAAGTACACCTCAGCAAAGGACTAGACATTGGGTCAGGTAATCCCCTGGATCCAGTTTCTTAATGTAAAAAGAAGATGGATTGAACTGCCTTCCTCTCTGCTGCAGCTGTAGCTGGTATGTGGAATCCTTTGCGCAGGATGTGCCGGAGGCATTGCCTTATCTAAACTTTAACTGGTTGTAAAGGACTTACTTTCTTTAATATGCTTTTGGTCTGCTGCATCCTCCTGTGCAATTTTACTTTTTATAACATTTTTAATGAAACTTATTTTTTGCCCTTAGCTTTATAGAGTCTCTGAAATGCCAGAGAAAAAAAGTAATTAAGTAGAGTAATGGCCTTAAATGCAGTTCATAGTTCTTTGTCGATAACATTTTAAAGAATGCTTTCTGCAGAGCAAAATCCCACAGGAGAATTAATGTGCTCCCAAAGGATTATACCTATACTTTCCTATCATTTTGGAAGAAAACAAAAATAAATGTTTGGGTTTGTTGGTGGTTTTGTTTTGTTTTGTTTTGTTTTGTTGTTATCTTTTCCATATAGCTAGGCTGAAAGAAGTATTATATTTGTCTTTGCCATCTCTTTCGTAGTAGTATTTTCTAAAAAAGGAAACAGATTTGGCTCAGGGCTAAAGAGACAACTGTTAGAAGACTTGTGTGCAGCTGAGTCACCTCAGTCTAAAACTGTTATTCCTAAAGCTCTTGTCCAATGGCTGTCTAATTCTGAGCATGTCTTACCTCCATGGGCTTCTCAGTTTCTCAGGGTGAAGTTTCTTTAGAATTTCAGCCTTTATGGATGCCCACAGATTCTTCAGCCTTGTATTCCACCTTAGAGTCTACAAAAAATATAAAACAACATGTACCAATTTTCTGAAGTCATTACACCTGCAACCATCCACCTCCTCTCTTTTTATTCAGAACAAGACCCAGAATCTGTGCCTTTGTTCTGCATATTTCTGTTTCCCAGGCCAGTTCCTTACCTGTTATCCTTTCTGGTTGTCAAAGTGAGGAGCTTAAAGATTTCAAAGAGGTCCAAAGAAATGTGAGAAGTTTCACAGCCCTGAAGATTACTTATGTGTTTTACAGAGAGGACTAACACAGTCTTTGGAGCACAAATGGGAAAGTAAGCTCCCTTCTTCATTTCTGATCTTGAACAATATAGTTTTATTTCCTTTGGCTGACTGCAGTCCATTCAGTGTTTTTCTTTTCTGCAGAATAAAACAGCTTCAACAGGAAATGGTATCTGTTTTCCTGCTCACAAGCAGAAAGCAGGAATGGGCACCCTTAGGGCTGCTGAGTTTGGGTACGTGTTTCCTTTCCATGCACCTGAAAACTAGGAAGGTGTCCCCATCTTGCAGTCCGTTGACTTGGGAGGTGTGGGAAGAGAGGTTGGCAGTGAAGACTGAGGCAAAAAAGTTGTTGAGTACTTCAGCCTTCTCGTCTGTTGATAGTAGGCCAACATTCTTGTTCATCAGGGAGGTACGCTTTCTTTAACGTTCTTTTTGTGGCTGATGTACCTGTAGAAGTTCTTACTATTCTTTGCATCCCTTGCCAAATTCCACTCCAGCTGCACCTTGGCCCTCCTGACTCCATCCCTACACAACCAGGCAACATCCCTATACTCTTTCCAGGATACTGTATATACAACTATATCATGGAAGACATTTATAAAAGAAAACAGAGGTTATCAAATCAAAAAGTAGTCTTGCATGTTTATGTTCAAATAGACTTAAAAGGCCTTGTGCATCCTAATTTCTGAAATTCTTAGCAATATTTTTAATTGTTAATTGTATTTTTGTTTTCCAGAAATTAAAGAAAAATTTAATTCTTTGCTTATAACGGCTCATCTTGTTTGATGTTATTTGCCGCTATATCCATTAGTTCTACATGATATAAACAAACATAATGACTTAGTTGCTTACCAGAGATCTGGTTTTGTAACAGGAAAATACTGTGGTACTACAGCTCAGCAATTTGTAATTCTGACAAAATTCTTCTTGAAAATCTATAGTAAGACTATACTGGATCAACTGGTATACTCATGGCCAGTCTCTTCTGTGCTAAAGGTTGTGCTTGCAAGTTTTCCTTCCTTCCCAGATCCTTTTATTAAAAAAAATGCTAAAAAGAATTTTACTGGAGAGAAATTATTTATATTGCTAGACTGTGTAATTGATTAGCAGATGCTCTGGGTTAGAATATAATGTCTGTTTATATAACAGCCACAAAATGATTGCCTTATCTTTCACATGATTGCTTATGAAGGAAATTAGCTTTCAGAGTGAGGATTTGTATGTTCCCACAAATTAACCCAAGTATTTGTCATTTGTGCTATTTAATTAACTGACATGTCTCCCTTATGACCATCAGGTTGCAAGTTCAGTTCCTAAGGGGATGTAGAAAAGTCTTTTTTCTTCTCTAGCTTATGTTTTTTGTTGGGAAATATGGTCAGCTACAGCCTCTCCGCTGAATTTTTTTAAATAGCTAAGATTTTGTTTCATTACAAAAAATACATTTACAAAATTGTTTTCTTTTGGCAAATGTTCCTGATGAGCTATAACCATATTAATTGAGTCTCCTGTTATTTTCAAGCTTTAAAATACAGATCAATTTAATAATTGCATAACTATTTATTTTACCTTCATTTTAATCATAGCATAGCATTTCAGCTTTTAAGTATTTAATTACGTAAATTTCTATTAATTTGCAGCCTCATTGCACAATTCTCTTCTGAGTTGCTGGCCACAAAGGTGTGCAGTCGTACTTTTTCATGCAAGTTCATGCCTCATGGGAATGTAGACATAATTCGAGAAGCCCTGGTTTGAAAATATTCACCCTACTTGGTCTCCTGGTTCACTACATGAAGGTGAGAATACTGTGTAAGATTTTGTGGGTGATTACATACATAAAATATTATGAGAGTCCTAGAATATTCTGTAAAAAGGCATTCAGCAGCTGATGATTCCATCCTGTTGTCCATCCCACCAAGTCCCTGTAAGCATTTCAAATGGAAGAGGTTTGATCAGAAGTTGGTGCTGACAAATCTTGACAATTGGGTTAGTGACGTATCTTTTGTGTCAAAAACTTGGAGCTTTTGGGTCCTAAATCACACTCCTCTGTTATGCCTAGTTTACAGGGAGTTCTGGACCTTCTTTCAGTAAGAGATGGGAACCCAAGCTTCTGCCTTCACCAGAAGTGAGATTTATTTCCAAGCAGAGCAGCTGTTCCTGACTCCCCGCTCCCAGTGAGTTGGGAAGTCCCAGGAAGTACCTCAGGAAATCACAGTCGTTGTCAGTTTCTGAGTATCACTTGTTCCTGCTGTGCTTCCAAACAAACTGTCAGAATTTGTTTAAATAAAAACCTATCCTTTTTCAGTGTCATTACTCTGATCTCCTGGGTGTCACAGGTTTGCACAGTTTTAAACATTGCAGAATATCAGTAAATAGGGAAATTTAAAAATTGGGGTGGTTTTTTTTTGTTGTTTTCTTCTTCTCTGCATGATTCCTTGCTGTCAGAAGAGAATGTGATGGTGACTAACAGTATGTTGATTTCATCATATTTAGGGAAACCGTTACTCTTGTGAGTATCTTGATATTGATTTGGAAATATTATTTGTGAGAAAACATAAACTGAAGCCACCCAGCTTGTAATATAAATGGAGAGGAAGAAGGAGTGTATTCACCAAATATTTTTCTCTGTATTTTTCCATGCTTAGTGTTTTCTTTGGCTTGTATATTGAATAAACATGTACATTTATTAATATTGAGCAGCGTGATACAGATTACTGGACACAGTGCTGTGATATAACTTAATACTTTGAATAGCTTGTATTTTGTTCAGGAGGAAATTTCTTCCTAGCTCTCTGTAACAGATAGTGACAAGCAAACCAATGAATTAACTCATTTCTAAAAAATCATGTGGCATGCACATATGCTCACACAGAGGTTTCAAGAGAAGAACTGTATTTCTGAGTTAACAAGTAACAAGTATGTGAGTTTAGAGGACGCAGCAAGAAAGCAAAATAAAGATCAAAAATGAGAGATCCTCATCTCAGTCCCAGTATTGCTGCCTTCAATAGCAAGACGGACTGGAACTGCTGTAGGCAGTGGCAGCAGAACAGGACAGAAGAAGGTGAGGCAATAATGTAAAAACACCACCCACCTCCAATTATTTCTTCAGTGCTCCAGGCTGCGTCCGTATTTATGCGTATCTGTTAGTATTTTCATTTGTTTTTAAAATGTAGGCTTTGCAATGTTGTTTTTTGCTGTGGTGTTTTTTAGTGGGTTTTGTTGGGATATTTTTTTTGTAGTTCAAACTGGCCCTGCAGCCTTTCCTCCACATAAGAAGCTTAAAAACAGTGTAATATAAGGATTTAGATGAAGTGGTTTAAGCCATTTTTGACTCTTATATTGTTGCCTCTTAGCCATGTTTGAAAGATATGCAGTTAATTTACTATCTTACTTGTACAAGCCTGCTGAGCCCATCAAGTATACACCTCTGGAGTTAAAACAGAGTTTAATCCCTTGAGTTTGATCGTGTTCTCCATTGTGGTGAACCACAGTGTTCAACAATTTTTCTCAGAATGTTCCTTTAATGGTCATTTGTTTTTCATGAAAAATCATTTTTAATAAAAGCTTCAATTCTGAGCAAACCCATGACATGGTTTTGCTTTGTTCTCTCCATTTTCTTAGTGGTGCAGCATGGAAAACAGCTGAGAAATTCAGGTAAATATATTGTAAAAGAGTTACATGTCTTGCTTTTTAGAAAAGTATGTTTATATACAATGGTTTCGTGGATAAGAGGTTTGAGCTGGTATGGCTGTTTTGTTGTTCATGTTTCTCTGCATAGGAAAATTCAAAAAAATTCCACAAAACCATACAGCCGTCAGAGCATTGTCCAATTAGAACACAATTTTAGACTTATTATTTGGTTTGAAACAAAGTTTCTGAGTGATTGGTCAGGCTTGGTTGAAGCAGTGGTAGAGGGTAGATGACTGAGGGCGGCAGGGAACTCTGGGTCTGATCTCTATGGCAGTTCTGACTGAAAGCTACACGAGGTTTGACAAGTGAAAGGCAGCCTCAGTGCATTTCCAGGTGGAAATGCATTTCCAGCTGGTTTCACCTGGAAAAATATTGCTTTAAAAAATATTCCTTATGTAGTGATGGGTAGAAACACCATCATTTGACAACACTCTGTGGGACGAGGGGTGACTCTGCTGGTGTTTGGGGGTGGTGGGGCGGGTATCAGCAACTTCCTTAGCCTGCAGGACTGCAGCCTCACTGGTGATGCTGTGCCTGTGCATTCATCCCTGTCTTCTTCAGGTGTGAACATGAGCAAAAAGGGAGAAATTTCATTTTCATCAACCCCAGCATTTCGTGACAATTCAAGATTTGTTGAAATACACAGAATTTAAGAATGCGGTTATTTATAAGAAGGATTTGATAAATTCTTTCTGTGAACAGAGGTTGCCAAAAAACAGTAAGGAGTGAAGTTTCTCCCTAGGAAGTTATATGAATACATGAAAAGGTAAAATTATGATGGGGAGTACCTGACAGTCACCTCTGTGATAGGCAGTTCTGGTGTGACTGCCAGGAAGCACTCTGAGAATTCATCTTGCAGTATTTCTCATTTCTATAACTTAGTATGCGTACTGTTGGTCTGTTGTTAGTCACTGATTAAAATTCTGTTCTGCACCATATATTATTTCATAAGTGAATTTTGGCATCATTCCTTTGTCCACTGTATTACTGCATTATATTTCTCATAACAGGATGCTCAGTTCCAGTAATAATACCATATCTTAAAAATGTGGAGAAAGTGAAAATGTGCATTTTCACAAACTTGTGCATTGTGCATTTCATTTGACAATTTACTTTATCACTTTTGTGTATCAAAAGTCCAATAAAGGATTACTGTAGGTCACAGTAGATTGCATAAAATCGACATGGTATCAATTTTATTTCCGTAGGCTGTGTGGAAATACTGTATGGAAAAGTGGAAATAAATTTAATACTTCTGAAATATTCTGACTCGGTATGCAAAGCAGAATATCAGGGAAAACTGTCCTTAAAATTCTTTTATGTTGTATTAGTTCTGTTCATTTAAGAAATACTTAACATATAGGTAATTACTTCCTTTGTCATCTCAAAGAAAAATCTTTTATGGATGTAGGGATAGTTTTAATAGAGCTGTGTGAGATTTCAAAGGGAGTATATGGTACATCATATAATTTTGAAGAAATATTTTTAGTATTAATTTCTTTCCTCTGTGTTAAAATGAGAATGTTCCATTTGGCGTCCTTTTCCTACAAACATTTAACTTGCAATTAAAAATATTTTTTTCCCCTGGAATTTTACTGTGAACTTTTGTACATATGCTTGCATTATTTGCATTGCAGTGCTTGCATTTACACTATTTGATTTTAAAAGTGAAAAGCATAATCAGGGCTTCCAGGTTGCCAGTCCCAGGATCAGTCTCAGCATGTGGTTCAAGCCAGCTCCACAGTTTCTGAGATGCATATCAAAGTCCTAGACTATTTACTTCACTGAGTATTTGCCTTCTGTCTCTTTAGCGTGGGAGAAAGAAATAGAATATCATTTTTTTCAGGGTTTTAATGATTAATGATGCCATGGTGTTTCATCCAGTGAAACAGCAAACCTTCTGGATGTAACTGTCTCCTGAGTTGTTTATAATTTATCTGTCAAGAACTTTGGTTACAGTTAGAACATTTTTTCATCACTGTATACATGGTGGACGAGTAGGCCCAATATCAGCGAACCATCTCGAAAAACTTTTCTAAGCATGTAGGTTTTAGTTTTATGGTCTTGTTCCTTGGCTCTTGACATATTAATACTCGCCTCTCAAACCAGTTGTATTTTTGATAACTTCGGTGACTGTTACCATGGTGGTGTGTCCATTCTCAGTCTCCAGTCCTTCAGTAACATATATGTCTAAAGTACGTGAGATAACCTCATGGAGAAATAAATCATCTTATTGGAGATGGATTATAAGTGAGCGAGCACTCAGAATATTTTCCATGCCACATTTACTTAAAAAACTCTGCATATGTCTCTTAATCAATGACAGAATCACAGAATGGCAGGGGTTGGAAAGGACCTCTGGAAATCATCTTGTCCAACCCCCCTGCTTGAGCAGGCACACCCAGAGCAGGGGGCACAGGAATGCATCTAGGAGGGTTTTGAATGTCTCCAGGGAAGGAGACTCCACAGCCTCCCTGGGCAGCCCATGCCACTGCTCTGTCACCGTCACAGGAAAGGAGTTTTTTCTCATCTTTAAGTGGAACTTCCTCTGTTCCAACTCGTGCCCATTGCCCCTTGGCCTGTCACTGGGCACTATTGAAAAGAGCCTAGTCCCATCATCCTGACACCCACCCTTTAGATATCTATAGATATTTATGAGATCCCCCGTCAGTCTTCCCTTGTCCAGGCTGAACAAACCCAGGTCTCTCAGCCTTTCCTCATAAGGGAGATGCTCCCGTCCCCTGATCATCTTGGTAGCTCTCCACTGCACTTTCTCAAGGAGTTCCACATCCTTCTTAAACTGAGGGGCCCAAAACTGGACACAGTACCCCAAATGTGGTCTCACTAGGGCAGAGTAGAGGGGGAGGATAACCTCTCTCGACCTGCTGGCCACACTCCTTTTAATGCAGCCCAGGATACCATTGGCCTTCTTGGCCACAAGGGCATATTGCTGGCTCGGGGTCACATTGTTGTCCACCAGCACTCCCAGGTCCTTCTCAACAGAGTCGCTTTCCAGTAGTTCAGCCCCCAGCCTGTACTGGTGCGTGGGGTTGTTCCTGCCCAGGTGCAGGACCTTGCACTTGCTTTTGTTGAATTTCATGAGTTTCCCCTCAGCCCAGCTCTCCAGCCTGTCTGAGTCTCGTTGGATGGCAGCACAGCCTTCTGGCGTATCAGCCCCTCCTCCCAGCTTGGTATCATCAGCAAACTTGCTGAGGTTACACTCTGTGCCTTCGTCCACATCATTGGTGAATATGTTGAACAGGACTGGACCCAGCACAGACCCCTGGGGAACACCACTAGTTATGGGCCTCCATCCAGACTCTGCTCCATTGATTACATTTATCCATCCATTGTGATGCATAAAAATCTGTCCAAACTATATTTACAGCTGGGCTATCGCTTCCAAGAAAACTGTTTTCTGGAGGATAGTTTTTTACATCTTTCGATTTTCCTCCAGATTTTTTCTCCTGATATTTGTAAAACCTGTCAGTTCAGACAACTTCCTTCTAGCTGGCTGCAACAGCATTCCCAAGTCCCTGGTCCATGCATTAAATGACAGAAAGGGGCAGTTCCATTAACATTAATGCTGCTGGAATCATTTACAGCCATTCAAGTTGTCTGATTATCTGCAAATGGACTAGACAGCAGGTTTCTCTCTTGCTTTTCCCCTGCTCTCCATTTTCTGTTCTCTTTTGAACACCGTAGACTGACTACTCTCTTCTTCATGGCAAACCTAAAAGAGATTGCAGACTGGCTGCCTGGCTTACTTATTTTAGTGAAGCCCCGCTTTCACTTTTCTTTATATGTGATCCTAAGTAATGCTTTTGATTGTGTTCTACCTTGCCTTGTTTCCTTTCTCGCCATTTTCTCTTTTTTCACTCTCCTGTGACTTATCAAGCCCAACCTTTCTGCTGCTTCCCTCCCTTTTCTCCACTGATTTAGTCATAAAAACTCCTGTGGTTCTTGATGAACGCTTTTATCTCCATGCTCACCCCTCTCACCTGTTTCAGCATTGTTCTTTCTCTTTTTGAGTATCCTTGAAGAGTGTCGTTACCAGGCAGACTTTCTCCATTCATGCTCTCACTGACTGAACAGCACCATCATCCTTCCTCTTCTAGAAATTTAGGCCAGCAACTGCTACCAAGTACTTCTCAGAGCTATTTTAACCAAGCTGTCTCACCCACATGCATTTGCAATTCCATGTCTCATGCAAGAGCTTATAAACGAGAACTTAATGAAGATTTTCCAAGTTGAAGTGATACGACTGCATTTTTCATCATCATCCAGCCATAGTGTCTTTATCACCTCTTCTTTGGCCATGTTGCCTGCTCTGTCCTTAAGGCTTCCACAGTCCCCCTTTACTCCTTCCCAGCTCTTTAACTCCATGTTTTCTGCCACCATTTTGGGTGGTCTGTATTTGTTCGCATATGTAGATGTTGTCTTCTCTTCGAAACATTGTCTGTGGTTGAAATTTTACTCAGTCTTCTTGCAATTTCCCTGCACTCCTGCCCTGAAATTCAGATTTTACCCTGTCCCATCAATCTTACCCAGATTTTACCCAGTCCAACCATTGTCTTATACCTCAGATAACCTCTTCACTGCCAGTCTGCAGGACATCAACTCAATATATTCTTCTTGACTCCTTTCTTCCTCCTCAAAATAATGATTCAAGAATATTCTCTCTTTTTCACAATAGTTACTGCTATGGCTCAGTTTGGGGTTTTTTTTACTTAATTTCTCTCCATCTGTGGTGGGGTGTTATTGCCAGATCCATTTGTAGAACTCTAAACTGGAGTCAGGCAAAAGCTGTAGCTTGAGTTCTGACAACTCTGATTCAAATCGTGGAAGGAAACTTGTGCTTATGCTTTGGTCACTGACACTCTAGGCTTTTGGAAATTAAACGAAAGCTAAGGATTACTGTAACGCTGCATGCTCATCTTTTGGTAAGTGCAAGGTTGTAACTCATGGGCATTCCTATTTGACTGAAAGTAATTACCAAAAATATTTAATCCATGGGTGCCCTGCTGTCTAAGCCATCTGCTAAGGAATCTAGCAGGTGTCTTCATTCTAGCCTAATTAGGATTTACTGCTTTTTACACTCCTTTTGCTAAAAAGTATGTTTAGAAATAAATATGTTTTAGCTAAAGAATGTTTAAAATATTTGTCACTTCTGCACCACAATTTAAAGTACAAGTGGAAAATATATATATAAAGCTGAATTTTTCAGTTTCATTATAGTTTTAATATTTGTTATAACTCATAGAATTGTAGAATTGTACAATGGTTTGGGTTCGAAGGGATCTTTAAAGGACTTCTAGTCCAACCCCTCAACCCCTGCAGCGAGCAGGGACGTCTTCAACTAGACCAGGTTGCTCAGAGCCCCGACCAACTTGACCTTGAATGCTTCTAGGGATGGGGCATCAACCACCTCTTTGGGAAACCTTTGCCAGTGTTTCATCACCCTCATTGTAAAAAATTTTTTCCTTATATCCAGTCTAAATCTACCCTCCTTTAGATTAAAGCCATTACCCCTTCACAACAGGCCTTGCTAAACAGATTGTCCCCATCCTTCCTGTAGGTCCCCTTTAAGTACTGGAAGGCCACAATAAGATCTCCCCGCAGCCTTCTCTTCTCCAGGCTGGACAACCCCAATTCTCTCAACAACTTCGGTCCCAATACAGATCCATGAGGGACATCACTCATCGCTGATCTCCATCTAGACACCCAGCTGTTGACCACTACTCCTTGGATGCAACCATCCAGCCAATGAACAGTCGATCCATCAAATCCATGTATCTCCAATTTAGAGAGAAGGATGTTATGGGGGACCATGTCAAAGGCCTTACAGAAGATCAGATAGAAGACATCTCTAGCTTTTCCCTTGTCCACTGATGTAGTCACACCATCATAGAAGGCCACTGGATTAGTCAGCATGATTTGCTCTTCATGAAGCCATGCTGGCTGTCTCATATCACCTTCCTGCCCTCCATGTCTCTTAACATAGCTTCCAGGAGGATCTGCTCCATGATCTTCCCAGGCACAGAGGTGAGGCTGACAGGTTGGTAGTTCCGCCGGTCCTCCTTTCTACCCTTTTTAAAGATGGGCACAATGTTTCCCTTCTTCCAGTCACGAGATACCCCACCTGACTGCCATGACTTTTCAGATATCATGGAGAGTGGCTTGGCAACTACATCAGCCAATTCCCTCAGGACTCTGGGATGCATCTCATCAAGTCCCGCAGACTTGTGCATATCCAGGTTCTTCAGGTGGTCACAAACCTCATCTTCCCTTACAGTGGGAGGAGCTTTATCCCCCTGGTCTCCATTCTGTGGTCCATCAGCTTGGGAGGGGTGAGGAGAGAGGTTGGCAGTGAAGACTGAGGCAAAAAAGTTGTTGAGTACCTCAGCCTTCTCCCTGTCCATTGTTACCAGTTTGCCAGTCTTGTCGGGTGTTCCTTTGTTGGCTTCTATTACCTGAGGAGCCCTGGCTCATTTCCGTAAGACTGGAGGTATGCTCCAGTGTACCCAGCAAATCTCAGAGCAACAGGGTGAGGGTCCCTGCTAGCACCCCATCCCTCTAACTGTGGTGTGTTGTCACACAGCTTGTCATGGTCAAGCCTGAGTATGTATATATTTATGTATCTATATAAAGCTTTATAGTGACTGCTGATTAGGAAGTTTTATATAAGTGTAAAACATGATAGAGCAATATCAAAATACACTTTTGCCACTAAGTATATTAAAAGTCTCGCTTTGCTACGGTTTTCTATCAAAGCTATTTAGTACTGAACATTAAGGAAGAATGTGATTTTTTTTTTTAATACAGAAATGGATTTTAATATATTGAAAATTGAAATGATTTGATAATCAAGCTTTTGTTCTTCTTATCTACTTATAAGTTCCTGCTTCTTTTCCATTCCATACTCTAAAAACAACCAACTCATCTACAACCACAAGCTATTTAATAAAATAAACTTTGATACTCTGGTGTACGTAAGATCACACCAAACATTTGAAGGAGAGGAAACTGTTGTCTTATGGAAAAGCGGACATATTAAAGATAAGGTTGCTGGAATAGTGTGAATAAGGTGTTGAAATTTTATTTCAGTTTTATAGGTCAACACAAAAATTTGTTAAGCTTGAAAAGCACAATCACATGTCCCTACAATACTGTATGTGTATAATTTGACCTCTTATAATGACTAATGTTTTCTGTTATTAAAGCAAAGTCTTCCAGTTTCCTTACCGGATTTTTTTTTTTTTTTTTTCATTTCAGGTTATTGGAAATTGTAGGTAGCAGGGTGTAAACCACTCATAGATAAAATTACTCTTGTTGTTATAGAAGTTATCTCCAGAACTGGGAAAGGAAAATAGTGTCAAGATTGACTTTCAGCTGAAGAATCTCTCGTTCCAGCTGTTATATCACAATGAGAGAAATGTCAATGTGCTACTACAAATCTGACGTCACGTTTTGTTCATCTGTCTTGTATTCAAACACAGTCTGAATGCATGGACTACGTTATTTCATGGAATGATGCCCATGGTGACATGTTGCACTTAAGAAAGTCTTCCTCAGTCCTCCTAAAAATCACAGAATCACAGAATGGCAGGGGCTGGAAGGGACCTCTGGAGACCATCTCAACCAACCCCCCTGCTTGAGCAGGCACACCCAGAGCAGGGGGCACAGGAACGCATCCAGGCGGGTTTTGAATGTCTTCAGGGAAGGAGACTCCACAGCCTCCCTGGGCAGCCTGTGCCACTGCTCTGGCACCCTCACAGGAAAGGAGTTTTTTCTCATCTTTAAGTGGAACTTCCTCTGTTCCAACTCGTGCCCATTGCCCCTTGGCCTGTCACTGGGCACTATTGAAAAGAGCCTAGTCCCATCATCCTGACACCCACCCTTTAGATATCTATAGATATTTATGAGATCCCCCGTCAGTCTTCCCTTGTCCAGGCTGAACAAACCCAGGTCTCTCAGCCTTTCCTCATAAGGGAGATGCTTCAGCCCCCTGATCATCTTGGTAGCTCTCTGCTGGACTTGCTTGAGCAGTTCCCTGTCCTTAAACTGGGGGGCAGTGATTTTTCTTAACATTTTTCCAAATTGATAGGATGCTAAATAAATAATATTGAAGCTTGCAAGCAAGCAGTATTTAGGCATTCTTCTTTCAACCCTTGTATTTAATGGTAGGGTTGGCTCATTAATATAATGTCAATTTAGTCTTCAGTATTGAGGCGTGGTCAATTCATACTCAGCCATGAGTGGTTTGCTAATAGCAGATATTTTTCTTATGTGAAACTCCTTCCACTGTCTGCGGTATAAGTCTCTACTTTCAAAATCAGTTACAAGATCATGGGTGGAGACTGTTTACATGCTGTACTTAGCTGTTATAAATGTGGAGCTCACTTTTTGCAACCGATTTTTCCTACTACTGACACAAGCACTGTGAAGACTTTTTAGCTCAGTTGGCTAGTGTTAATTGTCCTTTTTAGGGCACTGCCACTCCACACCTCCCTGCCCCCCACTACTCAGCTGAATATAAATGTCCAAGGCAGCTGAGTTTCTAGAGCCTCCTGATGAGAATTCTTGAGGCTGGTTCATGTTATTGTTTCATTATCCACATCTTAGGTGTTCTCACTGTTAATTTTGTCCAGTCCCTTGTCACTGCATGTTATGGAGTATGGATTAAAACCACCAGGAGCGTCCATACTGGCTACCATCATGATTGTCTATGTCATTAATTCTAGCTAGAGAATAGACCATTATTACTGTAAAAGATGTGGACTTTCATCATGTGACCTTTCAGCCTTTTATACTTGTGACCGTACACTGAGTCTAATAAGTGAAAGATCCCAAAATTTTTAAATAAGTAGAAAAGCCGACATAAGAAATGTTAGAGCCAGTCTTCTGTATTCAGATCTTTTCTTTATGACATTGTGCAAGTTATATATTCTCCCTGACTATTTATTTTAAAAAATTGAGATAAAATGTCCCTATATGTCCTGAAGGAGATTTATCTGAGCAATGCACTGTTTTGGAACCGTCAGCTGTAGGTTTTAAGTTGATTTCCAAGTTAAAGATTGCAACTACTACAGAAGGAAGACCTTGAGCATATGAGTACCTGGCTTATAACTGAATACAGGAAATAAATGTACAGTTCAGTCTCATCAATATTAGTAAATCATTTGGCTACCATATCTAGAAAATGGGAAATGTATGTGCCAAATTTAGCAGGACACTAGAAATGTATTTCAGCACTCCATCCATTTTACATCAACCCGTGGAAGTGCATGATCCTGAAAACAGATGACCCTTTCTTAACTTCACTTCTTCAGGAAAAAATCCACAGACTGTGCTGTAATTTTTGTAATGCTTTCTGCTTTTAATAAGGCATTTGTTTAATATGGTGTTTATTGTCAAATAAGTTGACATCTACCATTCTTCTCAGGAGCATGTGATATACGCCAGGGCAATGATAGATGAATCATTGATTTACTGATACTCAGTCTTAGCCAGTCTCAGTGTGTTGTAATTAATAAGAACACAATTTTCTACCACATGTTTTTAATTAACTCTTTGCTAAGTTATACTTGTGTACAACCCACATGATATGTAGGTTTTATAAGGATAACTTAGATTCCAGGATGTCCTGCATGGTTTTCAGATTTAAAAAAAAAGTAGACTTTAAATAATTTTGACCTGTATATGGCTGAAGTATTTTTTTAGCCTGCACAGTAGTTTCTCTAGGATATCAAGGACAACTTGGTCTAATCATCAACTTCATTGCTTAGAAGAATTTTGAGAAATCAGAAATATAAGTCAGTGAAGTAAGTGAGCAGAGTAGAGAAATCTAAGAATAATAGCATGGTTGGCAGTGTGATATTTACTTCCTTTTATGAAAGGAGATCTGAAAGGAAATGTGAAAGAACATTCTGTCAGAATGTATTTGGTTTCATTGTTTTCACGTCTACTCCAGGCGATGAAATGAGGTTTCTTTCTTGCTGCAATTTTCTCAATCCCTTTAGACTCAAGAGTGCTGAGCCCCAGTCTGAAGGGATAGTAACTACTAAGGTTGCTCACTTTCATGAATCTATCTGTATAGATCTATATTCCTGGAGTTGCATGCTGACCGGCAGCAGTAAAGAACCTAGACCAGCCTCTCTCCAGCTGCAGAGTTTCTGTTTAAGGAGGCAGTTGTAAAGAAAATACGTTACCTAAGCTCAAGCACACAGTCCCAACTTACGCTATTTATTTCCTTATGATTCTCTATTCTGTGGTCAGTGACTCAGTAGATAACATGCAGAAAAATGTATCTGGAAGACTGCAGTTACTTAGCTCTGTTTGGAAAGCATGGATCATTTTATATTTGCTTACCTTTTTACCTGTGAGCTAACCCAGCAGGGTTAAACTTGCAGTTTGAACCACAAGTTGTTTCTTTCTGTCATGGTTTTCATGCTATTGTTTGTATTTCTCTATTAGCTCTGAATTGCCACTCTCTTTAGCTCATAGTCTTGGTAAGAGATAAGTTAGAATGGATTGAATATTTTCTGGCACATTAATTAGATTTTAACCATGCAGTTCTGAGGGCTGATTTTAGAAATTGTTTTATGTAGGATGGCAAGCAAAATACTTTTGGTTAAAATATTTCATTTCAATAGGTATATTTTGTAGTCACTTGCTCAAGCATCCATAGAGCCGAAGTATAATTGTGTATCAGAGATTCCACAGAATAATCACTACTTGATTCTCTAAATGTGGATCTGTGCCTTGTAAACAATGCAGTTCTCTGTCTTCTCACCAAAACTCTGGTTACTGTTTAATGCAAACCGGAGAAAACTTAGCTGTGCCTGTGGAGTGCTCATATCACCAGTTCCCAGACTGGCCTGTTTCACAGAGGGCAAAGCACACACCCTGATTCTAGGTGACCTCTCAAAGTAGTTCTAGGCCTGCTAATATTTGGTTTTCCTGTCTGCCTGAGAAACACAGTGCCATGTATGTATTAACTAATTAAGACACTCAGTAGGCTTTATATAACTTTCTCATCCTAGTTGAAGAATGTTCAGTTTCTAACTATAGAAGTAATTCTTATACTCTTTAATCACCACATGTAAAAAAATGGCTGAGCTTGCAAAGTAGAATTAAATACTCAGCTTGCTGATATTCAAATTGATTATCTAGAATAGCAAGAATTATGATTACTTTGTCATGTAATAACTTATCTTTTATATTGTTTTTTCAGCCTCTACTAATATTTTACTGTGAGGTGTTTTTGTTAATTATTAAAATTTGCACTAAGGCTGGGCAAGATGTCAGAATGTGCATCTGAAAAGAAAAAAAATAAGTAAGAATTTTGTTTTCAATCCTGACTGCAGAGTTCAAAATAATGATAATATTCATGGGATAGAAAATTTTAAAATAATCAGCTCAGAATTTTTTATTTTCATTTGGTTTGATTTGAAACTGAACAGCATTAATCCTTTTTTAATATGCCTTTTCCTGTCTTTCCTTGTTAGATAAGGATTCCTCGCTTCATTACTTAGGAATTACCTGTCTTAGAAACCCAAGTTGTTTTCCCACAGCTGAATTAACTGCTGTTCGGGTTATAGAAGTAGGCTGCTGAAGTGTCTAAGCCTTAGAAGGAACAGAAGTATTATCAACCTGAACGAAAACTCCTTGAAGCCGCTCTGATAGCTCAGGCAGACAGAAGTTAAGTCTGAACTGAACTCCTGTCCCATATGTATTATCACTACTGAAGGGAGTAGTTTCATTAGAATAATTTCTAAAATCTGCAAATGAGGCAGCTGATGTTCAAATATCAAAAATTATTTTACCTGTAACTTGCAAGCCTATAAAATAATTTAGTTCAGTGAGATGCATAGCATTGTACTAAACCTTCAGACAGAAAAAGCTACTGAGAAAAAAAGGGTTTTTGCCAACAAATACTGTTGAACAGTCCATGAGAGAAACAATTTGCTAATTATTAATTCAGCTTTGCAGTCAGCAGCACCAAAGTCTTGCCACTGTATTACGGGCTTATATCTTGGTCTGCACAAGAAAAAGCACACTTAAATACCCCTTGAAAGAAGGTTTCCTGTCTATTCTTTCTATTTCTGATACTCACAAATGAAGTTGTTTGCACACAAATGACTTCATTGTTTCCCTTGTCTTCCCTTCCCCTTTCCTTCACTTCACTTTTACATAGAATGAGATAAAGTAAAATTCACACTGGCTGCAGCAAAACCAGGCCAAATTTAGCACAATTGAATGCTTTGTGATATCAGGCCTACATGGAACTCATTTTCCTTCATGATAAGTGAGTATTTTGAATTAAATTTTTTTGGTAAAACTGAAAGACATTCACAGTAATATTCCCAGCAGTGCACGTTGTGAATCATTGTGCTTTAATGTAGATTAATAATAGATAGTGATTCAGTAGAATTATTTTATAGGTCATACAGTTAGGTAAAAGCTTAATATGTTTTTTTTCTTAATCCAGAAGAACAGGCTTATAATTGCTGCTGCAGCACGGTGGCAAACATAAATGATGAAGAGTGATGATACTCACTAGTATATGTCTGTGTTTTTCATATTGATTGATCACTAAGAACTATAATATTATACAGAGAAAAAAAACCAAATTCTTCTTTCTCCCTTCATGACCTGCAACAGATGATTCAAGTTTTTTGTTACAGGGAAGCAGGAGGGAAATGAGTCTTATGGCCCACAAAGGGAGAAAAAATGCCTTCAGTATTGGGCAGTGGTGCAGGATGTGATCCTGGTGTATTACTTCTCAGTGAGCAATACTGTTGAACAGGTGGTGTAAAAAGAGGGGTATGTTCTTTTGGTCTTGTGCCACGTATCTTACTGAGTCAGCAGAGGAAAGCTGGAAGTGAACCTTGGTACCTAATGTGAAGAGAAATAGCTTACTCAGTGAAAAGTGTGCACTTCACATGCCTGCATCTTACATACTTCAGAGTTTACAGTAGTTGTGTAGTCTGGCAAAATAATTTAATGAAGCCTCAGGCTCTGGAAAAGAGAAGTGCTTAGTTTAGGTGCCATGTCACGGGCAATTATTTGGGATAGGAACTGGAAAAGAAGGAAGGCGTAGGCGTGCAGTGGCGAATGGCATCACAGAAGCTAAACTGCTTCTCAGTGTGCTCATTCATCAGTGGCAGTACAGTTTAGTGAGTTGTCTAATTAGGTGTAATCAACTACTAGTTGATGAGCATACCACTCAGTTTGCATTTATTGGCTCACTAATGAATAATCCTGTGCATGCCTACACTGACCATAAGCTCGTAGTAATTATAGGTTATTTCACATCACCTTTATTATGTTCATAAGGCTCCTGTATGCCATGTTAAATAACTGTAGTCTGTACAAGCCTGAGAATGCCTA
This sequence comes from Phalacrocorax aristotelis, assembly GCF_949628215.1. Taxonomy (NCBI): domain Eukaryota; kingdom Metazoa; phylum Chordata; class Aves; order Suliformes; family Phalacrocoracidae; genus Phalacrocorax; species Phalacrocorax aristotelis. The sequence goes on along the minus strand of NC_134311.1, from coordinate 11,336,028 downwards.
TCTTGGGTTTTGGACAAACTGCCACCAAACGTGCTGTACCTACTGGTAATACAAAAACTAAACACACAAAGGTCAGTGAAACTAATTAATTCTTCTTTAATATCTGAATTCACAATTTCTGAAAAAATCTTTTAACTGACAAGTGGGCAAGTCTTGCATTTCTAACTCTCTGCTTCAACAGTCTAATTATAACTCTGCCATTTCTCTATAACTGGCTCCCTAAAAATGGATGATGGGAAGTGGAAGAAACTGTGGGTTTTTTAGACAAGTGTTTTTATGTTGCTGAAGTATGCATTGTCATTCTGAGGAAAAGCGATAATAGAAATTCCTTGTGGCACAGTTACATCACCTGCAATAAAGAGATAAAGGATCAAAGGTAAGCAAGATGGAAGTGGGGAAGGTTGTTACAGAAAGTACTAGTGAATGACCGGCAGTGTGTGACAGGTACTGCCTGCAGGTTCTAGATTTGTTGGCAATACTCCATGGTATTGCTGGCATCAGTTAGCATCACTTATTTCAGTGGGAGGTGCTTTTGAGGTAAGCCAAAGCTGCAACACAGCTAGTATGTCAGGACTGATGACATACTGATGTCAGAACCTCATGAAATTCAACAAGAGCAAGTGCAAGGTCCTGCACCTGGGCAGGAACAACCCCACGCACCAGTACAGGCTGGGGGCTGACCTGTTGGAAAGCAGATCTGTTGAGAAGGACCTGGGACTGCTGGTGGACAGCAAGCTGGCCATGAGCCAGCAATGTGCCCTTGTGGCCCAGAAGGCCAATGGTATCCTGGGCTGCATTAAAAGGAGTGTGGCCAGCAGGTCGAGAGAGGTTATCCTCCCCCTCTACTCTGCCCTAGTGAGACCACATTTGGGGTACTGTGTCCAGTTTTGGGCCCCTCAGTTTAAGAAGGATGTGGAACTCCTTGAGAAAGTGCAGTGGAGAGCTACCAAGATGATCAGGGGACGGGAGCATCTCCCTTATGAGGAAAGGCTGAGAGACCTGGGTTTGTTCAGCCTGGACAAGGGAAGACTGAGGGGGGATCTCATAAATATCTATAGATATCTAAAGGGTGGGTGGCAGGATGATGGGACTAGGCTCTTTTCAATAGTGCCCAGTGACAGGCCAAGGGGCAATGGGCACGAGTTGGAACAGAGGAAGTTCCACTTAAAGATGAGAAAAAACTCCTTCCCTGTGCGGGTGCCAGAGCAGCGGCACAGGCTGCCCAGGGGGGCTGTGGAGTCTCCTTCCCTGAAGACATTCAAAACCCGCCTGGATGCGTTCCTGTGCCCCCTGCTCTGCGTGTGCCTGCTCAAGCAGGGGGGTTGGTTGAGATGGTCTCCAGAGGTCCTTTCCAACCCCTGCCATTCTGTGATTCTGTGATTCTGTGACTGGCAGCTGTGTCCTGAGATAATCTCTGCAGCTCAGCTGTTCAGAAAAATATTTTAATATCCCAGAAGGTTTGAGTCTTCCCATTTATACCAGGTAAAGATTTTCTGCTTGTGAGTGAGGCAAGAATACAGGACTTCTGTGATGCTGTTTCTTCTCTGCATAGATTGCATTGCATCTTCTCTGCAGTGCCATCATTATTTTCAGTGAGATACAAGTGGAAATAAAAGCCTCCCTTTTTTTCTTTAATCTTGGACAACACTCTGAAACAGCATCAGAAGCCTAGCAGTTATTCATGTGAATAAATGTTTTATTGAAATATCATTTTAGAAGGGCAGTGAGTGGTCTTTGAGACTTGTACGTGGCATCTTTCCAATTGTAATACATCTCTAAAGAGCCATGCATTTGACAGCTCTGTTTCCACAGGCCATATTTAGACAATAGCAGTTTTACCATCTTGCATAACTGCATCCCAAAAGTACCTTTGATGAAGGGGAATATATATATACTCGGCAGTGTTCACATGTTCGTATCACATCTCACAAGCTGGTTTCCCAAGGGTTCTCCTAACGTATTAGGAAAAAGAGTGACTGGCTTAACCATCTAGGTAACATTCTGGCATCTTTAGAGTCTCCTGGAAATGGATAATCACTATAGATCATCTTTCCAAACAATTCCAAACATTATGAAGAAACTGAATTTGGATATAGAAGAGGGTAAAAATTGCAGGCCAGATCACATCTGCTGCTGTGACTTAGAAGATGATCAGAGTGTTCCCTGAACTTTGTTAGGGCTGCTTCCCTCTCTGGAATAGTTCAGAATAGGGTGACACACAGAGACTTTATCTTTGGCCTACCATCATGTGAATTTGGTATTGCATGTTGAAACTAAGTAGGGCTAGAGACACAGGTTCCCTGAGCTTCACGTTCTTCCAGAACGAGACTCAAAATCTGTGCGCTGCGCTGTCCTGTGTTATCTTCTGTCATCTCAGACGCCACCAAGGAAAAAAGAATGAAACCTGATACCCAGCATTTTTCAGCTGTCATGATTATTGTCTAATCACTAGCAAGGTAGGTTCATCAATTGCTGATGCATGGTAACATCCTTATCCTTTTGCTGCATCATGTTTTAGATCTTTTGATCTTAAAAATCTCTGGTGGTCTTGTCCTCCTCCTCTTTGTTTTCCAAACACTATTGTTAACATAGTGAGAGGAAGAAGAGACTGAAATGTCTCGCAGGATAGCGAGAAAGTTGACTGTTTCAAAATAATTTAAAATAAAAGTTTAAATAATTCAGGTTATATTTTTCATTAATACTTACCCAAAACGTGATATTTTTAAAAGTCACTTTATTTTCTAGAAAGCAAATCAGCACAAACTTCCATGTTTCTGTTTAAATAGATTGCTTTCCCTGGTGCCTCCTCTGTTTTTTACAGACACGACCTGATACAAGGATTAATCCCTAGAGCAGTACAAGAAAATTGAAATTGATTTTCATCACAGCAGTCAACAGTATTCCTAGTAGGGTGGGTTTGCAAGACGACTTCCCAAGATTATAAGTGAAGAGCAGCAATGATGTCATGGAGCATACTCTTGAGACCTCGATATTCTTAATTATGGGAGTTCTGTTTTATTTAAATAGCAATAGGACTAAATGATTTTGCAGGAACGTCTTACAACTAATCTGAACTGCTGTGTCCTACACAGGCATTGAGTAGCTGCAGTTTCCTAGCTGAGTGATACCATTTCTGAAGAATTGCCAGAAATCTTCAGTGTTCTTTCTTATGGAAATATTAGCAGGATCACAAGTCAGTTTGCATATTAAAGAGTAAATTGGGGAGCACTTTTGCTGGAGAGGATTAAAAAACAATCCCTTTGAGAAACTATCATTTGGAGATCCATACTGTAGAGAAACATTCAGCTTGATGTTTGATTTCAGGCTTCACATACTTTATTGGACTATAGGCATAAAGTAGTTCCAACCTTGCCAATGATTATTTTGGCTTCTTTGGAAAATAAAGTATATTGTGATTACCATAAACAAATATTAAATGTAATTTTATTTCTTTTAAAGAAATGTCATGGCACCTAACTTCTAGTTACATTACCAGGTAATTAGGAGAATAGAAAATTAAATTACAGAAGCCAACCTGAGACACGCCTAGCTTCAGTAGTTTAATCTTGATTAGACTACAGCATGTTTAATAAAACTGTATGTTCAAATAACATTAGTAAATAGAAATATTACTATATGGTATTTATAGCTCTTCTGTCTTTACTAACCTTTTGTATTTGCTGTTCTGAGAGTGTAGTTTAGAAAAAACAGATAAAATATTTTGGCTTTATGATGCCTCATACAGTCTTGCGGCATCATTGTGTATAAGTAGAGGCAGAAATTGGAGTGTATAAATAGTTATGTTATGCTATGTGCTACCTTACAGTTTTTTATGTTATTTTTATCATCTTTTCAGCCAGGCACTTAGCATTTACATATATATAGCTATTGATTTCTTGTCACTGTCAAAGCGGGACATAATTATCAAAATTCAGCTAGGATTGCAATGTGGTGCTGCATGACGTGGAGACCCAGTGTGCCCAGTTAGTGGTTTCTTCCAGTGCAGCAAACCCAGGGGACCTGTGCTGCTCCATCGTCTCCTTCATAGCACCTGGTGCCCCCTGCTTCTGGTGTGGTTCAGCCAAGGAATCCCAAAAATATTTTATTAGAACAGACATTGACTTGAAACATGAAAATATCCAGGCAGTTCTCTGTGTGTCATCTTGTACGCCAGATGCCAAAGATAGCTCTGGGTGCCTGAGCACGCTCAGGTGGCACGTGGTTTCTGGCACTCCAGGGGCCTCACTCACTGACAGCTACTGTGTTTTTCATTGCCTGACAAGTACATGATTAATTCAGGCAATGCATTTATTACTGGCAAGTTGAGGAGGAGTAAAATCCTGCTGTATTCATCAGCATACGTTTTGTTCGAAGTCTGAAAATGGCTGCATATAATTGATAGTAGTTAGGGACAGCGATGTTTTTTAAGTGCTGTCCTGCATAGGTGTCGTTCCCATGTCATGCAGGACTTAAACCAGTAAACTCAACCTTTAGGAACAGGAATATTAGCTTTCTGAGGGGAGGTTTTGACAGCGTGATGGCCTCTTCAACTACTGAACGGTACAGGGCACACTGTTTATTTCTTTGACTACTTTTTCAATAATTGTTACATTTTTGGAGGAAAAAATAAAAGAAAAAGCATACAGCAAAACTTCAAATGAGTGCTTTGCTCTCCCTGTGAAGGCAGATAACAGCAGCATGCCTGTTCTCATGCTGCCGCTAAAACTGCTGTCCTCAATCTCTCAGTCTTCCTTACGGCATCAACGTATTGAACTTTTTGCTGCCTTGGTGAATGACAGCTCTTTGAATGAGAGGGTGGGAGGAAAAATGTGCATGTGAGTGCTGCTCAGCCATTGCATTGGCAGCATCTTTCACCTCCCAGGAGACTTGAGTGGGCAGAGTAAAGCACAGATAAGTGGCTGTGGAAGAGGCTGGTCCTCTGCAAAAATAGCCAGTGCAACAACAGCATGTACAGGCAGTACGAGCAAGGTCCACGTTGGACCTTGGGGAATGAGCAGGTTTTGGTGGTTTTTGGTATGTTTTTGTGTTTCTCCCCCTAAATAAGCTGGTACCAGGTAGTTGGAAAGGGTTACTTGACAAGTTTTTGTTCCTTTCTGAGTTATGATTGTTTCATAGTGTCTTGCATACTGTAGGAGGAATCCTCAGAACAAAAATGTTTACGTAAAAGAAGTGACAAAGCAATGTTCTTTTTGAAGTCTTTCAGACATGTAATTTCTCACTCAAAACCCATTATGAAACTTTTCAGTTTGCCCCCTTCCCTTTCCTTGCCTAGCCTCGCCTCACCTTGCCTCCAGCAAAATATGCCCTGAAAAGTCTCTCCAATTTTAGTTCAGGTTTTTGTGTTTTTCATGAAAAATTTCAGGTACTGGTAGGGGGAAAAAGTCCTTCACAGAGCAAGAACTATACTGCCCCATCAGAAGAGAGCAAGGTTTTTAATGAGGTTAGTAGGAAGCAGATGTGGTATCAAAAAGAGACAATAATTTTTCCTATGTGTTGTATCTGGTGTGCCAGAGTTTTACAAAATGGTCTTAATTTATACCACCAGGATAGCAAAAAACTGTTATGTTTTCTGTAAACTTTAAAAATCCTCTGAAATAGTAAAATATGAAACGTAAAGCAAAAACCAGAGGGTAAGTTCTTTTAGAAATTGATAATTAGCATATAAACAAGAGTTGGACAAGGTCAATCAAAATACTCAGATTGAATTTTGACCTTTACAGAGATTTTAAACTCTTTTAAAATATTAACTAAAATTAGCTAGTAAAGGAGTAAAGAATACATATAAAACATAGCTTTTCCTCTAGAAAGTAGCAAAACAGCAATCCGCTGCTTAGAAAATCTTTCCTCTTCTTCCCACTTCCCCATTCTCAAACAAGCTACCAAAACAGAAAACATCTCCTGTTAGGCTTGCGTTGTCTTTTTAAGGACATAGGTTTATATTACTTGCTATGCATGTTACATAGCCCCAGTGAAGGGAAATATCACTTGGCAGCATAAAACAGTGCTGGCCGCAGGGAAGAAATGAGCAGCAGGCATTAGCCGCATATGCCTGTGCGTTCATTCTTCAAAGCAGAATAAGAAACGGTGGACCCATACTAGGATTCAGTTCATTAGGACTGTTTTGTGGGAGTGTGTGTGTGTGTTTTCACCATGTGGATTTATTGATTAATTGTATGGGGCAAGTTTTAGATGTTCCAAAAGCTAAACTTTATAATAAACTGTACTGTCATGTGGAAAAGAAAAAATCTTTATCTGCTGAAGTACTTAATTGTAGCTTAGAGCAGAAGCAACTATTAAGTATTTATTATATAAAATAAAGAGGAAAATTAAGAGATCTTTACAATTAGGAAAGATGCTGAATTCTATGAAAAAAAAAAATCTTTAAATGTTAGGACTCTTAGCCAGGACAGAATACATGAGGGAAGGAAAAGGACAACTGAAAATTGGTAATGAGATGAGCAATTGTGATCTGTGAAGATGCATGTACAAGTCTATGCTGTCCTGCTGTATACAGTCTTCTTCACTGTGAAAGGAGTGTCTTTAAAAGGCAATTTGTGTAAATTGGATTTCTACACAGCTGCATCTGTGGATTACTGGTTATTTACAAAAGAAGTTTGCTTTTTCCCTCTTCTCAAGTTTGACACAAGTTCTATAAAACTGAAAAAAAATCCTTCTTTCCTTCCCCCCCCCCTTTTTTTTTTGTTTCATTGTGGTGGTGAAAATCTATTGCAAGTGTGTATTTCTTCCTTTTCTTTTTGTTTTTATATTTACTGGAGTAACATATTATCTCCAGCAGCATAATCCCTGTATCTTTAATGTAGGTGCATTTGATTCATTAGTGTGCATTGCAGTGGGGAAAGCTGCTATGTTTATGTTAATAATAATTAAAAAACAATCAGTCATTTAATCTTGCTATCTCTGATTGATAAGAGAACTTTTTCCATGTGTTTGAGAATAGTTCCTGAAAGTATTCACTACCATAAACTCTAAAATAATAGCAAGAAAACAATTACTTTGGGCAAAATCTGTGTTCTCCTAAGATCTACTTCCTTAACATGTTTACCACTGCTCAAAATTACACTAAGTCATGTCCAGAGAAACAAACTCCATACCAAACTGGCAGCCTCAACAGATACAGTGCGTGTAGCTAGACGATGGCCCATGTGTGATGTGCTGCACAATGAATGGCACCAGTTATGTGATGTTTTTACATGAGTCGGTTGAGGATGCTTTCCTCAGGAAACTTGCAGCTCTTCTCAGACTCTGTTTTTTCCAGCATACTGAATATTATGTGCTGTTATTCATATCTCTGAAATAGTAGGGAAATACCTTCCAGGGGGGAGATCGTGCAGTGAGAATCCTCATACAAATGTGCAAAGACAGGGCAGCCTGAGTATGTGCATGCATTCTTACACAAGATGAGCAAATTCATTTTGCTCCAGTTGTCAACATGAGACCTAAACCAAGGGTTTGTGTGACAGCCTGTTAAGTGCAAGTTATAAGTAGCTGATAATGAGATATTTCACCGGAAATATTTATGCAACTTCAATTGAGTAGTGGTGCCTGCTATTTTATACACCCTATATTGAATTATGCATCAAGTTTAAATCTGTCAAAGCTAATATAATTGGAATTGCAAAGGCTAGTGAATCATCTGGAACTATCAATGCATGCATACCTCAGTCTTGGTGGAGAGACAAGGGAGATCCCTGATGTCAGTGATATGTAAGAAGTTAGAAAGCTAGTACCCAGCTTCAGTTCTCAAAAAAGAGAGTTCGTTAGGAAACTTTCTGGATGTGATTTTGAGAGATAAATCCTTTAACAGGACAATATGTGCACATCTACTTGAAGAAGAGTAATGAAAGAAGATTCACTTTGTGTTATGATAAGACCTGGAAGATTTTCCTGAATTTCTAGATCAATGACAAATGTCAGTTGAATACATAAAAATATTTGCATTTATTTGTGTGTAACATTACTGTTGTACAAGGCTTGTTTATTCAAGCAGCAGATGAATTTAAAGCAGCTTGATCTCCTTCAGCTGGTTTTACCTGCAGTAATTTGTTTATAAATACAATAATTTCCATCTGAATAATGAAACAGCTCTAAAAATGGTTGAGAGTCTTCACACAAGTTCTGAGAAACTGTGTCCCTTTCTACCAGCGTGGCTTTGAACAGCAGCATGTAAGCGTTTTGTGGCTATAAGCATCTTTCACTTTTGGGCTATCGTCCCTCTTGATACCACTCCAAACTACTATCTTGCTTTACTCTTTAGAAATTAAAAAGGAAGACTTCAGTATGGTAAAGGGGTGAAATTTATGAACATGTTTTCCAGTACTGTGCAGCATCTTCATACTGCATTCAAAGTATGCATCTCTGTTGCTCGAATAAGAAGTCCCTCTCTTCAGGGGCAAGGAGTGAGAATTTGGGTACTTACTGCCTTGCTTACAAAGGTTTGTGGTGTAAATATGTGTGTGTATGTGTGTGTGTGCACAGACACATACATGTAACCTATGTATAGCTTATTCTGTTTCCTTGAACATATGGTTTAAGTGTGGCTGGGCAAAAGTTACAGCTAAGTGATTGTTTACCTCATATGAATAATGTTTTGGTAAAAATAGATGTTGGTTAAAACTCAGCTTGAACCTTCACTTAGTGCAGACAAAGCATTTGCTGTCATACAGCTTACAGTACTACTGACTGGGAGCTCTGCAGTGTTGAATAGTTTTTTTCTGTAGGTGTTGTAAACCCAGTAAATGTTTGAGGGTGAGGAGGTTGAGCTCCTGCACAGCTGAGCTTCTGAATGGCTTTATTTTATGAAGCCATGCACATGTGCACACACGCACGCACACACACAGAGCTAGTTGTCTCAGCAGGTGGGTTGCAGGGTCTGCAAACTTTCTGTTGTGCATTTTTAGTGAAAAAGCATTAATACCATAGAGATACCTACCTAAATCCAGAATGTTATGATACAGAAATAGCTGGAAAAAGCTAGTGAACTGGATCTTCTGAAATGGGACCATATAAGGGTCACATTGCCTAAAGAAGCAAAGGATGATTTTGTTTTCTGTTAGAGAGGATGGGTGGTTTTTGTCCGTCTGTTTGGTTTTTATTTAAGCCTCAGTTTCAGAAGTAATTGGTACTCACTGTTTTCCTTCTGCAGTTGATGGGTTCCCTAGCTCAGCACCTTTGAAGATCAGTTGCTGATTTAGAAGCTTAACTCACAACATTTACTATTCAGTTCTTCTGTCCAACATGGTGGTTACTAAACTTGTGATGATCTGCAGTTTGCCTTGAAGGTAATAAAGTGACATTGTCCTGCCTTTCTCATCTTTTCCTGGTGACCCCCATATACATTAAAAATATATAAAGAAACAAGCTTTCACAGAAATAGCCAAGAGATTTGTGGCATCCTATGAAAAATATGGGCACTATGCCTGGGTCCTTCATGTGCATTTTTTCTGCAACTTAATGATGATTAGAGTATCTCTAAGCCTAATGTGAAATATTACTGAAGAATAATTACATTTTCTTGCTCAAATGCACAGCCATTTATAATAGTTATTATAGTTTCTGAATGTGTTTATTACAGAGAATTTGCTGAGAAAAAAAAATAATTACTTGGCTCTGTGGTGTTTCTGATTCAAGAAAAGCAGTAACGACCTACTGTTGGGTTTATTGTACTTTTCATTAAAGCAGCTGGCATTGGCCATTCTCAGAGTAAGGGTAAGAACCATTGTTCTGATACAATACAGTAATTCCTTCTTTCCTGTGAAGCCATCTGGTTCTACCTCTGTTCTCAATATTTTTAGCTCTGGTGAGAAATAGTGTAATACTCAAAAATATTCACAAAAGCTCTGAGTTTTTGTGTAAGTTTCAAATAATTAGATTTGGTTTAGTTCAGTACAGGAGCCTAAACTTAACTTTTAGCCTTGTCTCCAATACAAAATTAAGAACTTCTAAATACTGCCTCTGAACAGTATAGAGTGGTCTAGCAGGAACTTAATGCAATTTGTGGGATTTAGGCTGTGTTGGTTTTTAGTTGGTTTGGTTCTGTGTTTTGTTTTGTTTTGTTTTGTTACTTTGAATAAAACATTATGTAAACATTTGACCTTAGAAGCACACTTGATAGTGTCTCTAGCACTTTGCATCAATTAGTCCTGGAGTACTTTTTCACAGCTGCATGAGAAATAAGTACAGAATCGAGTCAGATGAATGGGTGCCCACTTTAAGCTGGATTTAGACATGTCTTATAATCAAACCAAAAGAGATAAAAATGTAACTCGTCCATTCACAACTTGATAGAGTGGTAGCAAACTTTTGATGAAAAGATACTTAGAATAATTCAATATATCACTATTATGGTTTAATGTCGCAAGCAGCCAAACCCCACATGAACACTTGCTCACTTCCCCCTCATAGGATGGGGGAGAAAATCAGAAGAGTAAAAGTGAGGAAATTCATGGGTTGAGATAAAGACAGTTTAACAGGTAAAGCAAAAGCCACGTGCGTAAGCAAGGCAAAACAAGGAATTCATTCACCACTTCCCACAGGCAGGCAGGTGCTCAGCCACCTCCAGGAAAGCAGGGCTCCATCATGTGTAATGGTTACTTGGGAAGACAAACGCTGTCACTCCAAATGTCCCCCCCTTCCTTCTTCTCCCCCAGCTTTATATGGTGTGGGATATTCCTTGGGTCAGCTGGGGTCAGCTGTCCCAGCCGTGTCCCCTCCCAACTCCTTGTGCGCCCCCAGCCCACTTGCTGGTGGGGTGGGGTGAGGAGCAGGAAACGCCTTGAATCTGTGTAAGCACAGCTCAGCAATAATGAAAAAAATCCCTGTGTTATCCACACTGTTTCCAGCACAAATCCAAAACAGCCCCATACTAGGTACTCTGAAGAAAATTAACAATATCCCAGCCAAAACCAGCATACTCACTCAGAATGAAATGCAGCCCCAAATCTCACAGTTTTGAGGAATATGTCAAGGCTATTTGCTTTTACCAGCACCGGTCACAAATCTCTGAAATTGCTGTAGTTAAAATACTGCTAATGACTAACTTGATTACCTTCATAAGGAGTTTTCTACTTCTCAGTTTAACATTTAAAGACAGCCCCATTATCAGATGAATTCCTCTTCTTTGTCCCTCAGTATTTTTCTCCTTTCCAGATACAGTAGGAAACATTTCATAGTTTCAAGGGCATTCCTAGCAGAAGGTACATAATAATATTAATTGCAAAACTCTCCAGGTACTTGTCAAAGTCCTGAAGAGATCAGCCTGTGCTGGCACTGTGTATTCAGATAAGCTCTGCAAGCAGCAGGATGCTTGGATTTACTACTGCTGCCAGAAAGCAGGGACAGTCTGCTGCTAATGGGTTGCCTGTCAACAGTGCTGTGCACTTATGGAAGCTGCTGGCAATTTCGTTTTATATTTTACCTAAAGTTTTGGGGCATGTCCTAGTGGCTCTTGACAAAGTATCAAGATAGTGGAGAAAAAGGACAGAAACAGTCCAGTGAGCATTAAGATGACAAAAACTATTAATACCTTAAACACATCAACACTGATAGATCCACGCAGTTGGGAGTTTTGTGCTGAAAGTTATATTCTAGCATGAAAGCTAAAGTTTTGCATACACTCAGAATGTATGGATCTGTTTTGCAATCCTGATTGTTATTGGGGTAACTGAATAGTCCTCTCTAAATAATAGTTGAGGCACAGGTTATTACTGAAGATGAGAGAGCGTGTCAAGCGAATTAATTGACCCAAATTTTCAAAAGACGAAAGCTGAATCATGCCATTATCTAGACATTGATTGTCCTAAAAATATTCACCCTGGAAGTTCAGGTTGTAACCTCCTCTTGGTGTGTGAAAGAAGAGTGCAACTAGAGAAAAACTTGGGTGGGTGGCTTGCAAAGGTGCATCTTCAAAATGATATCTGAAGCTGCTTCTCTTGAAGCCTGTCCAGGAGCCTGGACAGGTGTGGCTTGCCAGGTGGAGCTGAATGATACCAGTGGTGTTTAACTGTTGACTTATGGAAGTTTGAAAATCTTTAAAGGACTCTTACATAGTTATCCTTCGTATCTGGAAATCTGCTATGGAATTGTTTTGTATAACATTAACTTCCTATGATTACGTTTTGTTTTAAATACTAAATCTGGTATAGGCTGGTGTACCCTTGAGAAAAAGCGAATCAGTCTACAGATACTTTCTAAGTTGTGCTAGAACTTTCTGAGTTCACTGTAAAGTTAGGAGGTGTATTAGTGACTCCAAAACCGACATAATTTATTACATAAAAGTACTGCTTTCTGATTTTTCTGGATGGCTCCAGATGGCTGGGAATTTGTATTTTCATTACCACTGCTTGTCTAACACTATTTCCTAACACTAAAAAATAAATTTGGATCTCCTAAAACCAGTGTTTAAATGTATTCAGCCCTCTAGTGTCACTTGTCATTTGCATTTTTCTTATATGAATTTTATTGTCTGTGAAAAAAAAATCCTACAAAAGCCCTAATTTCTTTTCTTCACTAACAACTGTTTTCTTTTTTAGTACTGATAAACCAAACTTCACTTTCTTTCAGATTGGCTTCAGCAATCATTGTGCAAATTTTTCTCTATGATATGAAGAGTTCTCCCAGCTTTCTTCTAATCAGATCATTAGAGGCAATGAAATTAAAAGAATATGAAGATGAAAAAGCAAGCCTACTTCCATGGACAGAGGGTCACTTAGAAAGGAGCTTACTTTGAGAACAGGAACATAACAGAAATTCATTCGAGGAAAAAAAAAAAAAAGAAAAAAGGGATCATTCAAGGCACTGCTTGAATCAGTCTTGTGCTCTTTTTGATCAACATGCACCACTTAAAATATAGATACAATAGTTAAAAGAAAAAAAAGTCTTTGCACTGATCTTTCAAAATAAGCAATGAAAATTGCATGTATTCTTCAAAGCAATCATTCATTTTATGTGATGGTGATGTGATATGGATGTCTTAGCCTGGTTATTTGGATACTAGTTATCATGAGGAAACACCATATCATTTACTGCATAAATGTTGCAATTAATTGACAGTGTCATTTTTATCTCAGGATATAACCATTGCTGCTCTTTCAGAAAATTGAAGTAATATGATAATTGATGCTGAAATTTGTTTATAGCGTGCACACAGATTTAATCGCTGTACTGAATTGCTGCATGACAAGGAGGCTCAAGACACCATTAGGGACCTTTGAGTTTGCTTTATGCAAATACTTGGAGGCAATCTGTCTAAATCCACACCAAATCAGCAATAAATATAAATAGGAAAAGTGTCACTGAAATAATTGGGTTTTTCACAGCTTTTCCATAGTTTAGAGATGGGAATAGGAGCTAGATCTGTTGGGTCCTAGTCTTGTTGTCCATCCTGTGCTGTACACGCTTTTCCATAGCTTTTTTTTTTTCTTCCCTAAAACCAATGTTACTGATCTATGGTTTGAAGAATTTTTTTTTTTGAGGATATTGTGCCTTTTCAGAGGGTCTGTGTAAACACTTTTTGCGTGCTTATGAAGGTGAAAATTAGAATAGCAACACGATGCAGCAGCAAGAGCAAATCCAATATAATCTCTGAAGTGCTTAGTGTTGTGCATGTTCATTTTTTTTAAATGAAAACATGCTATAAAATGAAACTCTTTACCATACTATAGACGTATTATTAATAATGCCTGAATTTAAATTGAATCCTCTTTCATTCAACCAATCCTGGAACTGGAATGATTTTAGATTACAGATACAAAAAAAGAATATTGTAAACTTTCAGTCTTAAGTAAATTGACATCTTTTTACTATTGTTGGTTACTTTCAGTCTTTTTATATTGCAGAGTGTATGTTACTGTGCGATCAGAGTGTATGTAGCCATCACTTTAGTCAAGATGGAAACGTCAAAATGGAATATTTTCTTTTTCAGGCCTTTTTTCAAACATTTTGGAGGGAAAATTAAAGGAACTTTTTAAAAACTATTTTATGAAATTTCTTGTTATTAAATAAGTATAATATCTAGATAAATTATTGAAAATTGTGCATGACATATTCAGTGTTGCTTGAGAAATAAAGCTCTAGTGGCTAGCAGCTGAGGAGAGTAAGCTTTCTGTGCTGGAACGCAAGAAGGAATAGATGAGCAAGTAAGGAGACATAAAACAATGAGTTGTCATCAGGAATTTCTAAGGACCCTATAAACTGGCATGCAGATTCTTCTTATTTAGATAAATGAGGGTTTTGTCTGTAGATGAACTAGTAGCTGTTTTCCTATGATCACAGTAACGAAATTGCTATCTGAACCAATTGAGACCGTATTTAAAACTAAAGGGAAAGAGAAATTGTGATTTCTGTATAGGGTTAAAGCCTCTATACAAACACGTTTTATATATTTACTGCTTATTTCTTGTATGTCCAGTAAGTGCATCAGCACATACTGGAAAGGTAATGGGAAAGACAAAGTGGGTCTTTTGGCCAGGCCAGAAGTCATGTGATCAAATTTCTGACTCAAGATAAGGGCATGTGTTCATCACACACTCATTTTCTGCTTTAGTGGCAGAGGTTGCTGTCTAGTGAACAGAACATTTGTAGCTCTTTGGAGTGCAGGTTATTGGGATTTATTGCAGAATGTTTCACAGCAGATTGGTGGAACCTGAGTCAAATATAGCTTGTGTGAAAACTTTGTGTGGGTTACAGAAACACATGTAGTCTATTGTACAAGGTACACTCTCTGGTGTAGTTACTAATCCTGCAGGTATTACTATAGTATCGACATATGTCTTTAAATGCTGAAAACGTGAGGGAAAAAACATCAAATTGATTCCGCAACTTGTGCAGGTGTTTGATTTCAGTCAAAAACCTCTGACATATATTTAGCCTTAGAACTTTTTATACCTGACACTGAAGAGACAGAATTTCCTTTCCAAGACTCATAAATGTAAATTGTTGCAGCAGTGACACTTCTGTCATTTAACCCTAAAAGGGTTTCAGCCCTCTCAGTTGTTAGCCAGGTTGAGGGATTGTGATCTATCTGTTGAATGAAGCATCTGTGAAGGCAATATTATAAAGCTCCCTAGAGACCATTCTCTTGCAAAATGTGTCATCATTATGGCTGTACATTCATGATCTGTAGGCAGCAATGCTTTATGTACTCTACTGGAGTTTCTTCTTAGTGACATCTTCAGTTAATATAGAACCCAAGCGTTGCAGTCCTCTATTTGCATAAGAGACAGATCATAAAATACAAATTTCTAGGCAGGATCCAACACACTGTCAATATGGGTTAAATTGCCTTTTATTGTCATGTGAAGCTGAAAATGGTGTATACCCTTCTATAAGAAAATGTATGCTTAATGACCACACTGATTTTTTATTTTTTCTGTGAGCAGGCACATTCAGATTTTTTTTTTTTTCTGCATTACCAGTACAATTCAAAAATGTTTGTAGTGACCTTAATACAAGTAGGTCTACATAAATAAAAACAACAATCAAGTGGGAGGAGCTTACAATGTTATTCACAGGAACACTTTATGACTTAAGTAAATTATTTTACAAGATATTGATGAGTTTCACTGAGTTTCAACACAGACTTGATGGGCTGGATAAATGTTTAAATTTAAAATGCTAGAAAACATAAATGGGCATTTTCTTTCAGGAATCGTGCTTAGATGCTTGCTTGGAACTTTTCAGATAAATCCAATCTGTCATTTGAAGTCACTACAAGAGACTAATATCACTAAAAAATGTATCTGAAAATGGCATTCAGGCAGATGCAGAAATACCTGGTGATGGATCTTTGAATCATTATGACTGGTACACATGACCAAATTACTTAAGGTGGTATAGAAAAATGCCCTGAATGAGCCCGTTAGATGACATTACAACCAACTTCCAAGGAAAATAGAGCAGAATATGTTTCATTTATCACTGTTTGCTTAAATTAAGGAATTTGAAATACATAAATATATTCATTCTTTTCAAATCTGGGAAAGTGGGATTGAAGCCATAGTGCTGAATTAGAGGGCAGAGTAGCCGAGTTGCAGAAGATTCAAAAGAGATGAACAAGAGTGACTGGAGGTTGTAGGAAGCAGTTACAGAAAGTGCTATCTTTTAGCCTGAACAAAACACAGCTGTTGTTTGAGGTGACATCATTGTCTAAAATCTGCTGAAGGGAACAGAAGAAGAATTTGTTGCCTGGGTCTGTGTTAAATAAGACAAGTACAAATGGATTCAAAATGCACTGAAAAGATCAGAAGGGACCTAATGTGTTACTCATGACAGATCTTTGCCTAGATAGAATTATTCTTTCTCCAGGTGTAAACACATTTATACTGTTACTAGAAGTGGTAACAGCTAATTAAGGAAACCTTTTTGTACACTGTTGTCACTAGAGATGGGCGTACATACATGTCTATGTGATATTCCTCTTCCTCTTCTTCCTGGCAAACACAACAGCATTTCCTGTGGTTAGATGTGCCCCGAACTTTTAAAATGGTATTTGGCCTGATGTCTGTTTTTGATGAAAGAATGTTGCTTTTATTTCGACTTTGCAATGAGTAATTTTTTGTTACTTTTTGTTTGTTTTTTTTTACCCCACTAATGCAAGGAGGGAATTGTACCTGCAACTTGAGTAATGGTGCTGAAACAGAAACTAATACAGAAAGTAGTATAATCCTTGGTCCTTGTAAGATGACCACTGAAGTTACAATGTGTTCTGTGCCATAGCTATTCCCAATTAAGTAATTTTGCTCCTCAGACCCTCTGTGCAGAATCTGTATGCAGGCGATCCATCCAACGATGAAGAACACAAAGATAACATCCCGGTGGACACTACTCAAAAAATAAAAATGTGAGAACATTATTTGTAATACTGTTGTCTCTGCATTATGTAGCTCTGTGTCTGTTCTCTTTGATTCTCTGATTAAAGCCTTGCAATTGCTAGTAGACCTCGCAAATATAGAATTGTAACTGTACTTGGTAGAAGAAAAGAGCTTTTTTAGACCTTTTTAGACATTCATACAGAACCAAATACACTTTGTTTAAAAAAACCCTCATTTTTGGAGTCCTTTTGCTAGGAATTTTGGTCTCCAGTAGTTACTGGAGACAGTGGGAGGTACACTCAAGTTAAAGGGTGACAAAAGATTTTTTTAATTCAGACAACATTAGTGTGCTTCTTTTTCTTCTCTATTTAATGCTTAGAAAGAATTGCTGATTGGATTGTCTTGCAGTTATAGGATGCACCTAAGACTTACTGGATCTGAATTAAATTCCCAATTTTAATTTCTTCCATAGCTTTTGTCAAGCTATATAATCTTTCCATTCCTTTATTTGTTTGTTCGTTTTAAAACTGGGAAAATGCCTTTATCTGGCTTATCTGTTTATATAAGGTTTCCCAAATAATCATGTTTTGTCAGTGACTTGAACTTTCTCAGTGACCAAATGGAGTCACTACCATTATTTAAAAATATATGGATGAAAAACAAAAATGGTGATATGAACTGTAAAATATGGTTTGCTATTTTGAAAGAGGTTATATGTGCAGAGAAAATTATTTAGGTGAACGCTTTATAATGAAATGTAATAAGAATACAACATAATATTCAGTGAAAATTTGCATCATAATTGGTAGAGAAAGAAGGGAGAGGAATAAGGTCTTTTGTAATGGTTTATTCATAGGTAGCATGAAAAGGCAGATAGTTGAATACAGTCCTATTTGTGCATCAGAAACACAAATGTCAGCAGCTGGACAAAACTTTTACCACAATCTGAATCTCTGACTCTGATAAGGACTGAGGAATTAGAACAGACATGAAACCTGGAGGTAAACAGGTTCTTTGTCTAACAGCCTAAACAAATGATGTACCTCTTTTTATTCAAATAGCTGTCAGAGAACCTAAGTTTTGTGAAATTCACACCATTTTTATAACATTATTTCTCTGAATTTAGCAGTAAAAATGTGTACCAAAAATGTCTGTAGGATTGCACACCTTTTCTCAGAGTTTATGAGATATACCTGTATTTTTCTCACCTGCTATACATAGAGCCAAACATTTTTCTGGTTTGGTCTTTTCACTTAACTTCATTACTTTCCTCTTTTTTTTATTTAACGTGACTTTAAAAAAAAGAATCCTTACTATTTTCTTAGTCGTCATCATTGACCGTGTGGGTTTACCATGGATATTTCTGTGTGTTTCTATTGCAGTATACAGTTACTAAATAAATACTGGTTTTGAAACTTTCCTAATACATCTGCTTACTAATGAGACTCATTCCTTTTTCAGAAATGCTCTCTGCATAATTTTCTTGGTCAGGAGAAGCTCTTTGGTTGGAATAAGTGAAAAAATAGCTTAGCCACTTTTGCTGCATTTCTTTCTACTGTCATTTTGTCAGATGGTGAAGTAACTAGAAGAGAAATGACTAAGCTTACAGAAAATGTTGAACAGTTCACTTGCATCGATACAAGTCCCAAGAGATGTCAGTAACCTTTGCAGAAAAGATAATAAAGGGCAAGATGTTGACTGTAACTCTTAGGTTGGCAGTCGTCTTATCAAAAGCTGCAGTAATGTCTTGGTTTATGCACTCCATTTGCTCTCATTGAAAATGCAGACTTCAGGCATATCACATACTTAACATTCAGCAACAGTGGAATCACTGCGTCTTACAAGAAGTTACTCTGTCTTACAAGGAAATGCCTGTTAACAATGTGTTAAGCTGAACTCAGGAGGAGAAAAGGACATTTGAATTATGAATATCTAGTCTTTCCATAATGCTACAACACTAATACTCATAAGTGAGTCAGTCTTGTTCTGGCAAGGCCAATTCCTAGTCTATACACAAGCCAATCGTTTCCTTATCTGGCTTATACTGACAGCTATATGAATTCTTTTTTTGTTTTGGTTTTTTTTTTTTTTTTTTCTAATACACACTCCATTTTCATCTAGTCCTCTGAAAAGATGGTACAGCTTTTCATAGCAGTTCAGGATTGAAAGCAGCAGTCCCCATCTCTTCACTGTTATGTTTTCCAATTTTAAATTCCTTCTAGACCTACTATCAAAGAATGCAAGCTCACTAACAAGACCAATCTGACTGTGATGAGGGAAAACCTTGACTAATAATTGAATGTATGTTTTAGGAAGCGTTGTGGCCTAACCTTGTTGTAGATCGTGGGGCTTTTTTTTCTTAATGCGAAATACTGTGATATGAGATAGAGGTGATAGTATTGGATTGTGATATGGTCAACAATTGAAACAGAAGCGGTTTCAGAGTTACTAAGATACAGTACCTAATGTTTGAAATTTTTTCATCTTAGCTTCCTGAAGCCTCCAGAACTGTGTTAAATACTGCAGCTGTGGCATTCTTCTAAGTTATACTACATTTACAGGAAGCTTGGCTATTTCATCTTGGATTCTTTACTTTTTTTTTACTTTTCTCTCCTATCATGAAAGTAATCAGTTCTTTGTTTTCCAGAGGCTAATTTCAGAGCCACTTTTCCAAAAGTGTAATTTTTTCCCTTTGTACAATGATAAAAATCTTCTCAGCAGAGTCAAACCCTGACTTTGTGGTACCTTGTAAGCATTTTTGCAGGAAGGTGATTGTGTGATGAGTGTACAGAAGAAGCTGCAGATAGTATTTCTTGTATTTTCTATTTCTGTTAACATCTGCATCTCCTTGGATAAGCTAATTTGGTGGAATAAAAGATGTGAAAAAGGAATAATGAACCTGCATGCCATGGGCAGAATAAATGTTGGATTTTTAGAGTCTAAGAAAAATGCTTTTTTTACGTATCTCATGTAGCCTATCAAATCCTGAGAAACAGTGTTGGTTTTTGCAGTTTTAATATAACTACAGTTTCTAAACAGCTGGGAAATATTTTTCCCCCAGTTGAAGAGGGTTTTAGAGTTAGTCTTTCCCACTATAGTACCCATAAGAAATTAGGAATATGAAGATCTCCCCTTCCAGATAAAATCTGAGTTTTCTCAAAACACCAGCTTTCAAATATGGAAAATTAGTATTCCTCTCATGCCAGTTGCACTTAGTTTAATAAGAAATCCTGAATTATCAAAAGAAGTCATCTATCCAATTTATTCTACCTTATAATCACTTCTGTATTGAAGTGTTCATATTTGCATAAAATGTTGAAAGATTTTTGTAATGCTACTTTTTCATACTTTCTCTCTTATGCAAGGAAATAGCAATCATTTCAGTAAGCATTTGTGTCAGTTATATGAAGACATTTGAGATCATGTTATAATGTGTTCCATCTTTTCAGTGATTTAGGTGAAGCGGAATTTCACATTCTCCATTTTCGGTCGAGTACAAACCACATCCGTGATTTAAATCGATTAGGAGACTGTCATTGTAACAGAGAACACCAGGGACTCAGAACACTGCAGGTTAAATATTAGTGAGGTGTGTGTTTTAGTCTTCACCAGTGTGGACAGTTCCTAACATGATGAAAATCTGTACTTAATAACGTGTCACAAATAGAAATTAAATAAAGTAGCAACTACACATGACAGAAATAACGCACTGTAGCATAAAGGCAATTCTGCTCATTTGTAATACCTATAGGAAAAAACTGTAAGAAATACAGGGGAAGGTAAATGCATTTTAGTGTAATTTTAAGAATCCAGAAAGACATGGTTAATCCTGCTTGATGGATGTGTTATGACTGTATTCCAGGGAATAATAAAATATGTATCTGCCACTTATAATTTCTGAAATGCTATTACGTTATAGTAACTGTAACTGTAGTTTCTTTATTATGACATACAAGTAGAAATGTTTCCAACCCTTCATTAGAATATTTCTCTGTTTATGAAAAAAAAAAGCTTGCTTTCAAATTTTTAAGAAAAAGTTTCAGATTTCTCTTGGAAGACAGTATAGGGTTAAACATTAAGAAAAATATTTTCTATCATTTGATATTCCAGAGCCAGTTTAGAAAGCCAACACATTGCGTGAAAGTATTTTAATTTTTCTATGCAAAACCAACTGGATTAGGAAAAAGTGCAGAATTTCTTGGCAAATTTTAAGATGTCGACTTTATAGAGGCACCAAAAGCTTTTTAATTCTGTGAGGAATTGGAAGGTATCAGATTCAACACATAAAAAGACAATTTTCAGGTTCCTCAGCCTATCTCAGGTTTTTGATGCTGATAATTGGAAAGTGAATGATTTAAACTAAATTTTCATTCATAAATGGTTCAGTGCAGGATCCACCAGCAGTACATGGATTGATACTGTGAGAGTCAGCAGTTACTTTAGACTTTTGTGCAACTGCAGCTGGGGTAGAAGACAGGAACAAAATGCTGGTAGCTTCATTTAGTTATAATGCAGATGTTCCATGAATAAGTGATCTAGTGCAATTCCTTATCCCACCATTAAAATTAAATATCTCTCTGAAATTAAGGACTATGGAATCTCCTGATTTGACACTGTACTCCAGATCAATGTATTGGTTATTCCATATTAAATTGTTCATTCATACATCCCTAATAAGATCTGAATTTTATTTCAATGCAGAATTTCTTTTCAATCCCAAAACATTTGAGAATAGCTGATGATCTCTAGTTAGGTCTACTATAAAAGTCAGCCTAAATATATTTAACATCACTAGTTGCTCATGTATGGAAAGACTGGAATATTTGCTAACCAGTCAAAACCTCTGTTATTTGAACAGAACAGTCAGCTGTCTGCTATATGAAAAGTCATAGTCAAGTGTTTCTCATGTCATTCTTGCGATGCCATATCCATAAAATCATTTGAAGAGTGTGTCTCTTTAGATAGTTCACAATTATATGAAAAATATATCTTTTAGCTACTGAAGATGAAGATGACTATTTCTTAATTTCTTTTTTTTTTTAGAATAGAATAGAATAGAATAGAATAGAATAGAATAGAATAGAATAGAATAGAATAGAAGTAGTTTTAGTTGGAAGGACCTATCAACAATCACCCCATCCAACTGCCTGACAACTTCAGGGCTGACCAACAGTTAATCCACGTTATTAAGGATTTTGTCCAAATGCCACTTTATCACTGACAGGCTTGGGGTATTGACCACCTCTCTAGGAAGCCTGTTCCAGTGTTTGACCACCCTTTCTGTAAAGAAAGGGTCAAGTCTGAACCTCCCCTGATGCAGCTTTGAGCCATTCCACGCATCCATCCGTCACGGGATACCAGGGAGATCAGCAGTTTCTCAGGCGTTTGTTCCTTACTCCTCCTCCTTATATTCTTTGAGGTGCTATGACTTTCTACTGAAATTGTTGGGTTTAGCATCATTCTTTCCACAGTCTTTGTCCTCACACCAATAATTTCCTCTTTGCTTTCATGAGTCATCTTATTTAGATATGCTTCCAGCAATACCACCTCTCTGTAGAACACAAATGAGGGAAGAGTGCATTGTATTGCATATTCTTTTTCTCTTATTCTTACACAGCCCAAACAGCTCCCATATGCCTTACCCTTGTCTTTCTTCTATTCTATATCACCTTTGAGCCAACGAAGAATGGTGTCATTTAAATAATTTCTGCTACTCCTCAGAATCTGCTGTCTATGAAACAAGTAACAGCAGTAGGCTGTGCTGCTAGGTATCACTGTTTTGGTTATCCCTGGCTTATGTGTAAGCTAAGCTAAGGCTGTAGAAAGGAGAGACCTACAAATTTGACAGGAGCCAGTGAAAGTTACAGATACTTTCTTCCGGGGATAGACATTGTGACTGCTAATGGCACCAAACCGATAATATTGTGGTATAAACTCTAAAATTAATCACATACTTTTCTGATTTCTGTTAGTGCGTATGGCTACCTTTTCCCCTTTCCTTGTGTTGACTGGATACGTCTTGATAGGTTTATTTTTAAGGTGGGGTGAAAGAGTAAGCTTATGATTTTAATATAGGGTAACACTAACCATAGGAAAATGAAGGATAAACCAGTGCCCCCTTTGTATGTGTCAGCTCTGCCATTTTTCTCTCTGAGATACAAGTCAAACAATCTGCAGCTATATAAAAACTCTTTCCAAGAACCTAGAGTTCTTTAGCTGGAAAGTAGAGTGCCTTTATTTAGATCTCTGGAAGGCTGTGATGTGTGACTTTTTAAATAAAGCTTAAAGCATAAGCAAGTTGATGTCTGGAATAACAAAATAAAGAGGATAACAGAGGAATTAACAGTAGAATGGTGAACTGTGATGGACATTTAGACCATGATTCCCTGCCATATGTCAACATACAGACCTGGAAAAATTGTTGAATTGCATTGTGTTTAATTTCTTCTTTGCACAAATTAAGCTCATCTTCTTTTAGTTGTGTGACTATGCCCCCAGAATGGGAATCTTTTTTGTACAGTATCAACAATATCTAATGCAAGTGCATCCTGATTCCTACTTATTTTGTGATCTGCAGTAGTGACTTCAAAATTGTATGTAATACAATTTTTGAAAACGATAGAGATTTACAAAGGGATTGCTGTACTGTTTGACTAAGAAAAAAAAAAATTACTATGAATGTACCAGGCTACATTTTTATATTTGCTTTTATAAGCAAAATGAAAAGCAATGTGACTGCATAAATTGATTTATTCCCATTTTGGCATTTTATGAGTGTGCTAGACAAATATGCTTCATATTAGATATTGGTTGTCTGGAATTAGCTTACTAAAATGCTTACTCTGCTGAGGTACTAAATGGAGGAAGATTGAAACACAGCACTTGGTACTTGCACCCTATTACAAGGTAGTATGAGTTTTGCTGCTGTGTTTGTTGGTTCCAGGACAAAAATATGAATAAATCAATAGCATGTTTAGCACTTTTTAAAATACGTCATGGTTTATAAAATTGAGTTCTGATTTCCCAAGGCTGATTCCTCCCCCCCCATAAAATCTAAGAACATAAGCAGTTTTCGATTACTTTTTTTTGTTTTAGAAGCTCTTAAAAATACATGCTGCATTTCAAAAAGCTACAAATAGATGAAAAACTAGTTAGTGCGTCAGAGTACATAATAATACATAACACTGAAGAAGTCTAAAACTTAAGAGATCAGTCCTACTACAACAGCTACAATCATTTGAAATTCTTACATTTATTTCAGTAACACTAAGGTCGGATCTCAAAAATTATGCCGTGCCTGCCATTCAGAAACTGGAAAATCTCTGAGGGATTTAGGTGATCCATTTTCTGAGGACTGTAGATGCCTTTTTACTTTTGAGTTCCTTTGAATGTTCAGAGATGACAGATTCACAGCTGTGATCTGAAAGAAGAAATTAACTCCATAGAGATTCTGGAGTGTCAGTCTACCCTATTCCTTCACATATAGCTTGACCTGTGTTTCTTCATGCGTTGGTTTAGTAATATTTATTTAGGTCTTTAAAATTGACGTGCTTTATACACTCCTTAAGCTTAATTTAAATTCAGACTAGACATGTCTTTAGTCTAAATCAGGAGAATGTAATGAGTGCTCAACTGAAGACATGTAAAGTCATGGTCAGATGTCAACTCTTTTTACTCCTGGAAAAGAATTAACTACTTTTAAAATAAGTGTGATGGCCCATTTCCTTTCCAGAAAGAGTAGATTAAGTTGTTAGATTTCCTGTACGGCTTTTCTGGAATTTAAGAGTTCCAGTCTTAACTACCCGGATATACTTCCATAATTCTAGCAACTGATTATTGCGACAATCACTTGTAAAAATTTGTCAAAGACCATAACAAATTTTGTCAAAATTTCTACTTCCTTCAGTTCAGCCTATGAAAATCAGCTAGAAATTGTGCCTGCCTTTTCAGTCTATTTTGGATTTGCTACTGCAAAAATAATGACCAGCTGAAAATACGACATCATAATCTTCCAAAGCAGGAAATGTGAATACCAGATTTGGTTTATCAGATCTTTGCAAAATTTTTGAAAAATTAGTTTCTTTTAAAAACAAGTCTTTCAGTCAGTTTGTGAGTGTCTCAAAGCACTACTGCCTGAAGTCCTTATGTGTTTATACTTAACCCTGCATCTATATGTTTCCTGTAAAATCAAGGGAACTGCTTATATATAGAGTGTAATCTGATATGTATTTGCAGTCTTGGACCACAAACTTTTACAAATAAAATTCATTGTCTTTTGAATGGTCTCTTTGCTAAATAAGTATCTAACATATGCTTCATAAAAGTTTAACAAGTATTTCACATTTTTAAAAAAAAATGAGAAGAGTCTAATGAGCTAGTTGAAGTGCTGAACAGGAAAACAATGTTAAAGGTAGCTCTTTTCTACCTTCTCTTTGGCTTTATATAGAGGTTTCCTTTGTAATGAAATAATTTTCCAGTCATACCTCCTGTCTGGTTTCTTCTGAATCTCAGTTAAATTATCTGTCCTTTGCATTCTTTCTGTCAGGTTTGTACAATTAAATGGAAATTGCCCTTTTGAAGGGAATATTTTGGGCATGCATACCATACATGACACTCTGGATGCCTATGTGCTATTAAAATATAAACAGAACTTGGTGACCAGTTTTTCAAGCCTAGAGAGAGACTTTGAGCAGGATTAAGTCTGATTTTGAAAGTCAGCCATAGTATATGCAGACATACAGGATCAAATGGCTGCTAGAGCTTCGAGTGTTCTTCCTTATTTTGTTCTTTCATGAGAGAGGTAACAGTAATATTTTCTTTAGCATAGGACTGCAGCTGTATTCAGGTGTTGAGAAGTGGTAAAGGCTATTCATTTTCAAAGAATGCATGATTTGAAACTATCTTCATGGTTTTTCATCCATACCTTTCTGATTTTTTCTGCTACTCGAAAATGTTATTGGATTTGGTCACCTGTATTTTTCAAATTGTTTTTCGTCATTTTTTATTTCTTCCCTCCACTTGATCCAGTCTCTTCAGCTCTCTGCCTATATTACCAGCTCATGACTTGTTGCTTGATTTACTTCCATTTTGATAAATTGCAAACTTGCAGTTAGTTCACAGATAATGTGAGCATGTATTCCATTACCAGTAGTCTGAGGAGTCATGGTACCATACCCTTTGGACACTTAAAGCCCTAAAAGTCAAAGTAATGTAATCTCAGTTTCTAATAGATACAGTAAATCTACCAAATTTTAATAATTCTAAGTGGATGACTGAATTTGAATTGTAATTTGTATTTCGAATTATCATGTCTCCATTTTGCTGGCTACATGAGTGAGACATATGGGGATAAGGAAAAGTTTATTACACCTACCTTTTCTTGGAAGAAAACAGACAGCATTCAGGTTATTTTTAGTATATAGGAGAGGAGTGGGTAGGAATATCCTGTGTATTCCCACTTACCAAATATCCTAAGACTATATGCTGCTTCTCGCTGAAATGCCACATTGCCATTTCCTTAAATTAAAATGTCATTTTTATACTTAGCAATTGAAATAATTTTTTTTTTTCAATGTGTTAATGTTTTGTAGAAAGGTTAAAGTGCTTCTGCAGTGTACCTTGCTGGAAATGTAATGTAGAGGAGTATTAAAGAAGTGATCTCCATTATGTCATGGACAAATCAAAGCAGAAATAATAGAGGATTTGAGAGGCAGGATGATCTTTCAAAAAGTTATTGTATCCTTAATAATGCTTCTTTTTGTTTGTATATCATAGAATCATAGAATCATAGAATGGTTTGGTTTGGAAGGGACTTTAAAGATCATCTAATTCTGTCCCCTCTGCCATGGGCAGGGACACCTTCCACTTGATCAAGTTGCTCAAAGCCCCATCCAACTTGGCCTTGAATATTTCCAGGGAGGGGGCATCCACAACTTCCCTGATCAACTTGTTCCAGTGTCTTACCACCCTCACAGTAAAGAATTCTTTCCTAATATCTGATCTAAATCTACCCTCTTTCATTTTCCCTCATCCTATCGCTATACTCCCTGATAAAGAATCCCTCTGCATCTTTCCTGTAGGCCCCCTTTAAGTACTGGACAGATCCTAAAAGGTCTCCCTGGAGCCTTCTCTTCTCTAGGCTAAACAACCCCAACTCTCTCAGACTGTCCTCATATGGGAGGTGCTCCAGCCCCTGGTTGTCTTTGTGCCCCTGCTTTGGACATGCTCAAGCAGGTCCATGTCTTTCTCATTCTGAGGGTCCCAGAGCTGGATGCAGCGCTCCACGTGAGGTCTCAGCAGGGAGGAGTAGGGGGGCAGAATCACCCTCCTTGCTCTGCTGGCCACGCTTCTTTTGATGCAGCCCAGGATGCAGTTGGCTTTCTGGGTTGCCAGTGCATACTGCCAGCTCATATTCAGTTTTTCATCCACCAGTACCCCCAAGTCTTTCTCCTCAGGGCTGCTCTCAATCCCTTTATTGCCCAGCCTGTATCCATGTTTGGGATTACTCCAGCCCAGGTGCAGGATCTTACACTTTGCCTTGTTGAACTTCATGAGGTTCACACAGGGCCACCTCTCTAGCCTGTCAAGGTGCATGGTACACCTTCCCTCTAGATTATCAACTACATCACTCAGCACTCAGATTTCACAATCAATCATGGAGATCAGCTCTGAACTGTTACTCTGTGTTTTGTCCCATCTCAGGTTCCTGTTCTTTGCCCATAACTGATCAAATAAGGAAGAGTGTGAGAAAATAAGAATGTACAGCTTCTGGAAGTCCATGTTCTAGGGACATTCTGGGCTACAGGTTGTCTCAAACCGGCTGTATTTAGCTAAAAACAGGTTGTGTGAGCTTCACATTTAATATTTTTGAATTCCAGAAGTTCCTTGGACCCTTATCCTTTCTCTTCTAATTCCCATCTTATTTATTGTCAAATAGTAATAGTTTAGTTCCTCTATTAAACTTAAGGTTTTCTCTGTGTCTTTTTTTGTATTAGTATATCTTACTATGTTCTTCCTTTCTACTATTTCACTGAATATTAACTGGTTAGGACGTGCACCATTTTACTTAGGAATTTCTAAACACCTTCTTACATTTCCTGGGTAGACTGCTTGAGGAAGACAGTACATTTGATAAAATGAGTCAGGTTGGTGGCTTATTTTTAGCTTAGTTTCCTACAGAAATTAGGTTTATGTGATGACACTTTTTGTCAGAAACAGTTTGTTTCTTCCCTGTGATACCCTTATGCTAACTGCTGCTTCCAGTATCATTTGAAGTAATTTCTTTTTCATTGGTTTATCAGATAGTAAATTAATTGATGTGAAATTCCTAGAAATCTGAATTTGAGTAGACACATCTGTATTAGACTCTGTATTAGGATTTCCTTAGAAAGGAAAGCAGTTCACAACACAGAGGAGTTCTGTTGTGATTACCTGGATATTTAAAAGAATGTCAGTATGAAAACATGGTCATCTGTAAAGATCACATATTCTGCTTGGGACAGGGGTTTGGATTCAGCACTTTGGGTTAGCAAAGGCAGAAGGTTTTTACTTAATGCAAAGAAAGTATGTGGGACATGGATAGTGAGAAGAGCTGAGTAAGGAAAAGGGATATTTTTTTTCATTTTGTGGCTAAAATATGGGAAAACAAAGATTAATGTTTCCAAGAGATGCTGGAATGCTGCATCCCTACAACATATTGAATATTTTGGTTTACGTACATTTTATGGAAACTGCCCATATAAATTGCTGATGAAGGTAAAACACAAACATATGTGAAACAGCGAGAGATTGGAGATCTAGTTTAGCTAGAACCTAAACCAAAACCCTGGAAAGTTTTGCTTCTCAGGCTTATCTCTTATCTCTGAGCCAGCACAGTGCCCTTGTGGCCAAGAAGGCCAACAGTATCCTGGGGTGCATTAAAAGGAGTGTGGCCAGCAGGTCGAGAGAGGTTATCCTCCCCCTCTACTCTACCCTAGTGAGGCCATGTCTGGAGTACTGCATCCAGTTCTGGCCTCGCCAGTTTAAGAAGGATGAGGACAAGTCCAGCGGAGAGCTACGAAGGTGATCAGGGGAGAGGCGCATATATCTTATGCGGGAACACTGAAAGACCTGGGTTTGTTCAGCCTGGACAAGGGAAGACTGAGGGGGGATCTTGTCAATGTTATAAATATCTAAACGGTGGGTGTCAATATGATGGGATTGGACTCTTTTCAGAGTTGGCCAATGACAGACCAAGGGGCAACGGGCACAAGTTGGAACACAGGAAGTTCCAGCTAAACATGAGAAAAAACTCCTTTCCTGTGCAGGTGGCAGAGCAGTGGCATGGGCTGCCCAGGGAGGCTGTGGAGTTTCCTTCCCTGGAGACACTCAAAACCCTCCTAGATGCGTTCCTGTGCCCCCTGCTCTGGGTGTGCCTGCTCAAGCAGGGGAGGTTGGACAAGATGATCTCCAGAGGTCCCTTCCAACCCCTGCCATTCTGTGATTCTGTGAGATGTGAAAGATGGTAGCTAACTAATAAAATGAAGAATAATTTCTTTTTAGGTCAAAAAAAAAAGTTCTTCAAAATTGTTCCATGCTCCTTGTTGCCCCTTAACACTGAAACATCAAGCTCCTTTTGCATAAAGTGTCCGACAAATACGATTATTTCAGTGTGAGGAGCTGAGTGGTCCTGTTCAAGCTCTTCAGACACAACATTCCTCTGTGGTGACTTGGTAGCACTGGGCAATGATCAAGGCGGTCCAAAACATATTTGTAACTATTTTTTTCTATGTTTTATGTTATAAAACTTCATTGTATTTGACAAATGGATTTGGATTGTATTCTAAATTATTTTATCTAAGGTAGGAAGCTACTTAGGCCCTTTTTTTTCCTGTGAAACTTGCGGTTTTCTGCTCTGTTCATGTCATCTGCAGTTTTTCAAATGGGCTGTTTGCTAGGCAATCAGCCATCTATTCAAAACACCTGCAGTATATGTAGTGATAAGGCACACTGCTCACTGAAATACATAAGTCTGTAAGTATCTGAATAGAAGGATAAGTTATGGAATCTTTTGCACGCTCAGTAATTAACTGATTGACTAGGTTTACATAGGTAATATTGGCAGAAACCATTATTTGCTATGCATTCTAAACCTAGTATTAACAGCATTTTACAGAACATTCAATTGACTTTTTCATATAATTTAAAGATTATAAGATTATGTCATGGTTATTAAACAATTTTTTTTCATAGTATTAACTGTATTGCTCTGGTTAATTTACTTGGTTACAGAAAGTGAGGTGCTGTCTGCAAAAGCTAGCACCCAACAATTCTATATGAAATCATATAGAATCTGCTACATTTTGGTTTCTAAAAAGTGTATTTTGTTGGGGTGGGAGGTATTTGTTTTTCAATTTTAAGACAGAAGACATCAGCCTTGAATTTCAGAATAAGCAGGTACTATTTTCTCTTGCTTGAGGTCTTTTTCTCTCATCTTTGCAATGTGTCTGGTGTGCATTCCTCTATTGTCTCATGTCAACAGATCTGGCCTGATGCTTGGCAGCAATGACTATATGGACAAAAGGACAATCCTTTAGCTAGGACATTATTCTGAGTTCTTGTTGTGAAAAGGGAACTCGACTGTTCCAGGCCCATGAATAAATTTAGACTTTATTTGCCTGTGTTATTTAAAAAATGCAGAAAAAACACATCATTGAAACAATGAAGTTGGGATTTGCACAAAAACCTTACAGGAAAACATTGTACACAAAACCCAGAATATAATTTCAATCAAATCAAGTCTGCTTTAAAAAAGAGTATTCATCAGCGCAGTCAGGAACTCTCTTCCATTTCATTGATGCCACAGTACCTGCTTAGCTTCAGATATTATGAATTTTCCCATTACACTTGAAGTATCGAGAAAATGCATGCAGGAGGGTGGTGGTAACATTTCCTAGAGAACTGGAGCTTGTGACCTTTCCTGCACATGCAGAGCCAGGCTTTTAACACTCAGGATGGATTTTGCCTATATGCCTGAGAATCTAAGATGCAAGATCAGCCTTTTTTCACTTATGTACTTTTTGCATTGTAGCTAAAAGCAGGACAAAGATGTTTTGCCTAGCTTTCTAATAAGCAGAAAACACAGTGGCATTTTCCCAAGTACAGAAGTTTAACCAAATTTCTACTGGTTTATCCTGTTCTTTAAATTAATGGAAATCTCCTTAAAGCAGGTCCAGTATCATCGGAAAGGGGAAAACAATACATTCTTTTTTTTCCTGCACTACTAGAGTATAGCTATTTTTATTCAGAAAGGAAGGAAAAACAGAAAAAATATTGAACTAGTAGGAATGGGTATGATGGTGATCATTATTATTTCAAAGGAATTACATTTGATCCTGATTGAACTCAGTCAGCTGCTGCCAGTCTGCATTATTTGAAGAAAACTGCCTACTAGCGAAGGAGGGAGTTGTCTCAGAAAATCATTGTGGAAGCAAGGTGACAGGAATAGAAATCCGAGCCTGAAACAGACACAGACAACAGCACTGGTGTTTATTGCGTTCTCTATCTATCTCCTCTATGGCCCTTCCACCAGATATATTTATGACTTTCCAGTTGGCTGAGCTTGGCTTAGTACATAGTTGTGCCAAGTCTAAAGGGCCAGTAGTTCCTGATTTTTTTTTCCTCGTGTCTAGTAGTAAATCTTAAAGTCTGATCATCTTTAACTGAGAAGTTTCCATGATGTCACTGGTAATCATACTAGTGTTTTCAGCAGGAACAGCAGTACTGCAAATGAAACTTAAAGCATACATCGTCATTACCTTAAGTGCTTTATAGGACTGTCTGCAAGTGCTAATGTAGGCTTAGAAAAGAATACACTGTGAGACACAAAGAGTTGGTATCATCTCTGGATCTTGTGTTCTGTCATTCTGCGGCCCAAATGATTCTGCTCTAAGGACACCCTAACTTAAATGTATCAATCAGTTGTTAGCTCTGTCTCTGCTTTACAAATTACATAAGTATGTCTGATCATTGCGTTGATGACTCAGAATCTCAAACAAGTGAAGGCAGGAAATTCATGATCAGGAAAGTATGGCTTTATTCATTAAATGAAGTGCAACATGAATGGTTTAATGTTTATTCCCATGTGTTTCTAAGTTGTTGCTAACAGACCTGATCAGCAGGTAAAGACTTCTTGGAAGAGACCTAGAGTAAGGTGCAAGAGGGAGACAGAGGACTGTGGAGAAAGTACCAGATGTCACTATATGCCTTCACTGGATTTAAAACATACACTTTTTAACATACATACTTAAAACAAACTGTTGTGGGTTTTTTTTCAAGATAGTTGCTGTTGAGCTCAAAAGCAGCTTTATGTTCCAAAAATCACCATTTTCGTACATGCAATGGCAGAGGCATTATCTCTTTTTAAAAGCATTGCCTGACCCTTTCTAGATTACTGTTCCACAGTGATACAAATGTCAGGCTCTGACAATCAGTTACAGTTACAGTGGAAAGGGACCATGATTTCACATATACCAGTTTGGGAATGTGAACAGTAGTCATATTATCCATCATCCAAAATAAATAGTATTATGCCATATCACATCATTTATGTAACATATGGAGTGTTTGAGGGTTAAGTTTAAAGAGCTGGTGTTCAGAGCAAAGAACATTGTTCATTAAGTTTGTTCCCTGAATATAAACTGTTTTAGTAATCTCATCTAAAATTTGCAGTTTGCTTAAAATGGTTTTAATTTTTTGGTACTGAACTCTTGGAAGTGACTGTATGTCCAGAGAGATTTCTTGGAAATGCTAGATATAAGAACTATGACTGGGAGCTGAGGACAACTTGTAACAGATAATTCCTAAAGTTTATCCTTAAATCGCAAGTACACAGGATCTGGCTTGTTGTGCAAACATTGCAATCAGATGGGCAAATTTTTAGCGTAAAGTTAATGCCTTATAAAATACATTGGTTGGCTTTTCTTTTTTTCGTAACAAGGCATTAAGAATAATCTTAAACTACCCAAATGAAATGTTTTTTTCTTGGAGTAGGGACAGTGTTTGTCATGAGTGTATTCGTTTTATTTAATTCTCATGCTGGACAGACAATTTATGTTTATGAAACACTGTAGACAGTTGTATTAGAATAGAAATAAAAGTAAAATTTGGGACATTTTGCTGAACTTGAAAAGCAATGTGTATTCAAACCTGGACTCAGTAACAAGTCCAGATCTTAGGGACATTATTTGAGTGAGCTCTGCCATAAAACACTACTGCATCTTCCTAGGGAAATAAACTCCAGTATTTCAATCCTTTCTCTCAAGGCACAAGGCCTAGAAATCTCAGAATTAACAAAATCTGTGCAAAGCCTCTATGATTTTCAGTAAGGACCTGATATTTAAGTCATATCTCTTTGAAGATTTGAAGAATTACACATACAAAATGCTTTAAAGAACCATTTGCTAAGTGCAGAAGACCTGTAGTGCACTGACATTAATGTCACCCTTGTTTATTAACCTAAAAAGGTTAAGAATAAGAATAAGAGTAAGAGTAAGAATAAGAATAAGAATAAGAATAAGAATAAGAATAAGAATAAGAATAAGAATAAGAATAAGAATAAGAATAAGAATAAGAATAAGAATGAATCAGAAAGAACAAGAATGAAGAAGAAGGAGAAGACAACCCATTCTTTTGTGTCCTGCAGAAAATAAATGTACTCACCAGGTGAATAAACTATACTGAATTTCTGTAGATGATATGGAAATGTTTCTTTCTTTATGGTTCCTAAAACTTCTTAAGATGTCATTTCTCTCTCTGTCAATTTTAAGGCTTCTGTTTTGAAAAGAATTCTGAACTACTGACATCATACTTCCATGTTCTTGTTAGTTTACAAACTGAAAGAAATAACCCATGACAAATGCTACTGAAATACACTTAAGTTTATAATTAATCCAAGTGGACAAGTCTGGATGGAAAATTGTTTGTAGCATTTAGTGAAACAAGATGTTAGGTGAACCTTAGTAATACAGACATTGACTTAGGCGGGAGTGCTTGTTCTGCTGCTGAGCTATAATTATACAGTAACCAACTATGAATTATTTAATTGTAAGTGTTAATATTCTGTATTTTTCAAGAATATTAAATTGACCTGTGTTGATATCAGTCTCAAATTCCAATTTTAAATCCTGAAAGTAATTTGAAACAGTAAAACTAATAGCTATGGTATAAAATGTCATCAGTGGCATAAAATTGGTAATGCAAAGTAAACTAGAATTTACATTTTGGTTTAGCCCAAAAATGAAAATTATCCCCATGTGGAAATGTACTATCATCCCCAAAAATATATACTTTATGGTACATATATACACTCATATATGTTCTTATAGAATCATAGATCCCTCTGTAGAGCTTTCCTACCCTCAAGCAAATCAACACTCTCACCAAACTTGGTGTCATCTGCAAACTTAGTAAGCGTGCACTCGATCCCCTCATCCAGATCGTTGATAAAGAAATTAAACAGAACTAGCCCCAACAGTGAGCCCTGGGGAACACTGCTTCTGACTGGCCACCAACTGGACTTAGCTCCATTTGCCACAACTCTTTGGGCCTGGCCATCCAGCCAGTTTTTTGCGCAGAAAAGAGTTCACCTGTCAAAGCCATAAACAGCTACATCTAGGTGTATTTTTCAGCAATATACTGGAGTACATGGCATATCATAATAGGAAATATCTCTGCATGTTCTGTCAGACGCCTACTTATCAGTTGACAAAAGCTGAGAGATAAGTCAGGAACTTTTCTCCATAGATAAACCCCATTTTCTGCTGGAACAAAGCAACACAGTATTTGCAAGAGTGATCTGAGTCTGGTCCTCTGTTAATAAGCAATTGGTATAGGATATATAGTGGTTGTCAAAAATTCTGGTGTAATATTCATATCAAAAAAAAAATTCAAAATGTGTTACTAACATTAGACTAAAATCACCAACATTTTGACAAGTTACATTATGCTACTTAGTGAAGAGAAAATATCTGGCAGATATCAACTAGGAAATTGATACAAAAATGGCTGTCAACTTCAGATTAGATCTTTTTAATCAGAATTTTGTTTACAATGTTGTTTTAGCCGATATTTTCAGTTGTTCTGTAGTTCTGAAATACCAGTGTTTTTGAAGAGAAAAACCTTTACTTAGGGTCTGTTTTGGAGGCTATGGTTTTATGACTTCATAATCGACTTTAGACTGGATGAACCATTTATCTATTTCACTTAAAAGTGTATCGACAACGGATGCCTCTGCATTGAATAATCTAATGCATCAAATATCTGCCCCTGGGAAAGACCTCTCAGATATCCTTTTTTTAGGTATCATACGGCTTGGATTCAGAGCTATACTTAATTAATTAAATATTTATTTGTTTAGGGAGCAGAGCTTCTGAGGCCACAATAGTCTTGCTGACAAATCATGATATGTGGTCACAGATTAATACAGTGT
Source organism: Phalacrocorax aristotelis (assembly GCF_949628215.1). Classification (NCBI taxonomy): domain Eukaryota; kingdom Metazoa; phylum Chordata; class Aves; order Suliformes; family Phalacrocoracidae; genus Phalacrocorax; species Phalacrocorax aristotelis. The sequence goes on along the minus strand of NC_134311.1, from coordinate 11,300,715 downwards.
TGGATTCAGTTCAAGTAAAATCGGACAACAGAAAAGCAGGAGAATAACCACAGGTCAAAGGGCTGGTCTAGCAGGTGCTATCAAAGTTTTTACTGCTGATAATGTCACAGAATCACAGAACCCCAGGTTGGAAGGGACCTCAAGGATCATCTAGTCCAACCTTTCTGGGAAGAGCAGAGTCCAGACGAGATGGCCCAGAACCTTGTCCAGACAAATCTTGAAAGTGTCCAACGTGGCCAAGTCAACCACTTCCCTGGGGAGATTATTCCAATGGTGACTGTCCTCAGTGTGAAAAATTTCCCTCTTGTGTCCAAATGGAGTCTCCCCAAGAGCAACTTGTGTCCGTTCCCCCTTGTCCTCTCCATGGGACTCCGTGTAAAAAGGGAGTCTCCATCTTCTTTGTAGCTACTCCTCAAGTACTGGTACATGGTGATGAGGTCCCCTCTAAGCTTCCTTTTCTCAAGGCTGAATAAACCCAGTTCTCCCAGCCTGTCCTCATATGGCAGCCTCCCATCTGCCACCAGGCATCTTGGTGGCCCTCCTCTGGACCCCTTCCAGCCTGTCCACATCCTTCTTGTATAGCGGGGACCAGAACTGTACACAGGACTCCAGGTGTGGCCTGACAAGCGCTGGGTAGAGTGGGATAATGACTTCTTTCTCTCTGCTGGCGATGCCCTTTTTGATGCAACCCAGCACCCTGTTGGCCGCCTTGGCCGCAGCAGCACACTGTTTGTTCATGTTGAGCTTTGTCCACCAGGACCCCCAGGTCCCCTTTCCACAGAGCTGCTCTCCAGCCAGGTGGATCCCAGCCTGTGCTGCACTCCCGGATTATGTTTTCCCAGGTGCATGATCTTACACTTTTCCTTGTTGAACTTCGTAAGGTTCTTGCTGGCCCACTCTTCCAGCCTGTCCAGGTCTCCCTGCAGAGTGTCTGCTTCCCCACTCAACTTGGTGTCATCAGCAAACTTCATCAGGCTACACTTGATGCCATTATCCAGGTCACTTATAAAGATATTGAATAACATTGGGCCCAATATTGATCCCTGGTGACTCCACTAGTGACAGGTTGCCAGTTAGAAAAGGAGCTATTTATCACCACCGTTTGGGTGCGGCCTGTCAGCCAGTTCCCCACCCACTGCACAGACCACTTGCCTAGGCCATAACGCATTAATTTCTCCAGGAGACTGTGGGGGACCATATCAAAGGCCTTGGAGAAGTCCAGGTAGACAATGTCCACCGCCCGCCCCATGTCAACCAGACAAGTCACTTTGTCATAGAAGGCCACTAGGTTTGTCAAGCACGATCTGTCTTTAGTGAAGCCATATTGGCTTTTCCAAATCTCGTGGATGGCCCCCAGGAGGATTTGTTCCATACCTTTCCCAGGAATTGAAGTAAGGCTGATGGGCCTATAGTTACCTGGATTCTCCCTTGAGCCTTTCTTGTAGATAGGGGTAACATTTGCCTTCCTCCAGTCCTCTGGGACATCCCCTGTTCTCCACAACTTCTCAAAGATTATGGAGAGTGGCCTTGCAATGACATCAGCCAGCTCTCTCAACACCCTCAGGTGGATGGTGTCAGGGCCCATTGATTTGTGGGGGTCAAGCTCCTGTAGTAGTTCATGTACTAACTCTTCCTTCACTGGTGGTGGGTCAGTGTTTGGTTCAATTGGCAATTTTGTTCCCAAAGCCTGGGACCCTACAGTGTTGTTGAAGACCGAGGTGAAGAAGGTGTTGAGGACCCCTGCCTTTTCTGCATCATTTGTGATCAATTCTCCTTTGCTGTTTAACAATGGGCCTATGTTTTCCTTCTTTTTCTGCTTGTGTTTGACATGTCTGAAGAACCCTTTCTTGTTATTTTTTATGTCTACAGCCAGTTTCAATTCAAATTGGGTGTTTGGTTTTCTGACTGCATCTCTGCACACTCTGGCAATGCCCCTGTAGTTCTTGGCAGATAATCCTCCACTTCTCCATCTCTGGTGCGCTTCCTTTTGGATTTGAGTAGACCCAGGGGGTCATGGTTGAGCCAAGGGGGCCTCTTGCTCTGCTTACTTCCCTTTCCTTTGTAGGGGATAACTTGGCTTTGTGCTTCCAATAGAGAGTTCTTGAAGAATTCCCAGCACTCGCTAGCTTCTTTGTCTTCCATGGAAGCTTCCCATCAAATCCCTCCCAATTTAGCCCTGAGTGAACTGGAGTTTTCTCTTCTAAAATCCAGAACCCTTGTCTTAGAGCTGACCTTCAGCACACTCAGCAGGATCCCGAACTCCACAATATTGTGGCCACTGCAGCCAAGGCTGCCACTAACCGAGCTATTACAAAGCAGGCTTCCTCTGTGCATATCAAGTCCAGCAGCACCTCCTTCCTGGTTGGCACATCTAACATTTGTATCAGGAAACAGTCCTCTATATATTCCAGGAACTTGGTGGACGACATGCAAGCTGCCGTATTGTTCTTCCAGCAGATGTCTGGGGAGTTGAAGTCACCCATCAGGACCAGGTTATGTGGGCCAGAAGCTTGCTTTAGTGCCCCAAATATCGCTTCATCGGCATCATCATCGTGGTTAGGAGGTCAGTAGCAGATGCTCACTGTGAGGTCCTGCTTGGAGATGACCCCTTTGACTTTAACCCAGAGGCATTCAATAGAGCAGTCTCAATCACCATAGTTGACTTTGATACATTTGAGGTGTTCCTTAATGCAGAGTGTGACTCCTCCACCTCTTCTACCCTGCCTGTCCTTACAAAAGAGCCTGTAACCATCCATTGCGATCCCCCAGTCATTTGAGTTGTCCCACCATGTTTCAGTTACTCCTATGATGTTGTACCCTTCTGAGTGGGCGCGGAGCTCCAGTTCCTCCTGTTTGTTACCTAGACTGCGTGCATTTGTATACATACACTTGAGGTGATTACTCTTCTGTTTCACCTCTTGAGAGACAGCTAAGGAACCTTTATCACCACGCTTACTCCCCTGTTAGGTGTGCTGGTGTAAGCGTCTTTGCAACGGATTCCACCCCCCAGGTCCTAAGTAAAGGACGTATTTTGTTTTCTGTAGCTTTGAAGTTTTGCTTTTTACCATAAACAGACTCTGAGCACAATGAAGAGATGTTGACAATGCTGTCATTTGGAATGAACTACAAATTCTCTTTACTTTTTACTCTGATCACATATTTAAGTTACTTTCTGAAAGTGAAGAAATCTGAAAATGTTTATGTTTAAAAGCTACAGAATCTTAATCACTTTTCATAGCTTGAATTTATTACCTTCACAACCAATTTTAATAGATTTAATTAAGCTCAAAGAATAGGATAGTGAATCTTTAAATGCTCCAGTTAACTAGAAAATGGCATCATCTTCCTTTCACTCCCCCACACTGCCTTTAATTATTCCCCTTGAATTAAAATTATTTGCTGTAATTAATTTTTTTTTCTTGCAGAGTTGCCACTGTATAAAGTAGGGGAAAATGCATGACTGTTACACGTGAAGACAGTTCATCTCATAACTAATTTCTGAAGACATACAACTGAATGTAATAAAAGGTTTTGCGTATAATAGACCTATTTTAACCCCAGAGGAAGTAGGGACTATTGAAGTTCATGGCTCGTTTGTTTTAATATGGCAATTAAGGCCTTAAATCTTCCTTCCCCTCGTTACCTCCCATCTCCAAAACCCAAGATATTCTGTTAAAATGATTACCTTAAAATTGTAGGTGATAAAGTGTAACTCAGCACATCAGGCTTGTCTGAACATGTATTAGTATAGTCCTTAGTCTGCTGATTTAATTAATTATTTACAACAATCTTTATTCTGCAGTTAGAGTTAAGCCTCTAAACTTAGAGTTTAGCCTTTCAGGCACAATGGATAAGGACAAAGGTACCGAAGAGTACTCTTTTGTACTCTTACTCAAACTATAATTTGGTAGTTGAAAAAATTGAATACTTTCAATAATTTGCTAAAAAGAGACCTAAAGAAAAATCAGCTGCATTTGCTTAGTAATTTTTTTTTTTTTGGCTACTAAGGCACTCCATTTTGACAAGACCTTCCACTCCAATACAGTTAAAAAATGTGGTTATGAAAAGAGTTAAGAAACTAAATCTATGCAAGTTTCACTTGCAGTTCTTCTCTTCCTTCTCCCCCCCAAAAAAAAAGCCATTTTCAATATTAATTAACCTTAAATGGACAGGATGACATCATCATGCCAAACAACAAATCACAGAATCACAGAATGGCAGGGGTTGGAAAGGACCTCTGGAGACCATCTTGTCCAGCCCCCCTGCTTGAGCAGGCACACCCAGAGCAGGGGGCACAGGAACACATCCAGGTGGGTTTTGAATGTCTCCAGGGAAGGAGACTCCACACCCTCCCTGGGCAGCCTGTGCCACTGCTCTGTCACCCTCACAGGAAAGGAGTTTTTTCTCATATTTAAATGGAACTTCCCATGCTCCAATTTATGCCCATTGCCCCTTGTCCTGTCGTTGGCCAACTCTGAAAAGAGTCCAATCCCATCATATTGACACCCACCGTTTAGATATTTATAACATTGACAAGATCCCCCGTCAGTCTTCTCTTCTCCAGGCTGAACAAACCCAAGTATCTCAGCCTTTCCTCATAAGATATATGCGCCTGTCCTCTGACCATCTTGGTAGCTCTCCGCTGGGCTTTCTTCAGTAGTTCCCTCTCTTTCCTGAAGTGGGGAGCCCAAAACTGGACACAGGACTCCAGATGTGGCCTCACTAGGGCAGAGTAGAGGGGGAGGATAACCTCTCTCGATCTGCTGGCCACACTCCTTTTAATGCACCCCAGGATACTGTTGGCCTTCTTGGCCACAAGGGTGCATTGCTTGCTCAGGGTCACCTTGCTGTCCACCACCACTCCCAGGTCCATCTCAGCAGAGTCGCTTTCCAGTAGTTCAGCCCCCAGCCTGTACAGGTATGTGGGGTTGTTCCTCCACAGGTGCAGGACCTTGCACTTGCTTTTGTTGAATTTCATCAGGTTCCCCTCAGCCCAGCTCTCCAGCCTGTTCAGGTCTTGTTGGATGGCAGCACAGTCTTCTGGTGTATCAGCCATTCCTCCCAGCTTGGTATCATCAGCAAATTCGCTGAGGGTATGCTCTGTCCCTTTGTCCAGGTCATTGGTGAATATGTTGAACAGGACTGGACCCAGCACAGACCCCTGGGGAACACCACTAGTTATGGGCCTCCAACCAGACTCTGCTCCATCGATCATGACCCTCTGAGTTCTGTTGTTGAGCCAGCTCTCTGTCCACCTCACTGTCCACTCATCCAACCCACATTTCCTTAGCTTACCTATGAGGATGTTATCATAGAATCATAGAATTGTTAAGGTTGGAAAAGACCCTTAAGATCGAGTCCAACCACTAACCTATCACTGCCAAGTCCACCACTAAACCATATCCTCAAGCATCACATCTACCCTTCTTACCTTATGGGAGACCCTGTCAAAGGCTTTGCTTAAGTCAAGGTAAACAACATCCACTGCTCTCCCTTCATTGACCCAGCCAGTCCTACACATTATAGAAGGCTGTCAGGTTGGTCAAGCATGATCTCCCCTTGGTGAATCCATGTTGACTACTTCCGATAACCTTCTTTTCCTCTACATGTCTGGAGATGACCTCCAGAATGAACTGTTCCATCACCTTTCCACGGATGGAGGTGAGGCTGTCTGGCCTATAGTTTCCCGGGTCCTCATTCTTGCCCTTTTGAAGACTGGAGTGACGTTGGCTACCCTCCAGTCCTCAGGCACCTCTCCTCTCTTCCACGACCTTTCAAAGATGATGGAGAGTGGCTCAGCACAGCATCTTCCAGCTCCCTCAGCACTCGTGGGTACATCCCATCGGGGCCCATGTATTGTGAGGATCCAGTTTGCCTAAGTGATCTCTGACCCAATCCTTCTCAACCAAGGGGAAGTCCTCCTTTCACCAGATTTTCTCTGTCAGCTCTGGGGACTGGGATACCTGAGGGCCAGCCTTAGCATGGAAGATGGAAGATGGAAGCCAAGACAGCATTCAGTAACTCTGCCTTCTCTGCATCCTGTGTATGCAGGGGTATAACATTTCTGTGAAGGAAGGGAACTCAATAGAGAGTTAGAAGATTTAGAGGAAAATCCATTATTATTTTGCTTTGAGACTGTGAAATGTTTCAATCTTTTCAAGGAGCAGAAGGTATATCTATTTCATTTTTAATTATAGAATTACATATTGGTCCTAGATAGACTTTCAATATCCAAAGTAACAAAATGATAATTTGAAACAATTTTATTTTAGTTTGAAAAAAGTTATTAAAGTTTTACTGAGCATTAAGTTGTTAATTTTGTCTGCCCATTAAATGTTTTCCTTTTAGCAACAGAAATGTAGTTGAAATATTTTATCAGCTCAACTGTCTAGCTTCCCAGTTACACAAATATTTTAACCTGGTATCCTGTAAACTTTGATGATTGTTCATTGACGTGCCTTGGATCAGAGAAGCTAATTGCAAGTAGTCCCATGGCCACAATTGAATCTGTGGAAGTATAATGTTGCACTGATTAGTCACATTTTTTGCATTAATTACTATGGTCTTTCTTCTGTGAGAAGGCAAGTGGTAGCCCCAGGTAGGAGAGTAATGAATATATGAAGTAAGAATAGATTATTTATCTCTTCTACACTGTCAGCTGCCTCAGTGGACAGCCAGTATTATGTATTTAAAGAAAAAAATTCTCCTTTGTACTACTTCCTATTTTGAACTAAGCTAAAGGCCTTTCATGTCTACTGTCCTTTTATTATGTACATATTTCTGCTAGGATTTTGCATTTCTTTTAAGTTGTATATAAACTGCTTATCCTCAAGCATTTTAGACTCTATGATATATTCAAACTGTAATCTAAACTATATTACCTTTTAGTTGCTTTTAGTATTAAAAGGACTAAACTAAAGCACATGAGGGCTTTGGTTATGGACCTTTATTGTAAAATCCATGTATAATATGTCTGTACACAAAATCTACATGATGTAAAATCACATCAGTTCTGAGTACCTGCTATCACTAGCATATGATTGTATATGGTCTTTTTTTATCCCCAAATATTCACCTGACATGTCTCTAGAGTACTAAATCATCTTAATCGCCTTACTTGAAAATAAGCAGCAGAGCAGTACCAAAATATCCAGCATTTGACTCCTGCAAATGGCTGTTTGGTGTTCTAAGATTAAGGGTAGAAATGGTACAAATCAATTACTTATTTTCTGAGTAGACAAATCTGTTTTCCAGAATAAAAAGATTAGTGTAAAGGGCAATATAAGCCTAACATTACTGGCCAATAATATGGGAATTTTTATAATTACCTGTAATGATGGTGGGTTTGTCTCAAGTAGTATGGTGAAATTAAAATAAAGATTTAGTAATTAGTTATTTTTAACAGGAAATTACTGCCCCATCTCTTTGCATGATAGCAATTACTAGTCATGATCATGATCATGAAATTGTTTTTTGAATTTGTGTGTCTGTTGGATCTCAGAGACCTCCTGAAATGTCACTAAGTTTAAAAGCAGTGTATAGAGTAGATTCAGCTGTAGACGCATTACTAGCACAAGTTAGTTCACATGTTGGATTTTCTCTTCCTAATGAGATGCCTGTGGAATGATGTTAAAATTAAATGACATGTCAAATGTTTCTTGATCATTGGTAGTTTTCATGTGTGTTTGACTGCAAGGGGAGATTTTCTGCTGGGAAATTATATAATGCAACTGATTATTTTGGCTGTGGTACTACAAGGGAAATCAATTATAATTGAAGTAAAAAAAGATAGATACAGCTTTGGAACAGTAACAGCTGACACGCAAAAAAAAAAAGAAAAAAGACACCTTGAGGATTTAGAAAATGGAGAATTAAAAATTATGGGGGGTTGTGTTTAATAATAGCATACCGTTTGCATTTTTTTATTGTATGACAGAGTAGTAGGATGATACCACTGCAGAGAAAAAAAGCAAAGTAGGTTGCATTTCAAGCAACGATTATAATTAAAGCTGTGCAGGAACATAGCTTATGGCTATTCAGATCTTCTGGGAGGTGACAAAGAAGTACAAGATTCTTTCTGGTAACTTAATTAATCGTAATTTCTGGGTGGCAGGAGGTTGTCCTGTTACAGAGTTCAAGATAACTGTTAGCTTTGCATGTTTTAATTGCACATCTTTAGTTTCTCTTTTTAAATAGTATCATTCATGTGTCTGTATTTTGGGAGTTCATAAAAATTAATAGGGTTTCAATGCAAAATTTTTGAATGTGAAAGAATTTTTATGATGCTTACAGATATGCGGGGTTGTTTTTCCCCAGATTCTAATAATCTTGTTGTATTAAAAAGTCTAATTAGAAGTCTAATGTACACTACATCAAAGTTTTACATATTTTGGTGCTTGTGTTTACATTTCTTGCTGATTTACATCAAGGATTCCTTAACAAATAGGGAGATAATTTGACCTTGTAAAAAAGCCACTGACAAGTATTTTTAAAAGTACTTAGGCAGTCTTTTAGATGTCTTAGATATTAAGTAAAACTGTTACTGGCTTTAATGTGTATTACTAGACAGCAATGCAGTTTTTTAATGGTTTGGACAAAATTGCGTCTTTTGTTTTAAACAATCATAAGTTTAATGCAATGCTAAATTAGTTAATGGTCATAAGCTACTGCAATAATGTGGTTCCTAATTACCTAAAAGTTTTTTTCAGCTACTGGAAGAAACAAATATTTCAGGTTACTTACTTATGAATACTTGTCATTCACGTAGTAATTTACAACTTTTTATGCAGATGTACATTTCAGTTAGATGTAGAGTGGATCTGCTCAATTATTAAAACAAAGATCAAGCAGTTTTATCAACTCTAATTTTTGTGAAGAGTTACTGTGAATTAAAAGCTCAAATGAAAAACATTATTTGTTTTCAATATATTCACTTGGATAATGCAATCTTCTGTACTGCCTGGATTTCCCAAATTCTGCCAAATTAAGATCCAGGTGTTGGTAGAGCAGGTGACATCAGGAGAAGCAACAAGTATGAGAGTGCAGCAAGAGCAGTAGGTCTGCTTTTTGCTTTTTTACCTGGATTTTTCATTCCCTGTACCAACCATCTGGTCCTGATTTTTATCTCACCATAAGTTCTTCTGTTACTGCTCTCCATGTCTGCTTTTGTGGGCAGTTCCCATTAGCAGTGGGTCAGTTTCTGATGGTCCTGCACCTGGAACTGGTAGAAGTCTTTATACTGACAGTGAGTCACAGTAATCTTCTACTAAGTTAATAGTAAAACTACAGGAGTAATCTTTAATTTCAAACTTTGGATAGAAACTTTTCTTTAGTTTTCATCTTCATGGTAAGTGCTACAGAAGTTGTTTTTAAACCTTTTTTTCAAGATTGATCAACTTGAACCTGGTTTAGATTCACAGACGCTAATTTTAAAGCAAAATCTTTTCATAAATCAAGATTACAGTATTTCAAAATTGCTCTGACTACAATTATTTTGAACCTTTTAAATGCTTGTATGCTCTCTGTTACCTAATTATATTGCATTAGATAATCTGTGATTTCCTTATTTTGCCTAAATACATCAAAAGATGTATTACTGGAGGATGTTTCCTGTAAGTGTAATGAATTCATGAGCACTGTGAGTGGTTAATAGCTTTACAAGTCACACTGAGAAAACCCAGAATTTATATGAACGCCTCATTGGTTATCCTTGCTAAGCCAGCTTTTTTTTTCAACTTTGTTGATTCAATATCTTAAGGGGATAGGGATGGAGGTTTGGAGAAATAGTTTTTTTTTCTTGATTCACTCCGTTCAAAAAAATTAAAAGGTTAATAGGTCGGTTCTTGATACTATTAAGCAAGAGTATGTTAGAAAAGTGAATATTTTAGTAAACAAACAAACAGCAATTTTTTCCATAAGGAAAAAAAGCTTAGCACATGTTTCAGTGTTGTCGTCTCCAGGGGTCTTCATAGAAATACCTCTGACTCTGGAAGGTACTGGGAGGAGGAGCTATGAAGCAGCCATTCTCCATGTATACATTTTCATTAGTCTAGAGAGGCTTTTTCCTTCATTTAATAATCTGAAAAGAGATATTTATTTACATTTGGAAGAGTGACTACTTCATAGTTAGGATGTTGCTAAATACAAGGCAAAGCTGATGAGCTGTAATGGGCATAGGGACAGCAGCTGTTCTCAGGGTATATTTGGCTTTTGAGGGACAGTGGCCTCTAGGAAAAGGCAAATACTGTTAATTCCAGCTTCCCATTCATTTTTATGGATGTTCTTGTCAAATCGATGTGTTAGATCCAGTACCAGAGCACAACCATTTTCAATGGCTGGAAAATGATCAGCTATCATTAAGCAGTTGTTAAATCTCTACCATAATCTGTTTTCATCCATGATCTCAAATAGACAGAGATGCTTTTCTTACCCTTTGACTGTTTAATTTGGATTGGGTTTTTTCTGAGTTTTTTGACAGCAAAAGTTAACTTTCTCATATGCAAGTACTAAATTAGATTCTGCATTCATAGAACACATGAGCGAATGCTTAATATTTTTTAGGCATAGAATTTAAATGCAAATGACTCCTAGGCTTTAAATGAATCATGTGCTTTACTAAATAAGTACCAAAACAGTGAGCAGGGACATGAGAGGTGGGAGGAAACTATTCTGTTAGAAGCATATGTTAGCTCTGTCTTCTTTCCATGGTCTTAGGCCTAGCTAATACAGTGTACTACATTGCAGAATAACAAATTTTAATTATTTTGTTTACAGCATGGCAAATTTGTGAATTAAACGTAATTTATGTAAGACTGTTGTATGAAGCAAGAGGATGTGGACAGTAGGTAGACTAGAAGGATTGCATTACTAAATCTAGAAAACAACATTCAATTAAATGAAATTAAATTTTCAAGAAATACGATGATTGTTTATAGAAATGTGATTAACTCATTGCTTGTAATACCTACCATTGGGGAAAAAAAAAAAAAACAACACTTGTAATACAATTATAGCAAATGAAGCTAAATTATTGTGTATTTAAAGGTTTAGAAGCATTGTGTGTCCTTGTTAATTACCCAGGTTTGTTTGGTTAGGTTTTTTTTTTTTAATCGTTTTGTCTCTAACATGTTATAAAGAGATAAAGAGCTGTATGTTTCAAAAAAAAAACCCCAATCCTTCTGATTTTGTGTATAGACAGAAAATAAAATTTAGGAAAATATTAGGAGAATTGGGGTGTATAAAGAGAAGAAAAATATTTTTCAAAAGCTTAATAATAAATTGATATTTTTTATATTCTGATACTAAAAGAGTGAGTGACTCAGCTCAAGATTTAAAAAACCACCAAATTTAACACACCCAAATCAGTTTTAAAATAGAATTTATTATTTAACTGTGCAAATGTATTTACACAGGCTTGGAAACTGACTGTACCAGTTTACTTTGTACCTTGAAGACAGCAATGCATGATTGGAGTCAGTTTAAATTTACAAAGGAGATCTGCATTCAGATACCATAGATGAACAGTTCTGGTTCATGCTAATGACAGGGCTTGCCGTAAATATTTTAAAATGTGGTCCTGTGGTTAGTAGTGCATTAAAACAATTGCACACCCAACCAGTCCAAGAAATATCACTTCCTAATTTTCTACCTAAAGAGTGCTGTTATGATTTCCCCAGAAATGCAGGAGGTCATGATAACCTCTAGCAACTCTGTCATGCCATCTGATAACAACATGGCAAATCAGCCTATGCAGTTCTTTGAGAAGAATTCTGAGTCCTGGAGGTGAACCAGAAAGTAATTGAGATAGGGAAGAAGTTTGGCCGTATGAAGAATTATGGTTTAAGATGTGCCATGCCACCAAGTTTTGGAGACAAATGAAGGCGCCAAGGCTTGGAAAGGAATATGAGACTGGTGGGAAGTGAAAGTCCTATATATCAGGGGTTTTGAGAACAGAAGATGGCCCAGCATGTGGGATATATGGGAAGGAGGTCATGAATTTGGGTCCCTAGTGATAAGAATAGGAAGGGGTAGCTAATTCTAGTGTTATCTGTCACTTATAGGAAAGCAAGCGAAGAACTAGAAAAGGAAGAGTACAAGTGTCTAACTCCTTGCATAGCAAAAAGAATGCCTACAAGAGGAAGAAGTAACCTTTCCAGGAACTGTAGGCAACTCAATTTCGTTAGGGCTTCATTTGAGAACAGAAGAAAGTCTGTAACAGATGGTTTGGCAATAGTTAGGGGCAAAATGGTTAAGGCATACTGCTTAACTGCCAAGTTCAAGACTGACTCCAGCATTGTGTCAGTGGAGGCCTCACCAGAGCCAGCTGCTAATGAGTACTTCCTTTAATTTCAAATAAGGCATCTCTGGATTTGGCTGATTTCCAAGCTACTGGAAGGGAGGGATCTCAGAGGTATGATGAATACCTTTAGGTTTTCCAGCAGTGTTGTCTACTTTCTATTTCAATATAATAAATGCTTTTATTTTGCAAATTTATCATGCATTTGAATTCTGCAGGTGTTTTTCCTGTATCCCTTAATATGTGTCTGAATCAGGCATAATACAATTGCTCTTGATGGTCAAAAAGATAGCCTAGCCCATGTAATATGGTCAATTTGCTATTGCTGCAGGCATTCACTCACAGCTGTATGATGGCAAGCTTTTATTTTTGAATAGATGTGATTGTATCAACCATTTCACTGCTTACCATTTTTGTGACAAATAACATGAAGATGTACTTAATTTAATTTTCAGTAAGGAGGGACACTGTCAAGGTTGCATAATCTTGAAATCATCCCACTTTGAAAGTTGTCCTTTACTGTATGCATTAGCATTTTTTCCAAAAGTGATCTCTGAAAGAATACTTCCTTCCAGCATCTTGTTTCTACCTTTATTTTAGGTACTGCTGAAAGTGTCTAAGATTATTGTTATCCTAAACGCACTTTTGTTTAATTGCAACGGCAGCTATTCTAAGTGTACAAAACACCTTGCATATACCTATTCTTGTATGGTAATAGAAGCCTTTCTCATGTCTACATATTTTTTCCTCCCCTGCATGATTTTTTTATTCTTTTTTTTTTTTAGCTAAAGGGAGTGCTTTCCTATTCATTCCATTTCTTTTTCTCTATTTAAAATTGCCTGAAAAAGAAAAATTTGCGACTATGTGTTTATGGCTAGAGACAGATAATAGGTCAAAAGTGGTGTAGAGAAATCATGACTGCTGCTACAATGTACAGTCCTCAACGGTAGTTCAGCTTCTGGGAATGATGCAGGTGTAGGAAATACTGTCATCAGGGCATCAGTTGCAAATTTATGCCTCCAGTGTAAAAAGACCAGAGGTAGAAGACTTCAGGCTAAGCTCTCCAAAGGTGGCAGTGATAGAAAGCTCCACAGTAGGAGACTCAAGAGTCCTGTAAGTGGGTACAAATGAGCATCACAAACAGGCTTGCATTTTTCTGAGGCATATGGCTCAAGACACTTGAACTGCTCTGAAAAGCAGCTCTAGATGACTACAGCTCTAGGCCAGATGTAAAAAGGATATTTGATACCATGTTAAGAAACTCTGGTCTGTGAGGAGTTTGTGGGATGCACAGAAAATGATGAGAGTACAGGAAAACTCATGCTCCAGAGGGGATTCAGAATTTGGGATGCATCTCGTGTTCGCCTCATGTGTAAACTAAGTGGGTAATATGGGACAAAAAAGCACTGTTTAACTTTCCAGAAGGTCAGGAAATGAGATGTATGGTGTCCCTGGCGGAATACTGAAAGCCAAACTTTCTGCATTATGTAAAATTCAGTTGTTATGGGTGGCTTAAATTCCTTCCTGACCTAAAATCTCCTGCAGAAGTAGGAACTCACTTTTTATTTCCTTAGCATTTAGATTTTTTTTTTCTTAAAGGTTTGGGCTTTGAAGAAAAAGTAGAAAGCAAGAGAAGTTTCAAAAAAAAAAAAGAACATAATAAGAAAGTGACAGAAAAAAGTAAAAATAAATGAATGAAGGAAGCTGCAGTTGTGCAAGGACATAGAGTCCTGCTAACATGCAATAGAACCTGGGATTTTTCAGCAGAATTCAGACTGATTCCTGAGCAGGGTTTTTGTCTGTTTGGGTCCCGAATCATAATCTTTTATACATATATTTTTCAATAATTTTAATAACTGTGTTCCTTTAAACCTATTGAAGGCTTATGTAGACTTTGGAACCAACTAGAAATTACAAAATCTGAATAAATGGAAATATGTATGGAAATTGGTCTTATTTAAATGGAAATTTGGATTGTGAAGTTTCTGCAATTCTTGTATAAAATACATGTGTTGTCAGGAATATCGTATTCTATTTGCCAAGTAAAATGTTGATCATGGTTAGTTTTCTAGAATTACAGTTAAAGGATCTTTCCTGTTCTGCTTAATGCTGTGCTGGCTTATCTGACCTACAAAGATGCTGTCGTTTTAGTCTCGGTTAGTATTTAGTGCTCCTGTATGTTGGGATTGCCACAATTATAAAAGCAGTCATATCACCACTTGAGATGTAGAGGCAAAAATAAACAAACAAATGCTTTTGTTTCATGTACCCCACAAAAATCAGTTGAAGAAACTGTACGAGTTTCATTGGGAGCAGGATTCTTGCACGATCTTAATTTTCTGGAGCTGCTGATAACTCAGATCAGTAAGGAATAATGCTCCCTGTCCTCCTACCCACAGCATTTTTCATCACTTCAGTCAACCAGGCAGCAGCACACAGACAAACCAGGGGAGGAGGCAGACAGTGAAACAAACAAAAGGCAGAGAGGGGTGCTAGCATTTTTTCCAACTAGGATTTGAGGGGTTTTGTTTTTCTATTTGTATGTTGCAGAATTTATCATCACATTAACTCAGAAAATACCCTTTGTTTTTACATCTGGAAACAACTTCTAATTCTCTTTGAAGAACTGAACACAATGGGACACATTTGTCATCCAGGAATGTAATACTTTCTCTGTCAGGATGACACATAACCTAAAATTGTAAGACGACCTGTGTGTGTGTCGTGGAATTTTTCTTGTCCCAATTAAGGGTGAGGCCTCACAAGATGTCAGAGCTGATCTAACAAATCACAGCTGTCAAAGGCCTCCCATTTCTCTTTCATGTACACCATCAACTGCCTTCTGACACCAAGCTCCATGCTGGTTTTTTTCCTTGCAGTGATTTTGGTGCTCATTTGACTGCTCAGTGGATTGATTCATCTTGCTAAACTGTCAGGATGTTAATCTGACAGAAGAGGCAGATTGCTTTATGTGAAGTTCATGAGTCCATTTGGCTTACCTGAGAGGTGAGAGAAGTGCCAGAGTTGGTCCATGTGGCATCACGAGGCTCTAGGATATTCCTGTGACTGTCAGTGAGCAATTAGACCAATTCAGTCATCTCAGGAAAGCTTCACTTGCATATTTTTACGTTTTTCTTTCTGTCCAGCAAATGACATACAATGTTTTTAACTACCTATTTTGGTTGATTTCCACTGAGCAAAGAAGGTAAGAATGTACTGTGGAAATAGCAACACACATTTAAAGCTTGGCGGGACACCAGTTTAATCAGTAAAGCAGGTAAATAGTCTGTTTAGTAAGGCAAACATCAAATGAAAAAAGAATAAATATCAGCTTACAAATAAATAGAAGAAAAACTACAGGGTTTTTTTGAACAGTTAATACAACACAGCAATCACAGGTCTACCTATCACACTGCTGTATTAATTGCTTATCAGTATTTTGTATGGGATAGCTTTATTCCCAGCATAAAACAGTTTGGCTACAATGTCCTATTACTATTTAGTACTTGTTTACTATGAGTCTGTACTATACTGTGCTATTGTATTGTCAGATTTCCAGGGCAAGGACTTTGTGTTTTCACACCTTTCTCCTATTACTCAGTGCTGTGTACGCTAAGATTGCTCTGGCTGTATAAATAGCAGTTGACTCTGCGTGTGCATGAGAGACAGAGAAAGAAGGAGAGAGATGGAAAAAGAAGGAGGGGAGAGGGGGCGTGGGAAGGGGAGGGAGGTAGAGAAACATTACACCCAGACAGTAGCTAAAAAACAGAAGGGTTCCCAAAAATAGTGTGCTAGTATAGTTCTGGTTATGTGGCTTGGCAATGTGGAAATTGGACATGTTATTTACCATAATCTGCTGGTGGTTAATTTTTCTTTTGGAAAGGAGACTGCAGGTTTGGAGCTACCTAGGAGCTGAATGTCTTGTAATTCCATGCACTGAGAAGGAATGAGAGAAATTTAAATATCAAGAATGCATAAACAACCCAGCCTTTGCCTGCTAAAATTGACATGTTGGTATTTCTGTGGAGAATGAATTCAAACTTACCTGCTGCTTTTAATAAGTCCTGAGGTATTTGCCCCAAACTTGAGAATCAGACTAAGTGCTGACTAAATGAATACTGACCATCATAGAGCCTCTGATCAAAGGTAATTTTACTCATACTAGGTTGGGTTGGTCTAATTTGCTACTGTTCATTTTGTAGATGTTTGATATTCCTTTTCTCTAGCAACAGTATACTAAGTGTAAATATTTAATTCCACCTTTGTGACTGGACTGTAAAGAAGTTGCCCTACTCTGTCAGCCACCTAAATAATACATAATTGCTAGCACAAAACCAAGAAAACCGTGATATCTTCCTTCATTATCAACTGCCAGCGGAAGGATATTCTCACCTCGCAGCATTCAGTTACTCTGATTTCTAGTTTTGATGGTTAAGATTTTGAAAATAAAGAACTTTTGTCTATCGTTGCCTGTGTGACCCAGGGACAGAGAAATAAAGTATGACAATGCGACAAGACATACTAAGGGACAGAGGTGATACTTGTTAGGAAGAAGCCAGTATGTGGCAAAAGAACTGTATTGATTTTTGCGAGTTTTTAGAACAAGACCTTAAGTCAATTGTTTTTTAAAATTTTTGTGATATTTACATAGCTACCACATACACCTTGTACTTCAGACCATTGACATATGAGTTTCTTGTATGTTGACATAGTATTGTTTTAAAAGTGTAAATCACAGATTGTATAAGGAAATCAGTGTTGCATCAATTGAAAACTATGCATCAGTATTCCAGTATTAACATATCTAGGGGCAGCCCTAAAAAAACACTGATAACAGGGGAGGGCAGAATAAACATTCAAAAATCTATTTGTGTAGATGGAAACAGCTGCTGCTAATGGGAATCTCCTGTCAGTGTAGCATTACTGTTCTCATGTGATTTTTTATTTTCTACTCGTATAGCTACATGAGTGAATTCTGCCCACCAAGAAGCAGACATTGCTTTAAGATTTGTTCCAGCCCAATTGTTGTGGTAGAGTTGCGATGGGTCACACACAAACATAACGACTTCTTGCAGTGGTTGGCAGAGAGTGTGGATGAGTTGGTGCATCTCACTGCTTCTCCAATTGCAGGCCATCTGTAAAGGACACAATAGTAAGTGTATATAAGTGAAAAAGAAAAGAGATGAAGGAAGCACATGGGAACAGTAGAAATGTCAGCCCTATTTACATCCTGACAAGCAAGCTCAGAAACGAAGTTAGTAAGAGGGCCAAGATGTGCAAGTTGCCCATTTTGCAGCTGACAGAGCTGATGTTCTTGTCTTTGAAAGAAATGCCACAAAGCACTGGCAGCTGTCTTTCTTCTGCCAATCAGTTCCCAAACTCTTCTCTGACTTGGAGCCCCAGGGGAATTTATATTGTCTTTTAAATTGTGGTGTGTTTTTTTTTCTGCTGGCTTCCCCTTTTGTACTCCTCCGTGGATTTTTGCCATTTGCCTAAACTGTATCCCATGGAAAGCACTGAGGATACTTTAATGTGATGATGAATCATCACATTAAAATATCTGTCATCCTCTTACATTGCTGTGAAGAAAATAAGAGATTAAGAAAATATTTTCAGTGTTGTTCATTTCAGTGGAAGTGGGTCTGACTTGAGAATTGTGTATTTAGTGATAGTTTGGCAAAATTTCCAGGAATTTTTGTGGACAGATAGTTTTACTGGTCATAATAACATAACAGCTTTTATTTTTATTTTATCAATAAATTTATTGCATTAAAGGAAACAGAACTGGTCTATACAGCTAGAATAGATCTCAACTAGGAATTACTAAAATATAAACAAGAAGATTATTAAGTGGTTTTTTTTAATTGATGCCTCCAGAAGAACCATCACTTTCCAAACATAGCAGGATGCAGCCTTAAAAATTGCATTATACATGAGTACATCAACACAGAAGTCCTACCCTCTCCTCTCCTCCCCTCTCTTCTCCTCTCCTAACTTCTCCTGCTAACTTCTTTGTTGGTGTGTATATATAGCTATATGTTCTTTTAGGAAGCTTACTGTTAGATCAACATTGATACAAAGAAATGTGCCTCTTAACCACCTGCACTTTTTTTACTTTTCATCATGCTTATATATTCATAAGATAAAGAAGCTCCTCTTGCCTTGGTTGTGGGGTCCATACCAACTAGAATTTGATAAAACTTGCTAAAATCTTCTTTTGTCTTTCTCTACCACCGTTGTTTTTCAGTAGTGCTACTGACCTACCGAAAGTTCAATAACATCATAAAAAATGAAAAATAATATAGATTATTTATTATCAGGAAAACAGAAACAAGAAAATATTTCATTCTTACACAATGAAAAACAGAAAAAGTGGCCTTTACCTTTTTATCTTTCATATTTGCACTCCATTTTTTTCTCTCCAGTGCCTATATCTGTGACTCTGTGATAGCCAGTAAAATCTCCACTGAGAGTTATTGTGTAGATATATGACAGTGTAAGAATGTTATGATGTGTTTAAGCATTGTAGAAAACATATGTATCTATGGGAACTTCTTAAAACAACATACAAGAGGTTGTTACAAGACGGGAGGTGAGATGTAGTTCCTTCAGGCAATAGCCTGCATTTGCAATGGCTTAAGTATAGATCAGACTGCACTGAAAGCAGTACTTTTTTTTACTGGATAACCATAATAGAAGTATTTGTCTAGTAAAGGAAGAGTTTTGCTTAAATCCTGTGTAACAGGGTAACTAGGATTCCTTGTCTGATTTCATTTGCTCTATTGAATTAGATAGCCTGAGTCACATAAAAGCTGTAGGGTAATGTATCTGGTGCCTGAAGGAATGGAGTTATGTTGAGCAATGCACCCTGGTCTTGGATTCCTAGTTCCCTTTCTAAACTTTTCTTACAACAGCCAATATGCAAAAAAGAGATTTCAGTACAGTCATCACTAAATCATGTTACCATGTTCCAACATATACTAAATTCATTGTTTTACCTAATTGTCCTACGATCTGCTGGTGTCATTGTTTTGCAATTAAACATTATACAGATAGAGCATAAGAAGCAAGTAAATTGGCAACAATATTTGCATTACATTTCTTCTTTAATGCTGGATTTTTTTTTTTTAATTTCATATCATCTGTTTTTAGGCAGTGGGTTTCTTCCAGTTTTATTACGGTCAGTATTGCAAAGCAATCTGTGGAAGTAGAGTGCCATATAATTAGAGTAACTACTAGAGTAACTACAGTGTAACATGGATACCACAGTGATGAGTCAGATTCTGCAGTCAAGGTCTACTTCCTTTTAATTGTCATTTGGGGTCCTTTTCATCCACATTAAAGGCAATTGCTTATCCATAACAACATCTGTGAATCTAGTTATGAACACACTATAGCAGCTTTACTGATTCCATAATACCCCTTTGTAGCAAGCCTTTGCCTGTGATAATAGCTATCATTGTTATAGCCTTAGCTAGAAGTATAATATTATACTTCAACAATACATACTGCAATGTTAGGGCTTATCTTTCCAAATGAAGTAATCCTTTACCTGACAAGAAGATCAGGAATGAGTTCTGCTCTTCAGAACAGATTAAGATGTACTGCTTCTTTTGTGAGGGTACTGAAGGATCAGTATTAAGCAGGGTCTGGCCTGATAAAGCTCGTTTTGCAGCCTTTCAGTAAGATTTATTAGTTGTCCATCTGTTTGTACATGTAATGTTTGTTTATCCAGGCATTTTAAGGCCATCTGTGTTTTAGTGTGTTCAATATCCTAGAGCTAGCCTGAATATTACTGTCAGTAGTCTTGCCCTCTGTTGTTAACTTGCAGTTAATGAGGATAGACTTACCAGGCTATTCACCCATAATTTAAGAAGGAGAGATTGTCTTACTGTTGGCTTATTCTTCTCCTGTGTTTGATAAATGTTTACTGTCATGGCTCAATAAGGTATGAGCTGCATTCTGTTAATTTTGGCAGTTTGTATTTGCTGAGGAACCTTGGCTTATCCGCCCAGATTTCAACCCAGTTCTGCTTAATTTATTTACTTCCATTAATTTCTTGCATGATTCTGTGGTCAGCCATGTGGCCATTGTTAACACTGATCGGACACATAGTTGAATGCAAAACTTTTTATTAAGTTGAAGAGAGGAAAAGTCTGATTTAGTCTTCTTTTTTAAATTGACTGATGCACAGATAACACTAGGTGGGTAGATTCAATGGAGACAAATAAATGCTGGCATAGACATATTGTCATTACTTTACACCTGATGAGTTTTTTTCATATAAACAGAACTAAATACTCTCAATTTGATGCAGATATTTACATCTTAGTTTTTAATTTTAAAAAAGTACATGAAACAAAAAAACAAGTGACTGGTGAACAGAGATACCACAATTTGATTAAATCCATTATTACTAATATTTCCCATTAAAATGTGGGATTAAGTTTCCTTTATCACTTATGAATGTAAATATAAATATTTATGTAATGCTCTGGAGGACTAAGTGCGTCAATTTAAAGAGTAGTGCAGCATACTTCAATGAAAGATTTTCACATTTAGATATTCACTATTCAGCTGTTTTACCCGTTATATGAAGAATAAGATGTCTTCTTATGCTTTCCCCAGGCCACTTAGGCTGTATTTTCAATTAAAAACAATCTGAGCCTTCTTCATCTTTTTTCTGATGTACATTCTTTGGGCCTGGCATAAACTCCCATCACTTTGTTCAGAATTCTTGTTGTTAACAACATGTTTTTCGTGAGACAGGCAAATGTCTCAGGAAGCAGCAGTATCACTTCTGTCTTGTATACTCATTTTTTGTGTTTAGGCAACCAAGTACCTTGTTCTTTTTGCTGCAAGTTTGCACAAATGCACGTGCTATCAATGATCTTTGGATGGTAACTAGTAGTATTATTTCTTTATTGTTTTGTTAATTGATGGTTTCACTCAACACATCATTCTTAGATTAACTTTTTGCTCATAGACTATGTGAGAAAACCTAAACTGAACATTGATTATGCAAGTTTAAACTTCATGGTTGATAACCATAGTTTATTTTCTAAAATTCCATGCCACACAACTTAAAGCTTTTGAAATTAGCTGCAGTTCATTCTAGGGAATGTGTCATATAGCTAAAATCTGGCAAATAGAAAAAATCAGGTTAGATTGAATGATAAGTGTGAAACAAAGGAAATTAAAGATCTGAATCCTTTGAATAAAACCTTTTGTAGGTTAGCAATGTACCTCATCATTACCATTTTTTGGTAAGTATAATTGTATGGCAAAGAGCAGAAGTTGATCATCTGGTCAATATGTTACACCCAGTGGCCTTACTGAATTTCTTGACCCAGCCAGCAGTAAACCTTCAGCATTTGAGACGCAGTTTAATAAGTGCACCTGCTTGTGAAATTTTTGCAACCAAAACAGTGCATCATGTACAGTAAAAGGAACTGAATGTCTGAAAATGTGACAAAAAGATCCTCCGCAGCTATAGGTCAATGATAAGCTTATTCCTTTCAGAAAGGAAAGATTTCTTATTTCAAATTCAATACTCTCTAGAGTTCTGGACAAAACCAAAAGTATAGCAGCCATGTGATGAGAGGAGTTCTGTTTGAACAGACCGCTAGAAATTATTTTGAAGATTGTTGGTTTTAATGTATTGAAATATAATACTGGAAGTGAAGCTCTGCCTTTCTGACACTATCAGTGATCATAAACTAGACATGGAAAAAAGCATGTAGAGAGAGAAGAACTGCTTGGTCTTGATAAGCATTAAAAATTCTAATCCAATGGCTACATTTTAAGACAAAAGAAGAAAGATTTTTTCTTCATGCCTTGAAAGTTCCACAAGGTACTTTTTTTCAGAAGGTTCCTAAGACTAATTACTGTATAACTGAAAGGTCAGAGGAAAGACAGCAAAACAAGAATCCTCACTATTGATTCTGTCTAGTAAGATGAATTGAGGCTATCAGAAATTAGCACATTTTGTTGATGAAGACTGATCTCCATCTCGCTCATCTGTCTCAAGCTTTTGATTCATGTGGAGTTTTTGCCTTTTACTTTGGATGGTCCTGATCTTATTCTTGCAGGATAACCCCTTAACAAGAAGAACCTGGGCTCTGTGCCTTATTATAGGGATACCATAGTCCAAATTTTAGCTTTCCAATAACTGAATTAAAATAGGTAGAAAATAGGATTTGTTTATTTAAGTCATAGGAAATACTCTGTCCATGACAAAACTATATAGCAGTCTTTGAGAACAAGAAAAACCTTTTGCACTGAGTTATACTGTGTATCCATAGTCAACCAGAGCTAACATAATGGAATAAACAGGAATACATTTTTTAAAGGATATTGAACAATAAAATGTAACTATAAGGATAAGGAGTTACTTGAATGAGTCTCCTGGGTGAAGTAGCTTAGTCAGCCAAATAAGGTGTAAGTAGAGCTAATTTGCACTAAAGTGGTAGGATTGACTGGATGACTCTGAGGTCTCTTTGGGCTGTACTTCTCTCTGAGTCATCCCAACTTAATTTTTTTTTTCCCCTTCAAGAGGAAATTCTCAACTGGAGTAATGCTGGAACAACTCAGGCAATGGAAGAAGGTATTTTAATTGAAGAAATTTATCTGCCATACTTATCTTTTAAACATGAGGTTGAGAATTACACTAGTCCTTAGGTGTTAAATGTAATAGAATTGTGATCCTGCTTGTGTGCACATGGATATCAAGTATAATAATGTAAATGGAGAAACCTTTCAAACCTAGGCAGTGGCGTTTGGATTGTCTCAGATTTTTCTGTTGCTTGAAGTTCACATGCAAATAAAGCATCCTCTTTAGAAAACCCCTGTGGTATTATTGATAAGTTCAGAAAACTTGCGGACATGAGGATTGAAAGCATAATAGAAATAAATACAAAAGAATCATTTTCTGAAACAATAGTCATAATAATAGCAAGAGCAAGTCACTCTAATTTGTTTAGCACCAGTCTTTTTCTTGTGCAATGCACTAGAAAATATTATATGTAGAGAAGATAAGATAGTATTTATGCAGTTTGAGAGGTTTCAATAGAATTCTTTATTGTAGTATTTTCTAAAATTCAATGCAGATTGAATTTTCTTAGTAGTTGTCCGTTATATGCAGTATACACCAGTCCAAATCAAGACCAGATATCTTTTGCCATTCTATCAGGCATTCTGATGTTTGCGCTGACACAATGAGATTAGTGTGAACAGTAGCAACAGTTGGTTTTCTAGGTTTCCTGGTGATTTCAGAGCTACATGCAACTGTATTACTTCTCTCTAAAAAAGTACCTCATAAATATAAAGATAAGCCTCATAATGCTCTGGTGAGGCACGCAAGAAATGTTTTCTGCATTTTGTAAGTAGGAGAAGAGAGAAGCTGCATACCTAGAGATACAGCAACCAGAGTTTCTGTGTTTTCTTTGTTTTTTGTCATTTCCTTGGCATCCAAATTGCTTACATTCCTTTTTTTTTTTTGTTTCTCTGCAAAAGTGAAACCAGTTGCCCAGTCTCCTAGCATTTAATAGAGGATGATATCTTCTCTGTTCAGCGGCAAGATGCCAGAGATCGGAGATTGCCATTGGGTCACAGAGAGGCTTGTCTTTTCAGGAATGTAGCTGTACTATTTCCAGTGACAGCTCAGTCATTTGGGCCATTTTCACTTCAGAAAGAACTGACAGTAATAAATTTCTTCTGACCCTATGTGATAGTATGTGTGTGCACCCTGTTCCCTTCAGAATTGGGAAGTCAGCACATAGTGTTTGTGCATGCAGCCATTCAGAGCCAGCTGTACATGTTATATCTGGCTTTCTACCCTTTCTTTTGGAGCCATCTTCTATTTACTTGTCCCAGGCATCCCAGATTTCAGGATCTTATTCTGCAAGCCAACAACAAATGAAAACATCATCATAGCTGGGGGTATCTCTGCACGTCACCTAATAAATATTCCCTCTGGAGATCCTAGGAAACATGCAGCTGCACCAAGTTGATATGCAGAGCCGTCCAAATTCTACACGGTTTGAACAGTGTGAACTGGAACAACTAACTCAAGCTGGATCTGGGCTCATCCTAATCACCAAGGTTTAACTGGTGGAACATGAACTGACTCAGCCTGGACTGGAATTTTGTGGAGGCACTGAAGTGTCCTTGCACCAGAAATCCTTGTGTGCTCTCTAGGACCCTGGTTAGCCTGTTTTTTCTATTTCCTCCTTATTATCCTAGTTAACAGGGTTAGCTATAGTCTGCCGGAAACACTGACTCTGCAGAATCGTAAGATCTGCTGGGAAAGAAAGTGGAAAAACCAGTATATATTTTCACCCCTTAAGTACTGAATATCTCCTATTCTCTTCTTCTCAAGAGGTATAAAAAAAAAAATAGAGGTAAAGGATAGCCAAGAGGGAAAAAATAAAAAGAGTGCAAATAAGAACAAAAAAGATTATTAAGGATGTGGAACATCTTTTGTATGAAGAGATTAAGTAGATAGATAGGTATTCATGAGCCTGGAAAAAAGTGAGTGAATGGGGTATGATCTAGACATACTCTAAAACAATGCTGTAAAGATCAGAAAAAAGCATCGGGTGGTTTTGTCATACAGGGGTCCTAGAATGAATGAAATGCACTTATTCCTATGGCATTTTCTTGAAGCTGTGTAAGTCATTTGCATAGGACCTTGAAAGAGTTAAAAACCAGATTCTGCCAAGGGGTGATTCCCACAGTTTAGCAAAAAGGATGACCAGTCAGATCTGTTAAACTAAACAATGCAATTATAACCTTAAATGCAAGCTTTCCCTAAACTCCAGATTTCTGGAACCTGAGAGGGTACAAAGGGCATTATTGTTATGTGCATGCTCTGTTCTTATTCCCTATACATAAACTACTGTCCAATGTCAGACATGATATAGAGCTCAGATGGACTGTCCACTGCGCTGAGGTTTGGGCTTTTTTAGTGTCTTTGGTGGTAAATATTTTGTGACTTATTGTGAATTAGATGTTCAATTTTCTGCAGTTTTTAAGACTTAAATAAATCCGTAGATGTTGTTTTACAATTAACACTAACAGTCACTTTCAGTGAAGGCTAGCAGCTTGAAACCTGTGAATAATGCCTGTAGACTATAGCACCTGTGATGGTTCACATGGGACATCAGAAGAACTGGTGTGGCCAGATGAAAATTCTGATACATCAATATTTATTTAAACAAAACAGGGCTAATGTTCCTCCTTGAAGTTCCCAAACAACATACTGGAAGGATTTCGCTCTTTCAACCATTACTATTATTTATGGGCTTATTTTGCCTTATATTTTATTTTTCTAGGACTCAGAAGGGAGATTGCTGTCATGTATCTCTTCAACTGAGATTTCCAAAGGATCACATCCTCTTTCTGTCTCTAACTTCTGTATGTGTTATGAGTGCTAAATGATCTGTTAAAATAATTAAGAAATACTTTGCTAGTAATTTTTTTTTTTTAAAGAAAGGTATTATTTTTCCTTCTGCTGGAAAATATTCACTCTGTTTGCAGCTGTTTTGAATTTTTCCACATAGTTTTTATTATGTTATACACTTGCTTTCTACTAGTGTACAGTACACATGGTAGAGGTATCAGGTAGACAAATGTTGATGTTTTTGCTGAAAAAACATTGAAGGCATATCTGTGCCATGAACTTCTGTGTCTCTTGGTATAAGTCACTACATTTTAATTTGAATCTCTTGACAAAGGGAAGACTTACTGTCCTTGAAAAGTCCTTGCTCATATATGGATCATGCATAACCACTCAGGCAAAGGAGAGCTAAAGTAATTTTAGGACACAGGAGTCCCAGATTGTCTAATAAGCTATGGCTGTCTTAAAATTTGTTCACATTGGACATAAATACGTTGGCAGGGATTGTGTTGATCCACAACAAGAAAATTTCTACAGCTGAGTCAGCATTAGGAAGTAAATATTGTTTATATATTAACCCTACCCATGCATACAGGTCTATAGAAGGTATTTGTGCAAAGGTCTAAGGAATTCACTAAGTCTCTGTACTGGGTTTCAGTACAGAATGCAAGTCCAGGAAAACAAAGTAATCTTCAAATGAATGGTATTTTCCAAAGATTGTGTTTCACATAAGATTAGGCACGGGGCAGGATTGTTTGCTCAAAGAATAACATGGATTCTTTTAGGTTCCCACTTATTTATTCGCATTCATGTCTTATAAGCCAAAATTAATACATTTTAATGGGGGGGTGTGTGTGTGTTTTGTGGACAGTAGGTTTGCACACTGGCCTAAACTAGGTAGCTTTCTTCCTACTGACAAAAATAGTCAAGGTAACAATAAATTTGTGAAGGTCCTTTAGCACGCAGATGTCCTCAGTCTAGAAGGTACTGCACATTTGTTTGTCCCTCTGAACAGTTCTCTTAACAGTGGCACACGTAGTCCTATCATTTTTCATCCTGATGTCCCAGTCCTGCTGCCTTTGGGCAGGCATGAGAAGTTTACTTGGGCATTTTTAGAAGGAAAATCCAAAGGAGGAGAGCACCAGATAGCCATGGTGCTTCATACTTAACATACATTAGTAGTCAAATAGAACAGCTGCACCGATGCTTCCTGCAATATGCAGGAACTGAAAGAGTTAATCTTCACACCAGAGTGCCTCTGTGCCAGCATTGGTCGCATCAGATCAGACCTGCCTTCCCCAGCTGCAGACTAAGAGAAGGGCTTTCCTGGTACCTAGCAAAATCTGACATTCACAGCAGGTCTAGCATTGCTAAGATGCCAGCAGCAGCTTGGGGACATGCTGTCAAATAAGAGGGAAATCGGTGGGGAAAGAGGGAGAGATTCAGGACCTCAATTCATATACATTTTTAAGGACTGATGGATCCTGTCTTCAGAAACTGATCAAGGTTAGCTAACAGGGAGATACACATGAAAAAGGAATGTGCTGGGTTTTTGTTTGCTTTTCCAGTTTCCTTTTGAGCCTTGGAAATGGACACCCATTTTTTCTAAAACCTCAGCACAAGCTTGAAGATTTAAAAGTGTGTTGATTCTTTGTATTACAGGGCTCAAGTGCCAACAGCCACCAGCTGTTTGGGAAATGTCTTCATTAGCATGCAGGGAGTCCTCTCTGATGGGAATCTCCCTGTCAGGTGTGCGCTTTGGTACATGTCACGCGGAAATGTCAGAAACACAGGCTGGATTCATTTCAGCTGAAATGAAGCTAGACTGTCATTTTTTGTGCACACCTAGCATGCTGTAGACACTAATAGGCCTTCAGACCCTGCAAGCAGTCTGGAGCTGGACCATAAGAGAGCTGAATGTCTTTAGACCCAACTGATTTGCCCCACAAACCTGTTCCCATTGTGCTGCACCACTTGCTAACATAGGTACAGGCTTTATGTTGAAAAAGTAATCGTTGTCAGCATATCCAATGCAGGCAGTCAAAAATGCTGTTTCAAAGTAAGTTTTTTTATCGTACTAGTTTTCCCAAAGCTTCATGTCCATCCTATTTCCTGAGTTTGGAAGGTTTAGAAATAATTAATATCCTGTGTCTGCCTTCCTTCTTGTCATGAGTTATATGTTGGGTTTCTTTAAAGTTTCCAGTTAATAGCAAAGAGCAACTCTGAAATACGAAGAACACTGGAAAGCAGAGCTCTTACAGTGAGGTTTCATTTATAATTTTACAGCTGCTGCTGAACTGCTTCAGTGCTGCATGATTGGATGTGACAAGCGCTGGGTGGCTGACAGTCTTCCCAGAAAACATATCCCACTTCAGCCAGCAGCTCTTGGGTGTGTGGTAGGAATTGCTGAGTGAAACTACCTACCTTATGATAGGTCAGATTTGGATTAGATTACATTAGATTAATTTAGGTGATCGTAATGGTCCATATGAATCAGTTTTCTGGCTCATATGCTGCCAGAATCTTTTAAGAGCAGCCGGACGTTTTAGAGGTGTAGGGTTTGCACCTGGATTTAACACATTCCTCAGCCATAAATCTGTCACCAAACTGCATCTGTCCCTTTGAATGGTTTCCAGTTTTTAGGTTGAGCAATCCCTTAAATGCCATTCTGCTGTGTCTTATCAAACAGTTTTCTCATTTCAGTATGTGGCAGCTTGTATAAAACCATCAGTTGCTATAAAAAAAAAACCACATTCATTTTCCTGCTCTCTGGTATAAGCATACAATATCTTTTAAAATGTTCCTAACCCCAACAACAGTAGTTTCCCTGCTATTTTAATTTGGTCTGTCCTTGCCACTCTGCACAGTTCTTTTTTTGTTAAATGGATGTTTACAAAGTTCCCCTTGTTGGATCACATCTGTGTATTGCCATATATATGCACAGATACATACATGTATGTTTGTCATGTATGTATTTATGTATTTATGTATATGTGTATTTCTGTGTATATGTATTTAGGTCAGGCATAGTTTACATAGCTTTATACAAGTTCACACATAGTTTACATAAGCTAGAATAGCAATTGCAAATAGTAAGCGTGCGGTGGTATCAGTGACACATTTCCTTTTGGCCACTGATTCGCATATGTTGTCATGAAATGATAGTCATGGTAAACACCACATTTTATATCTCTACTTTCAACAAGGTCTGAACAGAATTTTTCTTGAAGCTGGGTGTTATTCTTGTTCAAAGTTAGCATTTTATAAAACAAAGAGGCAAATAGAACCTTTTTCAAGGAATGCCATTTCTTGAATTATTTTTTGATCAGTAGCAGAGTTTTCTGGATTTTGAACATGGACTATCTATGTACTCTACCAGTACAATACTTGCTGCACATACAATGTATTTTCAATTCTTTGACTACTTGAGTGTTTGTTAGCCTTCTGTGCATATTCATGGATCTTCTTCAACACTGGTTTCATAATATAGGTAACTTGTTTTAGCATAGAAATCCTAATAGCTCCACAAACACTGGTGAAAGCTCATTATTTGCAACAGCTTTGCAGATGAAGGAGGTCAAAAAGGACACAGAGAAATTTATGCACCCTGGTTGCATAAAAGAGCTGAATTGTGTTATGTGTTACTGAAACTACTAAAGCTTCCAGCAGAAGCTTTGTGAAAGTGTGTGTGTGTGAAAATATTTATAAAACAGAACATTAAATTTATAACCTTTACTTTCCTACTGTGAAAAGAGAAAGCGCAATCTGAGTATCATCAAGAATTAGACTCTGTTAGTCCTTTCTCTTGGTCTTGTTTGGAGATTCCATGTAATTTTCAGATATTGATCAGTCTTCACAAATCTCTGTGAGTTAGACAAATACAGCATTAATATATCATTTTAGTAGCTTAGAAGGGAAAGCATGAAGATATATATTTAAAGATTTATTGATTTTTTTTTCCCCTGTACTGAATGAGATACTGGACTGGGAATAGAATTAAAAGTTTTGATTTGGTTTGTATGAGATATTATACTGTTTTGTAGCATTTCAGTGTTTTCCCTTGGCAGGTGGCAGTTTGATGTTTTTGTTTCTTTGCTTTTGCAAATATAACTGCAAAACCAAGAAGTGCATGGAAAGTTTTGCAAACAAACTAGCAGTAATTTGTCTTTGAGCAGTCTGGTCTTCCCTCACCCTCCACTGAATAGAACTCTGTAGACTTGAAAATTAGCTGCACTTCTGTTATTCTTTCACCTCTGTTTAGATACCCTCTGAGGCATATTTTAAATTGCAGTCTAGTGCCTAACCTGTTAGCCCAAACCAGCTTGTTTTAACTGTGTCAAGACTGTTAGAGAGCAGGGGGATTTATTACATGGTGGACAAACAAATACAGGCAAAGCTGCTAAGGTACTTCTTAGACAGTTAAGCACCTTCAACATATTTGTTTACAGTTTAGTCACTCAGTACATTAATGCATTTGCATAGTATGTCAAAGAATCTGTGGTTCTTATTCATTACATTCAGGTTATTTCAATGCAGTAGAGCCAGCTGGAAAAGAAGAAATATATTAGCATTGAATTAGATAAGATGGAAGAGAACAAAATGCCTGACTGCTGCGTTGTAACTGACAAGTGTCCTTAATTCAGTGAGAAAATATTTCTGAAATATTATCCTTGAGGTTTTTGTTTGAATCTGGGTTTCAGATTACGGTTTTCCTTGTCAGGGGCTTCCTTTGCTTCTATATATGATTTTTGCTTAAAGAGCTCCAGGTGCTCAGAATTCCTGAGCCTACATTTAGTCTTACCTTTTTTTCTCTCCATTGGTTTAACAATGAGCAGTTTCTGGCCAAAAAAAACCCCACTACTGGTTATTGCTAGCTTCAGTACAGTAACTCAGGTTTTAAAACTCATCTGTTGCCATTGCACTGTTTCTTAGTCTTAAGGTATACCGTTTAACTTTCTTTGGTCTATCTGTTCTTCGGTTCTGTGTATGAAAGATATGCTCATCCTTTTCATTGTATTCTTATTCCTTATGTTTCTGTGACACAGCTGTCTTCTGGTTGTCACCATGCCTCAGTTCGCTGATGCCCCAGTGGCAGGGTTGGCTCACTCAAGTTCATGAACGACTTTTTTATATCAAAATTAAGGTGTTTTAATGCTCCCCAGTGCTCATATTAATTTTTCCTCTTGTGTTCTTTTCCCTTTTTCCACATGTAATTTTTCAGAAGAGCAAGATCTCAGGTTGGTTTCCTCTAAAACTGATTTTGTGGTCAAATACAACACATGCTTATAGCTTTATTATAGGTACATGGACATGCTTATAACTAAGCACGTATTTAGTAAGCTTGCTGCATTTGGAAGATTAGGATTGTTGTTTTGGTTAGTTTCCAAAGTGATCTGTATGTTTAACATTTAATGGTCTAGAACTGAGATTGCCATAGTAC